>NC_052157.1:3221654-3548321 GCF_902713615.1 Scyliorhinus canicula
AGTTTGAATAAGTGTGTAAGGCTGTGAAATGGGAGAATGAGGGTGCCCTCTAGATGTATGCTTGCCATACTCATTGCAGGCTTTACTCTAATCAGCTGGGCCTCACCTGTCACAAGAGGCATTTGATTGATTGGAATGCAATTTTGCTCTTCATTGGCAACTCAACAGTGTCAATGAGGTAAGCAAAGCTAAAAAGAATTGCTACTGAGTCCAGAGCATTGACCCCAATCAATCAAGAGTTTACATCACACAGGATACACTGATGTGTCCCCCAAAGCAAAGCTCCATGGTGAAGTCTATCATCGCTGATCTCGATACATGCCATGACGGAGGGCTTCTTTGAGGTTCCCCATGAAGATGCAGGTGCAGGTACCATGCATCCACTCAATCGCCCCTTCACCTAATGCAAGGAGTGGGAGGGGGTTTTATTTAAGAGGCGGATGATTCCGTGACTCGGTCGACAGGATTCACTCCATTTTTCACACTGGAACTGACACTTTGCCATTTTTGGGTAAGATTTTGACCACAAGGTTTAAAACGCCACATAGGAGAATCGCTGCATGAACGATGTCTATTGCGCAAGATATATGGGTCAAGAAGGGCTACATAAAATAATTCTTTATTCTGGTCAACTTGAACAGCAGTGAGGAGGATCATACTCAAAAACAAAAACTATCAGGGTCGTGCGTTGCTTTTTTTTTGCAGATTTGAATCTTTGTCAAACGTGCAACACTGTAGCATTTATAGTTATCTGTCTTCCATTTCCTCTTCACAAGGGCCTTTCAAGTTTCTGTGAGAATGTTGCAGCCTCGTTTCACACAGCACAATGTTAGAATGTGTACAGGTGGACAGAGCTTTTGTGATGGATTCGGTCGGATTCTCCATTCAATTATAAAAGGCATGAATAGGATCAGGTAACATGGCAGCACAGGTTTCACAGTATGGTGTTCTAAGCAGCCATGCAGCACTGTAGATAGGAGCCATCGCCTTTTCATAGAGGTGCCAAACTGTGGAGAGTGCTTGGCACACTATCAAATGGCTGCATGAACTCCTGATATTAAGTTGTCAGGTTGCATTTTAAAATAGGTTCCGAGAGGTTTGATCCAATGGGCTGAGTAGCTGACGGAAGCCTTAAGTTGGAGCTGCAGCCAATCTTTCCAACTCCCCTTCTGGACTTGACTAAATATTCCATGCTGCAACTTGCTCTTTGACCCTTACAGATTGGCTATATCTGGGCTGGTTCTTGTCACTATCGGAATTTATGAAGAAAATGTGTGTTGCGTTCAATTCATGGTGGATGTTGGGATCTACCATCTTCTGTTCTAAGATATCTAGAAGACCAGATTATATTTTAGAATCCTTCAAGTGGATGCGAGATGACAAGCCAGTGGTGGAACTAGATCTGGCTGACGAGGAAGGCTCAAACTCAAGAGTTGGTTGACCTTGCAGGTAGGGACAGAGTTGGGAGCTGGACAATGCTGTCATATCGAGTCTGAACTATGAGCCTAGGACCAGAGGCTCACAGCCCTAATCCGGAGGAGAAAGATGGGTTCTTGAGGTTCCTGGGAAGCAAAATGTAGGTGGCCTATCAAAACCTCGGTTACTGAGGGTCTCCAGCACTGCTATGTGCCCATATATATATATATAGTGAGAGAGAGAGACTAAGGGTGGAATTTTCCATCAGTGGGATTTTCTACTCCCATCAAATGCAATGGATTTTTGAATGGCTCGCCACATTTTCCAACCCCCATCCCCTCCACAACAGTGCTGTAAAGTTCAGTCCTGGGTGAGTGTTTTTACTTCTTTGCCCTTTTTAGAACATAGAACATAGAACAGTACAGCACAGAACAGGCCCTTCGGCCCTCGATGTTGTGCCGAGCAATGATCACCCTACCCAAACCCACGTATCCACCCTATACCCGTAACCCAACAACCCCCCCCCCCCCTCCCTTAACCTTAATGTTTAGGACACTATGGGCAATTTATCATGGCCAATCCACCTAACCCGCACATCTTTGGACTGTGGGAGGAAACCGGAGCACCCGGAGGAAACCCACGCACACAAGGGGAGGACGTGCAGACTCCGCACAGACAGTGACCCAGCCGGGAATCTAACCTGGGACCCAGGAGCTGTGAAGCATTTATGCTTCTCAAAGGATGATACCAATCATGAACATGAGGCGGCCACGGAGTTCTCCCACCCCACCAGGTACATCACCCGAGGAGCTTCTCTCTGCAAGAAGCAACGGATAAAAACAAATTAGTGCAGATGCTGGAATCTCAAACACAAACAGAAAATACTGGACAATCTCAGCAGGTCTGACAGCGTCTGTGGAGAGAGAAGGGAGCTGACATTTCGAGTCTCGATGACTTTGACAAAGCAGACTCAAAACATTAGCTCCCTTCTCTCTGCACAGGCGAAGCAAAGGGTTGTAAGATAGGTAATCCTCTCCCCACCTTCTGCACACAGGTGGAGGCAGAAAGAAGCATTGGAATTAGGGAGGATAACGATATCATTGACAAAGCCTACAATTCTCATACTTATTTCCAATAATTTCTCATACTTGTTGTCCCTGCCTACTTTTGTAGCTTCTTCCACCTCTACACATGTTCAATAACTTTGTGATGTTCCAATTCTGGACTTTTGCACATCTGTGGCTTTCATCCACCCATCTGTGATAAATGAGGGTATGGCATATACATTGTCTTGTATTTATTTGATGCAGTAAGGGTTAACAGCCTGGGCTTGGATGTGACTGCTGCAGTAATCTTTTTAGAAGTCCTGGTTTAAAAGACAGACACTTTGGTTACAAGGGATAATTAAAGCATGGTAAAAGTTTGGGTTAATGGAATTTTGTTTATATGACAAAGGTTCCCTGGAGAGTAGATAATTGGAGACATTGGGACTGGATTCTCCGATTCAGGGACTATGTCCCCACGCCATCATGAAAAATGTGGCCATTTATTCCAGAAAAACTGGCGTAAAAAGGCCCCATATTCACAGCCCTGCAGGGGGCTAGCAGGGAGCCGTCGTGAAGCTCGCAGCTGCAGATACGCCCCCCCCGCACTTCCGGGTCAGAGGCCACGCATGCACAGGGCGGCGGCCTCCAGTGGCCATGCCATACTCCATGGTGGACTCAGATCGCGGAGCTGGACCATGGAAATAATGCCCCCGATCGGCCACACACCCAACCCAGACTGCCCGCTCAGAAATACCCCGGGCCCATATGAGGCCTCCCCACCACATGCCCTCCAATCGACCCACCTCCGACCACGGTGGCCACGGACTGAGTCCGCAGCCACCACGCTAGTATCCCGAACAGCTGGACCTGATTAGATCCACGCCAGCGGAACCTCGGCCGGTTGGGGGTGGAGAATAGAGGGGTGGTTCTCTGGCATTGACCACAGGTGGGGGATACGCGGTGCAGCATACTCCCCGAGTATGTCGCTTTTCGGGGGCCGAGAATCAAGGAACCGGCGCATGTCCTGATTCCATGCGTGGAACTGGATTCTCTGCCCGGCCGCCAGGCGCGATTTCGGCATAGGAGACCGGAGAATCCAGCCCATTGTGTTTGGCCTTAGTAACAGGATGTAGCTAATGGGAGGAGCCAGGGGTTGAAGCTCTCAGGTATTGAGTTACAGATTCGGGTTTCAGTTCAGTTAAAGATTTGGCTGTGTACAAACCAGCAGCTTTTCTGAAAGGAGGTTAGATATAAAAGATGTTGCCTGTGAACAGAACAGCAGCTTCTGAAAAGGTTGGCAGGTTCAACAATAGTCTGACACAGTCAAGAATCTGCAGCTGGTTCCTGAAGGATTGCCAACAAAGCGATTTATCCGGGACATCTCTTTATAGCAAGTATTCCTGGGTTGGCTAACTGTATTTAAAAGTGAATTGTGACTTGAGATGGGTTTTGCTTGAGTGGAGATAAAAGATAACAGTTAGGTGTTAAGTTTCATTGTCATTGTTAAGTATTGTTTAACGGGTAATTGTAAACTATTTTCTTGTATAATATTAAAGTTATTTTAAATCCTGTGTTCGTAATAATTTTTTTTAAAAATATACCATGTCCCTATTTGTCCTGGAGCGAACTATCATTTCCTCAGTGTAACAAATTAAACAAACTATTGGGGTTTTTGTCTGGTATCCAGATTGTAATACACCGTGCCCATGCTTTCAGCTTCCTTGACCACAAGTCCTGGAATTCTTTCCCTGAACCTTTCCATCCTCCAACCCATCATTTCCCTTTTTAGATATTCCTTGAAACCCATCTGTTTGACCAAGCTTTCAGTCCTGATATCCTGCCCATTCCTGGTATGTGCGTGTCACAGGATGCAGCAGCAATTATTGCCCATCCATAATTAACATTGAACTGAGTGCCTCGCTCGCCTATTTTAAGAGTCAGCCACTTTGCTGTGGATCTGGAGCCACATGGAGGCCAGACCAGGTAAGGACGGCAGATTTCCTTCCCTAAAGGACATTTGTGAACCAGGTGGGTCTTTATGACAATTGGCAATGGTCATCGTCAATTCCAGATTTTTATTGAATTCAAATTTCACCACCTGCCGTGGTGGGATTGGAACCCGGGTCCCCAGAACATTCTCCTGAGTCTCCTGCGATCTCCTGGGGTCCATTGTTTCTTTTTTACAGGGATCACTCTTGTTAGCTGCTGTAGGACATTTCACAACATTGAATTCACTATATAAATGTAGGTTGTTGCTGTTCATCCAGGTGCCCAACCCAAAATGTGTGTATGTGGGTCTCTGACCGCACAGCTTGCATGTATTTTGCGTTTTGTGTTTGATTTTAGCATAAGCCACATTTGATATGCTGTAGGATAAATGCATTGTCTTCCCCAGGATAACTTGGGTAGTTTGGTACATTTGGAAAGTAAGTGGTCAGTTGTGTAATGTGCGTGATGTGCATTTCTAAAGCAATCATATAAACCTAAGCAAACTGCATGCAGTCTTTGCCTGCACAATCTTCCTGAGGCGAGCAAATCTCTTTCCGACCTGCTCTCAGGTTCTGTGCTATGCTGAGACAGCAGTGACCCTTCGAACTGTGCATTTGTACCACTACACTACACTCTTCCAAAAACAGCCCAACCTTGATACCGAAACCTCAAAGCTGCCGTCTCAAATGGTGCTGTTGACCCCGGTGTCTCATTGCAGCTATTATTCATCATGAATATTCCTATCGCCCTGTAATAACAATCAGCAATCCCTCAAGAGGTGCTGACACCAGATATTGTGCCCAATCACCTTTGTCTGGTGAGCCCCAGAATAATTTGTCAATGAGTTCAGCTCATTGTGCCCTGAGGTAGGCTCCGACACAGAACCCAAGCTGCAACCATCCAAGGAAGTTAGAATTGGCCGCAAGGCATCTTGTGGACAGTATCTTCAAATTAATTAAGTTAAACCCAAGTTGAAGCACTTTCTGATTCTTCAGCTTAAAGTTTAGACTTTTCTCAGTTGATTTTTTTCTTCTTGAACCGAGGGGTCAAACAGATTTGTTCTTTTGAAACCTAATTGTCTCGTTAACGCTGTTAACAACAATGAACTCGTCCTTCTCCCACTGCAATAATCAACTGAAACGGCAAAACTAAAATCTGGGCATTATAGTGTTTTTTTTATTGTTTTTTTTTAAATTTAGAGTACCCAATTATTTTTTCCAATTAAGGGACAATTTAGTGTGGCCAATCCACCTACTCTGCACATTTTGTTTTTGGGTTGTGGGGGTGAAACCCACGCAGACACGGGGATAATGTGCAAACTCCACACGGACAGTGACCCAGAGCCGGGATCAAACCTGGGACCTCAGTGCCGTGAGGCGGTTGTGCTAACCGCTAGGCCACCATGCTGCCCGGCATTATAGTGTTAATGTGTCCTGTGGAAAATGTTTCAAAGATACGTGGGGCTGGATTCTCCGATTTTGAGGCGATGTCCGGAGCGTGTGTCTGGTCTTATGGCTAAAAGGTCGGCATCGCCCCTGCAGCGCCCAGTGGGAGGCTAGCAGCCCCGCCACGTAAATCTCGGCTTTACCTGCAGATACGTACGGAGAATTGCCGGGTCCGAGGCCGCACATGCACACGGCGGCCACCTGCGGCGGTCACGCCATACAATATGGTGCCGGCCACACACGGACATGGCCTGCCAGATAGGGCCCCCCCCCCCCTTGCCACCCCCGGAATGGCTCCCCTCCCCTCCCCCCCCCCCCCCCCCCCCACCCCGACTGTGGTGACGCTGGGCACATTCACATGAGGTCCCCGAAAACCGTGAGCATGCACGCCCCATGCCGTCGGGAAGTCGGCCCACAAGGGGCGGAGCATCAGGAGAGGGCCTTCAGCTGGCATCCTGAGAACGTCCTGATGCCGTGCAGCGTACATACCGATATTGGCGTTTTGGAGGGGGCGGAGCATCTGAAAAACGGCACATGCCCCGATTTCAGCGTCAAAACGGATTCGCCAGCCAATTGCCCAATGTGATTTTGGCATCGGCAATCGGACAATCCAGCCCATAGTCCTTGATTTGATAGTTTAATATAATAATACCATTTTTGAAAAGTTCTGTTGCTGGCCGACGCAGATACGATGGGTCGTCTGGCCTCTTTCTGTGCTGTAATGCTCTGAGTCTCTCAACACCCACTTCAACAAGATTCAGTTTTGTAAACATGCCAATTTAAATCGTCACTTTGGACAAGCTTCAAAGATAATCCTGAACATTCAATAATAAAATACGCTCACACCTTAATCATAGCTCAGATGAATATTTCAGTGTCTTTTTTAAATAGTCATGTGTAACCCTTCTGCTGCAACTCTACAACATGCTCACCTTTCTAAACGTTGGGAGTGATGTTCCAGCTGCGTTACGCCCAGTCCAGATCCCGTGATGTGGGAAAATCTGGCAGGAGGCCCCAAAGCGGGATTTGTGTCCTTTGTGATCTTCCCAGGCCCTTCACACTGGCATAATCCAGATCTCCCTCAGAAAGGGCGAGAATGTGATTTAAATGCATTTGAACTCATTGGAAACTTATTAGCGAGGTTAAAGTCAGATACTCTGGCCTCACAGAACCTTCTCGTCCACCAGCGGGACGTCACACCAACACCCAATTACTACTGGTTCTTAAAAATGGGCATCCAGGTCCCTGGACTCCAAGAGAGAGAGGAAGGAGGTAAGTACACCTCCCCACTTACTTCCAGGGGGCACTTTCAGGGGGCATCTTTTACAGCCCACATCACAGCTGCAGCCTAAAACCTCTCAATGGCCAGAGCATTTCCCATACGGCTCGTCTCTTTGAGAAGCATTCAAAACCCTTTGAGGTTTCAAAAGGCTGTGTGGTTTCACTCTCGCCATTTACAGGCATGAAAAGTTTTTGTGGTAAAAGCAAATTGCTGCGGATGCTGGAATTAGAAAGAGAATCAGAAAACAGTGGGCAATCTCAGCAGGTCCGACAGCGTCTGTGGAGAGAGAAGGGAGCGAACGTTTCCAGTCTGGGTGGCTGTTTGTCAAAGCTTTGACAACCCCTGCGGTTGGGGCCAGTGGAGCTGACAATCATCCTGATTACCCTTCTGGAGGCAGACAGGCATCACCGACTCTGACAAGGCCAATCCAAGCTGAGGGCCACTGGTCAGGGCCACGTCCTGGCCACCCATCAGGCCGAGGAGAGGCCGAAGACAGTGGAGAAGGAGAACCTGGGTGTACAGGACCCGTTTGTCCTTCAACGGACGCCATGTGCAGCCGAAGAGTCTGGTTAACCAAGGAGACAATGTGGCACCCATGCCATGTCCCTGTGGACCTGGCATCTGGTGGAAGAGGAGGGCACCTGCTCCCGCTGGCTGTGCAGGTCACAACTGCCCTGGAACTCTTCGCTACTGGGTCCTTTCTGTACTCGAGTGGGGACTTGTGTTGCATGGGTTTCCTCCGGGTGCTCCGGTTTCCTCCCACAAGTCCCAAAAGATGTGCTCTTAGGTAATTTGGACATTCTGAATTCTCCCTCTGTGTACCCGAACAGGTGCCGGAATGTGGCGACGAGGGGATTTTCACAGTAACTTCATTGCAGTGTTAATGTCAGCCTACTTGTGACAATAAATTATTATATCTCAGTCCTCAGCCCACAACTACATCTGAGAGGTCACGGATGATCAGTATGTCCCAGGTATCCCATTACATTGACTGGATCAGGTCCATCAAACTGCCTGGGCCGCAGGATTCGCTGCCTGGGCCGCAGGATTCGCTGCCTGGGCCGCAGGATTCGCTGCCTGGGCCGCGATATTCGCTGCCTGGGCCGCAGGATTCGCTGCCTGGGCCGCAGGATTCGCTGCCTGGGCCTCAGGATTCGCTGCCTGGGCCTCGGGATTCGCTGCCTGGGCCGCAGGATCCGCTGCCTGGGCCGCGGGATTCGCTGCCTGGGCCTCGGGATTCGCTGCCTGGGCCTCGGGATTCGCTGCCTGGGCCTCAAGATTCGTGGCCTGGGCCGCAGGATTCGCTGCCTGGGCCTCAGGATTCGCTGCCTGGGCCTCGGGATTCGCTGCCTGGGCCGCAGGATCCGCTGCCTGGGCCTCGGAATTCGCTGCCTGGGCCTCAGGATTCGCTGCCTGGGCCTCAGGATTCGCTGCCTGGGCCTCAGGATTCGTTGCCTGGGCCGCAGGACTCGCTGCCTGGGCCGCAGGATTCGCTGCCTGGGCCTCAGGATTCGCTGCCTGGGCCTCGGGATTCGCTGCCTGGGCCGCAGGATCCGCTGCCTGGGCCGCGGGATTAGCTGCCTGGGCCTCGGGATTCGCTGCCTGGGCCTCAAGATTCGTGGCCTGGGCCGCAGGATTCGCTGCCTGGGCCTCAGGATTCGCTGCCTGGGCCTCGGGATTCGCTGCCTGGGCCGCAGGATCCGCTGCCTGGGCCTCGGAATTCGCTGCCTGGGCCTCAGGATTCGCTGCCTGGGCCTCAGGATTCGCTGCCTGGGCCTCAGGATTCGTTGCCTGGGCCGCAGGACTCGCTGCCTGGGCCGCAGGATTCGCTGCCTGGGCCGCAGGATCCGCTGCCGGGGCCTCGGGATTCGCTGCCTGGGCCTCGGGATTCGCTGCCTGGGCCGCAGGATCCGCTGCCTGGGCCGCGGGATTCGCTGCCTGGGCCTCGGGATTCGCTGCCTGGGCCTCGGGATTCGCTGCCTGGGCCTCAAGATTCGTGGCCTGGGCCGCAGGATTCGCTGCCTGGGCCTCAGGATTCGCTGCCTGGGCCTCGGGATTCGCTGCCTGGGCCGCAGGATCCGCTGCCTGGGCCTCGGGATTCGCTGCCTGGGCCGCAGGATCCGCTGCCTGGGCCTCGGAATTCGCTGCCTGGGCCTCGGGATTCGCTGCCTGGGCCGCAGGATCCGCTGCCTGGGCCTCGGGATTCGCTGCCTGGTGTAAGGGAATTTGTACTGGATATTGTATGAGTTAGGTACCAAGTTTAGAATCATAGGTTTTAGTGAAATGATAAAGTAGACTTAGGTGAGTATTGAGATGAGTGTGAACTCAGGATAACTTTGTGTGACCTAATGTAATCAAGTATAGTTAATATGATTAAAGCAGCAGACCCAGAGAAATAGCATTTAAAATACAAACAGTCACTTGGAAGAACAATGAACAGCTCAGGGCTTAACTAAAATGGTTGGCCATAAATAAGGGCCATAAAAAGACAGGAATGAAGGAAGCCTGTTTTTGTATACATTCGGCCTTGGTCCGCAGAACTGTCTGTTTCACAAGAAGAAAGTTTAGACAAAGATGAGATAAGAACTGACTTATGGCTGCTAGGCTGAGAGGCTTAATGTAAACAATAGTGGCCAAAGTAAGGAAAGCAGATAAGACGGCTGTAAATTAAGATAAGAGCTTGCATCATGGGGTTAAAATGAACATAAAAGGCGGTAAGCCCTGAAGCTTTTTAGATTGCTCCGGACAATCTCAGCTCTGTTTTTCTTATGCTAAGAAAAATAAAGTTCACTGCTTGGAAGATCGCTCCTCAGACTCTCTGTGTTTTAATATTTGAATAGGTACAAACAAATTGTCGTCCTGGGGAACCACGACAAAATTGGCGCTGCGAAAAGCAGGGTTGGTGAGAGATCGCCCAGAAAAGCATCTGGAAGGAGTGGCGGAGGCGAAGGTTCGACCGGGGCTGGACATCCCAAGCCGGCATTCTGACAGCAAGGTAAGCAGATTTGTATTGCACGTAAATCCTTGTTGTCAGAAAAGGGATCTCGAGGCCCGGCGCACTCAGCTCTTTGCTGGTCCTGGATCTCCCCAACCACAAAGATATCCTGCGTGATTAAAACCAAATTGGGTAAAATAGTTTTGAGAGACTGAAACTGATCTGAAGAGTAGAGTTTTGCATGCAAAGCGCACTGTAATACTGTATTGTCTGTGAGTGGGTAAAAAGGGAGACGAGAAAAAGACCGAACGCTAAGGTAATGCAATTAGGTTAAGTCAACCGGTTTGGAGCGGGTTTTTCCAGGATACGACTTGCCCAGAAGAGAGTAAGTGTGGGGAAAATCTGCCAGTCCAAACCTACCCAGGACCTCGGGTAAGAGACGTCAACCGAGAGGGAGAGAGATCAGTGAGAGATCACTCTCTGACCTAATACGGTAGTCAAAAGCATAGGAGGGGAACCTAACCCCGGAGGGGGGGATTAACAGCTAGAATAGAGAAAGTAAAAGACCAATTTGAACAAACTGGTCTGAGACAGCAGCGTGGAGGACAGAAATAAGAAGGAGAGTCGGAACACAGGTAGGGTAATAACTAACAACGTGGAAAGGTCACACTGACAAAACCGCCTAGCGGAAAGAGGGGTATAATCGATTGGGAAGGAAGATTAGTTAGGGGATTAAGACGGGATAATAATAAAAACGGAAGCAACACTGGATTGGGGAAAAATTACACATATAACTAACTTAAAAGAGGTAGAGAACGAGTGGCCGTATGTAAAGTGGGAAAGAATAGCCGATAGGAATTGGATAGACGAAATAAACTTGGAAACTCTAGGGAAATTAATAAAGGAATCTGATCGATATAGGGTTTCTATAGACATAGACAAGCACGTAAAAACCTACTACCCTCTAGCCCGGGAAAGGAAGATAGAGCCGGGACAGGGGACTACGGGGAAGTGGATATTGAGACCCCGGTTAGAGTTACAGATATTGTCAAGAGAAACCCAAGAGAAAGGTAAACAGGGGACTGAACACGGAAAAACGACACAGCAAGTAATAATCACTGTAACACCCAACTCTGACGGATTAAGTGATAAAAATTGTGACAGTAATCCGAAAAGACAAGTAATGGCACACCAAGTTAAAACACCAGTGGAAACATTAGGGGATAAATTCCCAGCCCTCAGGGGAGACATAGAACACGTTTCTAAAAAATGGGCCAAAAGAACAAGTAAAACTAATACACCGTGGCCGGAGGAAGGCACATGGTGCGTAGAGAGATGTGAGGACCAGAAGGGAATGATAAAGAACTACAAAATAAAAGATAAATCTAAGAAAAGAAAGGAGAAGCGAGAAAAGGAACTAGAGATACTGGCATTGTTTGAAAAGGAAGGGAAAGAAAGGAGAAGGGCATGGAGGGAAATATGGATGCAAATGCCAGTGCAACTTCAGGAAAAAGCAAAATTAGAAGATCCAAATGTAGTCCCGCCCCCATACTCAGAGGAACAGGGTTCCACGGGACTATATCCAGTTATATCAGGCACGATGAATTTTGAGGGAGCATTTGACACAAAACCGATGACGATGGAGGATTGGGAACGAAGGGAGCTAGAAAAGAAAAAAGGTGTAGAGGAAGAGACGAGGAAAACAGAAGAGGAGTTGGATGAGTTAAGCCAAAAGAGAAAGCAGTTGCAGGACGAAGTAGATGTAATAGACCTTTTGGAATGGGCAAAAAAGGGAATGGAAAAAGAAAAGGAACGAGAAGAGGAGGGAGAGAATGATAGAAGAAAAGATGAGGGA
Organism: Scyliorhinus canicula; assembly: GCF_902713615.1. Taxonomy (NCBI): domain Eukaryota; kingdom Metazoa; phylum Chordata; class Chondrichthyes; order Carcharhiniformes; family Scyliorhinidae; genus Scyliorhinus; species Scyliorhinus canicula. The sequence continues at coordinate 3,233,623 of NC_052157.1, forward strand.
CAAACAAGTCCTGATTCTTGCGAGGGTGAAAGGGAGGCGTCACAGGGAAAAATAGAAGGAAAGAGGGTCAAAGCCAGCAGAAAGGAAAGAGAAAGAAGAAGAAGCATAGAGGAAAAATGTGGGAAAAGGCGCAAAGAGGCAGAAAGACGAGAAAAGGGGGATGCATGGACGTGGAAGCACCCAGTAAGAGTCGAGGAAGAGACGGAAGGAGAGACAGGAGAAAGTAGTGACAGCGAAGGGGGAGAATCAGTGTTAGGAGAACAAAGAAAATCGACGCGGGTAAGACACCAAACTGTAACATTTCCAGAGGTGGAAAAAAGAAAGAAAAAGGTGTTCCCGGTGATTCTGAAAGGGGGCAGAGCACAGTATATCCCTTGGTCAGGTCAGGATTTGCCTAATCTAATTAATGAATTACCCAATATTTTGGATGGGGCTGGAAGGTGGATTGGACAGTTGGAAGCAGGAATGGTGGGAAAAAGGATGGCACTGGGTGACATCAAAGCTCTCCTGACAAAAGTGCTAGGAATGGACCAAATGGCAGAAGTAATGAGACGTGCCGGCATCCAGACCGCAGCTCATGACCCAAAAACGTAGACGGGACACTAATGGACCCGTACCGACAAGACATATGGCAGGCACTAAGGAATATGTACCCCAATCGAATGGATGTAAAAACCCTAAGGGGAGAGCCACTGGGAGAGGAGGAGAATGCAGCTGTGTATGTGGAAAATCAATTAAAAGGTGGAAAAGGGACACGGAGAGGGACATTCTAACAGACCCGCTGACCAACTCCATGTTCCGGGCTGCAATTCTAGAGGGCCTGCCAGTCTCAGCTAAAACAAAACTGGAGGATGTAGTGGGCTTGGACTCAAAAAGTTACCGGGAGTTTGTGGATTATGTTGCCCATGCAGTAGAAAGACATCGCAAAGATGAAAAGAATGCAGACAAACAGCTGAAGGAGATACAACGTAAACTCCTTCAGGCACAATTGGAGGAGATCAAAAACAAAGATAAGCTAAAGGCAAAAGAAGATCTCACACCCAGAAAAATAGCACCGATGATGGTGGAACAGAAGCCAGGGGAAATACCTGCACTAACAATAGGGGGGAGCGGAGATGGAGGCCAGCCCATCGTAACCTATAACATTTCTGCCTTCCCACTGCCCATAAACCCAGAAGCCCACAGCCTAAATTATCAAAACCGATACGCCCTACAAAATCAGACTGACTGGAATAAAAATGGGAAAGGACAGGGAGGTGGTAGGCCACCCTTTCAGAATCAGAGAGGACAGGGACAGGCTAATTATCAGACTCCGAGACAGGGACCACTGCCTGGCCCTCCAGGTGTGTGCTGGGGGTGCGGGGAGACAGGTCACATAAAAAGGAATTGCCTGCGGAATTCCACCAGACAGGGAGAAAACCAGCAACAGGCAGGCCAACAGCTGATCCAAGGGTCGCCGAACAGCGTCCCGATGTTTCAAGGGCCGGGGAACCATCAGAGTTTCGCATAGAGAGGCCCAGAGAACCCCGAAATGGTAGGACAGTACGTACAAATAACAGAAACCGCAGAGCAGGAACCTATAGTTAATGCTAGAGTAGGCGGGATCGAGGTCCCCATGATGATAGACACCGGTGCCACCTGTACGTGCATACAAACGAAATATGCGGATCACCTACCATTGTCAAACCGGTTTGTAAAAACTGTGGGGTTCTCGGGGAAAATAACACTAGCTCAAATGACGATGCCGGTGCCTATTACCATTGGAAATAAAACTACCCATGTACCTATTTTAGTATATGATAAAACTCCTTTAAATCTATTGGGAAGGGACGCAATCCTAGGTCTGGGACTGAAATTAGAATGTACCGAACAAGGAATTGATTTGATGGGAATGTATTCACTTGAGGTACCAGGAAAGGAAGGGGTTAATGTATATTGGCTGGGAGATATAGAGGAACAAATTAAAAGACAGATCTGGACAGTCTGGGGAAAACTTATAGACACTTGGGTTCCACAAGCCAAGTGGCCGAGAACAGAATTACACAGTACAATGATATTTGATGAAGGACAGGCACCTGAAATACAAGAGAAATGGGAAAAGGAGGCAGGACGAGAACAGGAAATAAAGTCAGGAAGTATTTTAATTGGACTAGAGGGAGTGGCCCTCGCAATCGTTAGGAATGAATGGATTGACAAATGGTTCTCGGTACCTGGGGCGGAGCCACATGTCACATTGAAAGTTAATCCGGGATATAGATCAAAGGACCTAGGACCCATGGTGTTAAGAGCGCAAGACTTAGAATTTGTACAGACAGATAGTGCGGATATTTGGACGTCCAGCGATGGACAAATGACGAAAATAATTTTGGATGTTAGGATGCTTGGGACACCAAAGCAGATAACAATAGGAGTGCAAAGTGAGAAACAGGAGCGGGAATGGAGAGAGAGCTTAGAGCAGGATTTGAACTCCCTCCCACAGGAGTTGTGGTCCAGACAGGACACGGATGTAGGGAGGGTTAAAAACGCTAATCCAGTTGAAGTCAGATTAAAGACAGGACGCCAGGGGCCCTATAGACCACAATACCCAATCAAGACAGAAGCAATTGAAGGAATTAGAGAAACGATTAAGGGATTGATAGAAGCAGGGGTATTAAAGGAAACCCGGAGTAGGTGTAATACCCCGCTCCTACCAGTAAAGAAGGCGGACAGAGAAAAATGGAGATTGGTGCATGACCTAAGGGCAATTAATGAGGTAGTGGAAGATATGCCCGTAGAAGTTCCAAACCCTTACACCTTGCTGACAAATATACCACCTGAAAGTAGATGGTTTACGGTAATCGACCTATGTTCAGCATTTTTTAGTGTGCCACTAGCTCCAGAAAGTCAGTATCTCTTTGCATTTACGTACGAGGGGAAACAATACACATACAATAGAATGCCCCAAGGATTTAAACATTCCCCACATGTATTCAATCAGGTGTTGAAAGCAGATTTAGAAGGAATACAGTTGGAAGGAACACTGCTACAGTATGTGGATGATTTACTATTATGCACAGAGACACAAGAACAATGCAGGAAGGATAGTTTAAAACTTTTGAAAAGACTAGCAGAGGGGGGTCATAAAGTATCCTGGAAGAAGCTGCAGCTGTGCCAGAGACAGGTAGAATACTTGGGGAGAGAAATATCAGCAGGACAGAAGGGGATAGCTCCACAGCAAATAGAAGCAGTACTGAAAATTCCGAAGCCACAGACGGTGGGACAAATGATGACATTTTTGGGAATGACAGGCTTCAGTTCAGAATGGGTGGAAAACTATGCAGAAAAAACGCAGGCCCTACGAAAGATAATGAAGGAAGCAGGGTGTGACGAATTAAAAGCCAAACTAAAATGGGACAAAGATGCGCTAGAAGCATTTGAGAATATAAAGAGTGAAATGGCACAGGCACCAGCATTGGCTTTACCGACCTATGACAAGCCCTTTGATTTATTTGTGAGTAACAGAGAAGCCGGATTTGCTACAGCAGTGTTAACACAGGAAAGTTGCAAGGGAAGGCGAAGGCAGACTGTAGCATATTATAGTACCAAGCTAGATGACGTAGCAATGGGATACCCGCCGTGTTATCAAGGCCTGGCAGCAGCTTGGTGGGCGTACGAAAAGGCAGCTACGGTCACAATGGGATATCCGATAAACTTACATGTATACCATAAAATAGCTGAATTGATTGAAAAAGGGAAGTTTGTTCTGACGCCGGCTAGAATTCATCATTTTCAAATGCTGACCACATTCCCGGACATTACGATAGTAAAGTGCAATAGGGCCAACCCAGCTGACTATATGCCATTGCCACATGAGGGAGAGGAGCATGAGTGTGTGAGAGAGACAAGAGCGTTTATGAAACTGAGGAAAGATCTGAAGGCAGATAGGTTAAACACAGAAGAAAAGAGAACGTTGTATGTTGACGGCTCGTGCCATAGGGATCATAGGGGAAATCATGCTGGCTATGCAGTAGTTGAACAGAAAGGGAAAACATTTGAGGTAGTGGAGGCAAAAGAATGTGAGCAGCCATGCTCAGCCCAGTTAGCGGAGCTTGAAGCACTGACCAGAGCATGTGAATTAGCAAACGGGGAAGCAGTGGAAATTTATACTGATTCGGCCTATGCCCACGGGGTTTGTCACCTTTTTGGGGCAATATGGAAGCAAAGGGGATTTATGAAAAGCGGAGGAGGACCAATTCAACACGAAGTTCAAATCAGGGCTTTAATAAGGGCTATGATGGGCCCAAGGGAATTAGCCATAATTAAGTGTCAGGCGCATAAAAAGGGAACAGATAACATCACACAGGGAAATACCAAAGCTGACAAGGCAGCTAAAGAAGCATCAGGATACATTGAGGCTACGATAGCCCCAGAAGAAATAGCAAGGCCGCACCCAGGGCCAGGTGTGGGGAATATCGAACCTCAAATCACATTAGAAGATGGGGCACAATTACAGGAAGCAGCCCCTGTAGCAGAAAAAACAATGTGGAGAGAGAGAGGAGCATTACAGGGACAACATGACAAAATATGGAGAAATGGGGAAGGGTTGATCATAGCACCCACATCGTTACTAACCGTACTAATTAGTGAAGCACACGGGGTGGATCACTGTGCGAGAGGAGAAGTGGCTAGGAAGATTAAGAAAGAAGGATTCTGGTCACCATACCTGCAGAACTCAATTGACTACATACTGGGTCTGTGTGAGGTGTGTGCTCAGAATAATATCAGGAAAGGCATTACTGCCCCAATAGGGCACATACCCATTCCTGAAGGGCCGTTTAAACATCTATGCATGGACTATGTGGATATGGGAAAGGTGGTAAGAGGAAAAAGATACATGTTAGTGATTATTGATAGATTCAGCAGATGGATAGAAGCAACGCCATCCAAAGATCAAGGATCTGGAACGGTAATTAACTTCCTGTCAAAAGAAATTATCCCAAGATTTGGCATACCCATGCAATTAAGTTCAGACAATGGATCTGCTTTTATAGGGAGGGCACTGAGAGAGACACTCTCAGCACTCCGTATAAAGCAGAGGTTTGGATGTGTGTATCATCCTCAATCCCAAGGAATGGTGGAGAGAGCAAACGGAACCCTCAAGGCGAAAATAAGCAAAATTTGTAGTGAGACAGGAAAAAACTGGATAGATGCTCTGCCATTGGCTTTAATGCAGTACAGGAGTCAGGAAAACAGAATCACACATTTAAGCCCGCATGAGATGATGACAGGAAGAGTAATGCCGGTGCCAAAGATCGGGGGAGCAGGGGGCCCCACATTGGAGTGTTTAGATCAGGATGCAAGAGAGTATGTACGACAATTAACTTTTATACATAGAACTATTTTTGAACAGGAAAAGGCCAAGGAGGAGGAGAGCCCTGCCACGGAACACCAGATCACACCGGGAGATCAAGTATACATCAGAAAGTTCCGGAGACGTTGGCATGAACCCAGACGAGAAGGGCCGTTTGAAGTCACCAGAGTATCTCCCACGGCGTTGCAAGTAGAAGGCAGTACACTGTGGTATCACTTGAACCATTGTACCAGAACGGTACCTGGGGTAGGGGAGAGAAGGGAGACTGAAGTTAGAGGTAGGGTGGATAGAAGTAGCAGCGAGGAAGAGATAGAACTACACGAGGAGAATCGTGAGGAGGAGGAGCAGAGCCAAAGTACAGCAGAAATAATAAATGATGATGAGAGTGGTTCTGTGCATGAGCTGGCTGATGATACAAATGCCCAGCTTCAGCCTGTTAGTCACGGTGCCGAGGGAGGTGAGGACGGTGAGAGGGCCTCATTCCCCACAGGGGACTTGGAACCTGTTTCCCTGGGGGACTTCCTTGACCCGTAACAAGGGAAAGCGGGATGCAGATGATATAGGGGTGCGGAATCAGGAAGGTAGAGTATTAAGACAAACAAGACGTAGGCGATCAGTGAGTACGGATACTATTTGGGAGAAAGGAGGGGTCTGTGTTATGTTTGGAGATCAGTGTTGCACATTTATCCCTAACAACACTGATCCAGAGGGGTCATTTACACGGGCCATGAATAAGTTGAAGAATCTTAGGGCAGAAGTGAAAGAAAATGCTGGGTTTGGGCATGAAGCATGGAATTGGTTGGATAGGATGTTTGGAAGATGGGGGGCATGGTTCGCCAAAGCTGGAGCTGTAGCAATCACAATCATAACCGTTCTAGGACTCATATTTTGTTGTTTTCTACCCGCCCTGAGATCCTTCCTTACCAGAGTTGCAACACGGCAGATGATGGTTACAAGCAGCTCACGTTCGCGAGGAAAAACGGAGGAAAGGGAAAACCTTGAGCTGCCTCCGATGAGCGGATTCACCATGACCCTGGTCGAGATGGAAACTCGTCACTCTGTGAAAGGACTATAATAATGGACGATTGCTTTGTACCAACAACAGCACCTGACTGAAATTCGCAAAAGACTTGGAGAACTTAGTCTGTACACAGGAATCAGTCTTTTTTCCTTCCCTTGACAAGGGTGGGAAGGTTTTTGGCTGATGGCTGTTAGGAGCAAGCAATCTGGGGGAGCGACCCGAGAATTCGAATCTGGATAGATGAATTATGATAAAGAAGAATTAGGGGCGTTGTTCCCTGACCAAAGTATTCGGCTCCTCCACATTGCCTGCAAAAAGTGTTTAAAATAAATTGTAAATGGGATCCAGTAAGGGGATTATTTGAGCTTGGTAATTTGTGTGAGGCTAGGGAATAGCCTCAAAGGGGGGACATGTAAGGGAATTTGTACTGGATATTGTATGAGTTAGGTACCAAGTTTAGAATCATAGGTTTTAGTGAAATGATAAAGTAGACTTAGGTGAGTATTGAGATGAGTGTGAACTCAGGATAACTTTGTGTGACCTAATGTAATCAAGTATAGTTAATATGATTAAAGCAGCAGACCCAGAGAAATAGCATTTAAAATACAAACAGTCACTTGGAAGAACAATGAACAGCTCAGGGCTTAACTAAAATGGTTGGCCATAAATAAGGGCCATAAAAAGACAGGAATGAAGGAAGCCTGTTTTTGTATACATTCGGCCTTGGTCCGCAGAACTGTCTGTTTCACAAGAAGAAAGTTTAGACAAAGATGAGATAAGAACTGACTTATGGCTGCTAGGCTGAGAGGCTTAATGTAAACAATAGTGGCCAAAGTAAGGAAAGCAGATAAGACGGCTGTAAATTAAGATAAGAGCTTGCATCATGGGGTTAAAATGAACATAAAAGGCGGTAAGCCCTGAAGCTTTTTAGATTGCTCCGGACAATCTCAGCTCTGTTTTTCTTATGCTAAGAAAAATAAAGTTCACTGCTTGGAAGATCGCTCCTCAGACTCTCTGTGTTTTAATATTTGAATAGGTACAAACAAATTGTCGTCCTGGGGAACCACGACACTGGGCCGCAGGATCCGCTGCCTGGGCCTCGGAATTCGCTGCCTGGGCCTCAGGATTCGCTGCCTGGGCCTCAGGATTCGCTGCCTGGGCCTCAGGATTCGTTGCCTGGGCCGCAGGACTCGCTGCCTGGGCCGCAGGATTCGCTGCCTGGGCCTCAGGATTCGCTGCCTGGGCCTCGGGATTCGCTGCCTGGGCCGCAGGATCCGCTGCCTGGGCCGCGGGAATAGCTGCCTGGGCCTCGGGATTCGCTGCCTGGGCCTCGGGATTCGCTGCCTGGGCCTCAAGATTCGTGGCCTGGGCCGCAGGATTCGCTGCCTGGGCCTCAGGAGTCGCTGCCTGGGCCTCGGGATTCGCTGCCTGGGCCGCAGGATCCGCTGCCTGGGCCTCGGAATTCGCTGCCTGGGCCTCAGGATTCGCTGCCTGGGCCTCAGGATTCGCTGCCTGGGCCTCAGGATTCGTTGCCTGGGCCGCAGGACTCGCTGCCTGGGCCGCAGGATTCGCTGCCTGGGCCGCAGGATCCGCTGCCGGGGCCTCGGGATTCGCTGCCTGGGCCTCGGGATTCGCTGCCTGGGCCTCGGGATTCGCTGCCTGGGCCGCGGGATTCGCTGCCTGGGCCTCGGGATTCGCTGCCTGGGCCGCAGGATCCGCTGCCTGGGCCTCGGGATTCGCTGCCTGGGCCGCGGGATTCGCTGCCTGGGCCTCGGGATTCGCTGCCTGGGCCTCGGGATTCGCTGCCTGGGCCGCGGGATTCGCTGCCTGGGCCTCAGGATTCGCTGCCTGGGCCGCGAGATTCGCTGCCTGGGCCTCGGGATTCGCTGCCTGGGCCGCAGGATTCGCTGCCTGGGCCGCAGGATTCGCTGCCTGGGCCTCGGGATTCGCTGCCTGGGCCGCAGGACTCGCTGCCTGGGCCGCAGGATTCGCTGCCTGGGCCGCAGGATCCGCTGCCGGGGCCTCGGGATTCGCTGCCTGGGCCTCGGGATTCGCTGCCTGGGCCTCGGGATTCGCTGCCTGGGCCGCAGGACTCGCTGCCTGGGCCTCGGGATTCGCTGCCTGGGCCGCAGGATCCGCTGCCTGGGCCTCGGGATTCGCTGCCTGGGACGCGGGATTCGCTGCCTGGGCCTCGGGATTCGCTGCCTGGGCCTCGGGATTCGCTGCCTGGGCCGCGGGATTCGCTGCCTGGGCCTCAGGATTCGCTGCCTGGGCCGCGAGATTCGCTGCCTGGGCCTCGGGATTCGCTGCCTGGGCCGCAGGATTCGCTGCCTGGGCCGCAGGATTCGCTGCCTGGGCCGCAGGATTCGCTGCCTGGGCCGCGGGATTCGCTGCCTGGGCCGCAGGATTCGCTGCCTGGGCCGCAGGATTCGCTGCCTGGGCCTCAGGATTCGCTGCCTGGGCCGCGGGATTCGCTGCCATCACCGGGATGCCTCAGGTTCTCAAGGCAATGGACAGGAGCACCATGACATCAGAGAGTGCCCGTCATCAACTGAAAGGGGTTCCACTCCCCTGAATGTCCAAATTGTGTGTAAACGCTGCCTCAACATCTTACATGTGTGTGCACACTACCCAGGAAGCATACACAATAGTTACATCCTGAGGCACCCGGCGATCCCAGGGGTGTTCATGGACCAGTCAGGCTGCCAGGACGGCTCGTGGGGGATGAGGAATACCCTTTGAGGTCATGGCTGATGACTCCATTGTAGAGGCCCAAGGCGGAGACGGAGTCCCGTTATGATGAGGTGCATCGTGCCACTAGGCCAGTGATTGGGCTGCTGAAGATGTAACTCCGCTACCTGGACCATTCTAGCGATGCTCTTCAGTACAGCCCCCAGCGGGTCTCCTGCATTATTGTGATCAAACTGACCCGGCAGCAGGGAAACATTCTGCAGGCGGAGGAGGAGATCGTGCCACTTCCTCTGATGAGGAGGAAAACCAGGAGGGAGTGGAGGACGAGCCTGAGGAGACCCAGAGGATGGAGGACAGGCAGCAGCCACGGTGTGGTTGGCCAGGGGGGCCAGGGAGGCCCTGATAACCTCCAAACTTATTGACCAGGAGGCTTGGTGTCTGGCAACACCACAACCCATCCCCCACCTCACCAACCTTCAAACCCCTATGAGGGTCTCACATTGACAACACTCTGAGGTGGTGGGCCAGGGACGGCCATTGTGAGTGAGTCACTTGTCAAGGTGGTGAGTCGCTGTGAGGAAAGTTGTGAAGCTTCTCAGGCTCTGCTTATGTCTGACTCCTGCCTGTCTGCTGACTGCACGCTTACTCTCGGGCCCATGTCTGAGTGAGGGTCGGGGACACATTTCTTTGTCTCACTGTTCCAAGGGGGGAAAGGTGACAAGCCGAGGGTTCAGTCAGTGAAGAAGCAGTGAGTCCAGGTTGCCATCACTGTGCATCTCACGGGAGTTACCTGTTGTGATTGTTCAAAGGGCCTATGGAAGGGCCTGAGTTCAGCTGGGGAGATAAATCCTTCCTGTGGGATAGGGGCCAAAGACCGAGGCATTGAGGCTTTATGGTGCCAGATTCTTTAATGTGGTGATTCTTAACCTTGAAAATTAACTACTCCCTTACTAAGTGTCTGACTTCACCAGTGCTCCGAACACCTCTTAATCTTGTGTGGCTTACCGTTATGTCTCGGCGTAACCCCAGGGCTCACATCAGAGGAGGACGTGGTCTGCTGCCTTCCGCACCCTGGAGCCTGAAATACCCTTGGGAGGCATCATCTGGAGGGCCTGGACCCGGAGGGAGCCGGCCAACTTTCAGGTGTCATTGGTGTTGCTGTGTCACCCTGCTCTGCTTGCTGCCTGTTAGATGTGTTGGTATCACTTCCGGTTGCGGCTATGACTAGCTAAGCCGCACATTTGGAAGCTCCTGCAACAAAGGTGTTTTTGGGCCAATTGGAGGGCCCCAACGGCGCTGAAAAAACGAATCCCGGTGGGGGAAGGTCCCCTGAGGAGAACTAGACCGATTTTATGGTCGGTACCCGGAGCGGAGCGGCAAGAAAAACGGCAGCAGCTCCCCAAAAAAAGCGGGGGAAGAAAATCAAAATGGCGGCCGGCGGTGCACCGGAGGAGTGGAAGAAATGGGCGGAGGAGCAGCAGGCCGCTCTCCTCCGTTTTTTCACGGAGATGAAAGTGGAACTCTTAGAGTCCATGAACGCGACGGCCACCAGGTTGGTGGGAGCCCAGGCGATCCAAGAGGCGTCGATTAAAGATCTGCAGCAGGAGATGGCCGCGAGGGAGGAGGAGGCCACAGTCATCGGGGCAAAGGTGGAGGCGCACGAGGCACTCCACACGAAGTGGCAGAGCCGCTTCGAGGAGCTGGACACTCGGATGAGGAGGAAAAATTTGAGGATCCTGGGCCTGGAAGAAGGCCTGGAGGGGTCGGATCTCCCGGGATATGTGGCGGAGATGTTGAGCTCCCTGATGGGGGAAGGGGCCGGTCCGGCGCCCCTGGAATTGGAAGAGGCATACCGGGTCATGGCCAGGAGGCCTAGGGCAAACGAGCCCCCGAGGGCGGTGCTGGTGCGGTTCCAGCGGCTAAGTGATCGAGAGAAAGTCCTGAGGTGGGCTAAAAGGGAGAAAAGCAGCAAGTGGCAGAACTCGACGGTAAGGGTGTACCAGGACTGGAGTGCGGAGGTGGCAAAGCGGCGGGCCCGGTACAACCGGACAAAGGCGGTGCTACACGCGAAAAAGATCAAATTTGGAATGTTGCAACCGGCGCGCTTGTGGGTCACCTACAAGGACCAACATCATTATTTCGAGTCCCCAGAGGAGGCCTGGACCTTTGTACAAGAGGAAAAGTTGGACACGAACTAAAACCTGGGAGCACCGGCGGTCGTAGCCGCCGGGGGACTCTTGATTGTGCAAGTGGCCCTTTTCTTTTTCAGGCCAGGTCGGAACTGGGTAACAGTTTCGTGGAGTGTTTGGGGTGTTTTTTCTCGAACGGTTGACTTTTCTGAATATTTTGAAGGTTTCGAGTTGTTGGGTGTTTCTGTATATTTGTACTGTTGAAATCTCTATTGTGGGTCGTTGGCTTCTTATGGGGTGTTTTTTCCCGTTTCCAATTTCCCTTAGTTATTTACCCCTCCTACCCTTTTTCTTTGGGTGCTTGGGGGGGTTTTTTGGTTCTTTTTTTTCTTTTCGGGTTATGGTTATCTGCGGTTATTTATACTGTTTGATGGAGGGTGATGGTTGGGCACGCGGTTAGTTGATAGTTAGTTAATTATTTTGTTATTTAAGTATGTAGTTAAGTATTTATGTATTTAGTTGCCATTGGGTATTTGTATTTATAGCGTTAAGTTGGGGAGACGGGACGGGGGGGAGCGGGTTGATTATGCGGGTCTTTCTCGGGGGTTTTAAGGGGATCTTTCACGGGCGCAGATGGGGTGAACCGGGAGGAGTCGGAATGTGGCAGGAGCAGCCGGGTCAGCGGAGACCAGCTGACTCTCGGGAGTACGATGTGGGGTACATCGCGGCTAGGAGGGGTCCTAGCCAGGGGGGGGGGGGGGGGGGGGGGGGGGGAAGGGGAGGGGACGGGGGGGGGACACCGGGTTGCTGCTAGAAAGACCAGGGACGAGAAGGGGAGAGCCGGGGGGGGTGGGGGGGGGGGGGGGGGCCATCGCTATGGGAAGCGGGTCAGAAAAGAAGGGATGACCCGGGGCGAGCAAGGGACAAGACATGGCTAATCGACAGGGAGTAGGGACGGGTCGCTCTGCGACCCGATTGATCACGTGGAACGTAAGGGGGCTGAATGGGCCGGTCAAAAGATCAAGGGTCTTCTCACACCTGAAGGGACTGAAGGCTGATGTAGCAATGCTGCAGGAGACTCATTTGAGGGTAGCAGATCAGGTCCGCCTGAGAAGGGGGTGGGTGGGACAGGTGTTCCACTCAGGCTTGGATATCAAGAACCGGGGGGTGGCGATTTTGGTGGGAAAGAGAGTGTCGTTTGTGGCGGCAGAGGTGGTGGCAGACAAGGAGGGCAGGTACGTGATGGTGAGGGGTAGGCTGCAGGGAGAGAGTGTGGTACTGGTAAATGTGTATGCCCCGAACTGGGACGACGCGGGTTTTATGAGGCGCCTGCTGGGCCTCATCCCGGGACTGGAGGCAGGGGGCCTGATCATGGGAGGGGACTTTAATACGGTGTTAGACCCTGGGCTGGATAGATCGAGTTCCAGGACGAATAGGAGGCCGGCAGCGGCAGAGGTGTTAAGGGGGTTCATGGAGCAGATGGGAGGGGTAGACCCATGGAGATTTGGTAGGCCTAGGGCGAGGGAGTATTCTTTTTTCTCCCACGTCCACAGAGTGTACTCTAGGATCGATTTTTTCGTATTGAACAGGGGGCTGATACCGAGAGTGCAGGACACGGAGTACTCGGCCATTGCGATATCGGACCATGCACCACATTGGGTGGACGTGGACATGGGGGAGGCGCGGGACCAACGCCCGTTGTGGCGCCTGGATGTAGGGCTGTTGGCGGACGAAGAGGTGTGCAGAAGGGTGAGAACGGGCATTGAGAACTATCTGGGTACGAATGACACAGGTGAGGTGCAGGTGGGGACGGTCTGGGAGGCCTTGAAAGCAGTGATTAGAGGAGAGCTGATCTCCATAAGGGCACACAGAGAGAGGAAGGAGAGGCAGGAAAGGGAGAGGCTGGTGGGGGAGCTCCTAGAAGTAGATAGGAAATATGCGGCGGCGCCAGAGGAGGGGCTATTAAGGGAGCGGCGTAGCTTGCAGGCCAGGTTCGACCTACTGACCACTAGGAAGGCGGAAATGCAGTGGAGAAGGGCGCAGGGTGCGGCGTATGAGTACGGGGAAAAGGCGAGCAGGATGCTGGCACACCAGCTTCGTAAGCGAGATGCAGCCAGAGAGATTGGGGGAGTGAGAGAGAGGGGTGGGGATGTAGTGCAGAAGGGGCAAGAGGTGAATAGGGTCTTTAGGGACTTCTATAGGGAATTGTATAGGTCTGAACCGCCGAAGAGGAGAGGGGGAATGAAGAACTTTCTCGACAAATTGGGGTTCCCAAAGGTACAGGAGGAGCTGGTGGAAGGGTTGGGGGCGCCGATAGAGCTGCAGGAGCTAATTAAAGGGATAGGCCAGATGCAGGCGGGGAAGGCGCCGGGGCCGGATGGGTTCCCGGTGGAGTTTTACAGGAAATTTGTGGACTTGGTGGGTCCAGTGCTGGTGCGAGCCTTCAATGAGGCGCGCGAGGGGGGGGTTCTGCCTCCAACAATGTCGCAGGCCCTGATCTCCTTGATTTTGAAGCGGGACAAGGACCCGGTCCAGTGCGGGTCCTACAGGCCTATCTCCCTCTTAAATGTAGATGCCAAGCTGTTAGCAAAGGTCCTGGCAACCAGGATAGAGGACTGTGTGCCAGGGGTAGTCCATGAAGACCAGACGGGGTTCGTGAAGGGACGCCAACTTAACACAAATGTTCGGAGATTGTTAAATGTGATTATGATGCCAGCAGTGGAAGGGGAGGCGGAGATAGTGGTAGCGCTGGACGCGGAGAAGGCATTTGACAGGGTGGAGTGGGAATACTTGTGGGAGACGTTGGAAAGGTTTGGGTTTGGGGAGGGATTTATCAAGTGGGTAAAACTGCTCTATTCAGCTCCGATGGCAAGTGTGGTAACAAACGGGAGGAGGTCAGAATATTTTGGGCTCCATCGAGGTACCAGGCAGGGATGTCCCCTATCTCCCTTACTCTTTGCATTAGCGATTGAGCCGTTGGCGATGGCACTGAGGGGTTCAGGGGGGTGGAGAGGACTGACAAGGGGAGGGGAGGAACATCGGGTCTCGCTCTATGCGGATGATTTGTTGTTGTATGTGGCAGACCCGGAGGGGGGAATGCCGGAGGTAATGGGGATACTAGCGGAGTTCGGGGACTTTTCGGGATATAAATTAAATCTGGGGAAAAGTGAGGTCTTTGTAATACACCCGGGAGACCAAGGGGAGGGAATTGGGAGGCTCCCCTTCAAAAGAGCAGTTAAAAGTTTTAGGTATTTGGGGGTGCAGGTGGCAAAGAACTGGGGGACCCTACACAAGTTGAACTTTTCCAGACTGGTGGAGCAGATGGAGGAGGAGTTTAAGAGGTGGGACATGGTGCCGCTGTCGCTAGCAGGGAGGGTGCAGTCAGTTAAAATGACGGTCCTCCCGAGGTTCTTGTTTTTGTTCCAGTGTCTGCCCATCTTCCTCCCCAGGGCCTTTTTCAAGAAGGTAACGAGTAGTATCATGGGGTATGTGTGGGCACATGGCACCCCGAGAGTTAGAAGGGTCTTTTTGGAGCGGAGTAGGGATAGTGGAGGGCTGGCGTTACCCAACCTTTCAGGATATTACTGGGCGGCAAATACATCGATGGTACGAAAGTGGATGATGGAAGGGGAGGGGGCAGCCTGGAAGCGCATGGAGAGGGCGTCCTGCGGCAACATAAGCTTAGGGGCACTGGTAACGGCACCATGGCCGCTCCCTCCCACGAGGTATACCACGAGCCCGGTGGTGGCGGCCACCCTCAAGATCTGGGGGCAGTGGAGGCGACACAGGGGGGAAGTGGGAGGTCTGATAGGGGCACCACTAAGAGGGAACCACAGATTTGCGCCGGGAAACACAGGAGGGGGATTCCAGAGCTGGCAGAGGGCGGGTATTAGACAACTGAGGGACTTGTTTATAGAGGGGAGGTTTGCGAGCCTGGGAGAGCTGGAGGAGAAATTTGGGCTCCCCCCGGGGAACACGTTCAGGTACCTCCAAGTGAAGGCATTTGCCAGACGACAGGTAGCGGGGTTCCCCGCGCTCCCCGACAGGGGGGTGAGTGATAGGGTGCTATCAGGGGTCTGGGTCGGGGAGGGGAAGATCTCGGACATCTATAAGATTATGCAGGAGGTGGAGGAGGTACCAGTAGAGGAGCTGAAAGATAAGTGGGAGTTAGAGCTGGGGGAACAGATAGAGGACGGGACATGGGCAGACGCCCTGGAGAGGGTTAACTCGTCGTCGTCATGTGCGCGACTAAGTCTCATTCAATTTAAGGTACTGCATAGAGCCCACATGACGGGGACAAGGATGAGTCGGTTTTTCGGGGGTGAAGACAGGTGTATTAGATGTTCGGGAAGCCCTGCGAATCATGCACATATGTTTTGGGCATGTCCGGCACTGGAGGAGTTCTGGAAGGGGGTGGCAGGGACGGTGTCGAGAGTGGTGGGGTCCAGGGTCAAGCCAGGATGGGGACTTGCGATCTTCGGGGTTGGGGTGGAACCGGGGGTACAGGAGGCGAGGGAGGCTGGAATATTAGCCTTTGCGTCCTTGGTGGCTCGGAGGAGGATCCTGATTCAGTGGAGGGACGAAAGGCCTCCGAGTGTTAACACCTGGTTAAACGACATGGCAAACTTTATCCAATTGGAAAGGATCAAATTCGCCCTGAGAGGGTCGGTGCAGGGGTTTTCCAGGCGATGGCAACCCTTCCTAGACCTCTTGGATCAGGGATAGAAACTGAGGCCATGACAGCAGCAACCCGGGAGGGGAGGGGAGGGCGGGAGGGGGGGGAGGGGGGGGGGGGGGGGAGGGGGGAAAACGACGAAGGAAGTACGGTAGCGGCGGTGGCACGGGCAAGGCCTGCCCGAGGACGCTGCTAGAAATGATAAGTTGGTCTGACTGTCGGTTCGCCGGCGGGGGGGGGGGGGGGGGGGGGGGGATGCGCGGGTAGGGGGGGGGGGGGGGGGGGGGATTCTTTTTCTCTTTCTTGTTAAGTAGGGGGGTTTGACTTTGTGTTGTTATAATTTAAATGTAAATGTAGGGGGGGTTAAAATGTTTGTATTTTGAAAAATTCAATAAAAATTATTTAAAAAAAAAAAAAAAAGATGTGTTGGTATCAGGAAAGGGAGGGATTCAGAAAGGATGCAGACTGCCAGAGTCCGCATGGTGGAAGGTCCCGGGGCTGGGCCCCAGCACCTCCTCCTCCCTCTGGTGCTCATGGGCCCCTGGGATACTCCATGGAATGGAGGGACAGCTGGAGTGAGCTCCAGGAGTCTCTGAGTAACCTGGCATTGCCAGTTCTGGAGGTTCGCCATTGCCTGCATCGCAGTGCCGAAGCCCTCAGCAAGGGTCCTCAGCAAGGGTCCTCAGCAAGGGTCCTCAGCAAGGGTCCTCAGCAAGGGTCCTCAGCAAGGGTCCTCAGCAAGGGTCCTCAGCAAGGGTCTTCAGTGTCTGGACCAAACTCGAGTTCCTCAGCGATGGTCCTCTGTGATGGGACCATGCTTTTGGGGCCCTGAGCCATGGTCCTCAGAGACTGCTCCATGCCTGGACTCCTCCACACATGGCTCGCGATGTTCTGCCCGCAGCCTTTCCACTGCGGTCGCCACCCTTGCAGTGTTGGCCTGGGTGCCACGCAATCCCGCCGCCATCTCCTGTGACCGAATGCTTTTGGACTCCTCCAATCAGCCTTGCATTTGCCGACATCCCATCCTGGATTTCCCGGCTCTGCCTTTCCATCTCCAGCAGCTCAGGGCCAAACTTATCCAGAGGTTCTGTATCCAGCTGGGAGCAGCTATTTCCTGGGATCCAGCAGATCTCCGACTGCCCGATCCCTGGGAGGTTCTCTCTCCACTTGGTGTGCATCATCTGCTGTGTGGTGGTCACCAGATAGTGACCCAGACAGGAGACACGGGATAGGGAATGGGAAGGACAAGGACCTGGGCACATGAGACAGGTCATGTGGATGTCAGTAATGTGGATCCTCACTTCCCTGGTGCAGACCATCCTCGCAGTCGGTCATGGCTCCTTCCTTTGCCTCACCTGCGATTTCCATCGCCCTTTCCTCAAAAGGCGTGAGGAATCGGAACTCGGGAATTCCCCCTTCCACCTTCTCCCTTTATTATGGGCTATCTTCTCCAGCAGGGTCACACAGAGGACATTGTGAGCCGGACGCCTGGGGGCACTGGGGTTGTGATGAGGAGTACTGGGGGGTTCTGAGGAAGATTCAGGGGGTTGAGTGTTGGGAGGCTGTGAGGTGCCGTGAATGGATTAATGTCGACATTCCAGAGGTGACAGATGGGACTGACGCCAGGAGGAGACAGATGGGAACTCACCATGCAGCCCGAAGGAGCTCATTCATTTCCTTTCAATGTTGGACACTGGTCCTCCTGGTCAGGCTGCTGACACTGACCAATGCAGAGGCCATAGTGGACACTGGTCCTCCTGGTCAGGCCGCTGACACTGACCGCAGCACAGACCACATTGGACACTGGTCCTCCTGGTCAGGCCACTGACACTGACCACAGCAGAGGCCATAGTGGACACTGGTCCTCCTGGTCAGGCCGCTGACACTGACCACAGCAGTGACCACATTGGACACTGGTCCTCCTGGTCAGGCCGCTGACACTGACCGCAGCACAGACCACATTGGACACTGGTCCTCCTGGTCAGGCCACTGACACTGACCACAGCAGAGGCCACAGTGGACACTGGTCCTCCTGGTCAGGCCGCTGACACTGACCACAGCAGTGACCGGCTCGCAGGCAGGATTTGACACGTTACTTTGGGATGTCCTACCCACATGGGGCAACAGGATGCCCCACCTCTCCTCCGTGGTGTCCAGAAACCTGTTCAGTTCTCCCTCCAGGAAGCTAGGAGCAGGTCACTGCGCTGCCAGTCTCCTGGATTGCCTGGGACTGAGTGCAGACGGACCGTTTTAATGCAGCTTCCCCCTGGTAGCAGTGCAAAGCTGAGCCCCAGGGCAGCACGGTAGCACAAGTGGATATGGCTTCACAGCACCAGGGTCCCGGGTTCGATTCCCCGCTGGGTCACTGTCTGTGTGGAGTCTGCACGTTCTCCCCGTGTCTGCGTGGGTTTCCTCCGGGGGCTCCGGTTTCCTCCCACAGTCCAAAGATGTGCAGGTTAGGTGGATTGGCCATGATAAATTGCCCTTAGTGACCAAAAAGGTTCAGAGGGGTTATTGGGTTACAGGGATAGGGTGGAACTGAGGGCTTAAGTGGGTCGGTGCAGACTCGATGGGCTGAATGGCCTCCTTCTGCACTGCATGCTCTACGTTCTATGTAAAGCTCAGCGTGTTTCATGTGGGGGTTCAAAATGTAGGAAGGTCGCGATCAGTTTCCCGCCAGCCAAGCCGGCAGGAATCACACCAGATTTCCCGCCCGGAATGACACGTTGTCGTTTTGGGGACAATTTCGTCCGTGTCTTTATTGTTTGGGCAGTCAGTCTGGACACATTTGTCCCGCCTCTCGCCTCTCGCTACTCTATTATTTACAAGGAGGCACCATGGGATACTTAATTACAGAGTGTTAAATCCTAGAATGCCTGTCAAGTGCTGTTTAATTCACAATCTTGACTCTCACTCATTGATTACAAAATCGTTCACTTGAGCTGAATGAGACGAGCTGCTAACATCTGCGATAACTATGTCCTTATCATAATGGGTAAATAAATTAACTGCAGATCCATCAAGTAACAGAAGCATTTGCAACATAAACAATTGTTCTTACAGATGGTATTTCAATAGTTACATGCACTAACTTCTACTTGCAATTCACAGAAAGTTTAATTTAATGGAAATTAAAGATCTTTTTGTCCCAGCCCTTGTGTTTACTGCCCTCAGGATATTATTCTGGTTTTAACCCCAAATAAGAGAACTCCTGATGTGAGGTTTGTCTTTAACAGGCAAGACGAGGGTAACGGGAGGGTGGCACGTTGGCGCAGTGGCTAGCACTGCTGCCTCACGGCGCCGGTGGCCCTGGTTCGATCCTGGCCCCAGCTCAGTGTCCGTGTGGAATTTGCACATTCTTCCTGTGTCTGTTTGGGTCTCACCCCCACAACCTAAAAGATGTGCAGGGTAGGTGGCTTGGACACGCTAAATTACCCCTTAATAAAAAATACCAAGGGTAACACCAGAGGCAGTTGAATAGATGGTCTCAATCTTGTTACCAAAGAAGTCAATGAACTCTTGCTGGAAATCTGGGATGGGCCAAAAGCAAAGGGATTTAACAACAACTTTCATTTGAAAGTGGGCAGCAGGGTAGCAGAGCGGTTAGCACTGTTGCTTCACAGCGCCAGGGACCTGGGTTTGATTCCTGGCTTGGGTCACTGTCTCTGCGGAGTCTGCACGTTCTCCCCGTGTCTGCGTGGATTTCCTCCAGGTGCTCCGGTTTCCTCCCACAGTCCAAAGATGTGCGGGTTAGGTGGATTGGGCCATGCTAAATTGCCCCTTAGTCTCCAAAAAAGATTAGGAGGGGTTACTGGGTTACGGGGATAGGCTGGAGGTGTGAGCTTAAGTAGGGTGCTCTTTCCAAAAGCCAGTGCAGACTCGATGGGCTGAATGGCCTCCTTCTGCACTGTAAATTCTATGATTCTATGAATAACATCTTTAACTTAGTAAAATGGCTCCTGGTACCTCTTAGGAATGTTATCAAACAGATTTTGACACAAAGCCACATGAGGAGATATTAGGATGAAGTTAATGAGGTAGATTTTAAGAAGTGTCTTAAACGAGAAAAGCGAGAAAGAGAAGAAATTTTGAGAAGGAATTCCGGACGTTAGAACCTCCGCTGTTGAAGGCGCAGCTCCAATAATGTAACAATTAAAATTGGGGGTTAGAGGAGCCAAGTTGCCCTGGAAAGAACACGCAACACAAGAATTCAAAGCAGGAGCCGGCCTGCAGCCCCCTCAAGCCTGCCCCACCATTCAGGACGATCATGGCTGATCTCAGTTATGGATGAAAGAGGCCACAGTGATAGGGCCATGGACCGATTTGAAACAAGGATTAGAACTTTAAAAGCAAGGTGTTGCTTAACCAGCCCAGTGGAGGCCAGTGAGCAGAGAGGTGGGAGATTAACAGGCCTGGGTGCAAGTTAGGATGCAGGCAGCAGTTTTGAATAGTCTTAAATTTATACTGGCTGGAGAATAGGAGGCTGAGCAAGAGTGTGTGGGAATAGAGCTAACAAAAGGATGAATAAGCGTTTCAACAGCAGAGGTGGAGTCAGGAGATATTACAAAGGAGGAAATACAATTAATGATAGTGCAATTAAGTGATTGAAAGCTCACCTCAGGGTCAAATGTGATATCAAATGTTCCAAACAGCCTAGTTTAGCTTCACTAATTTCTCTGATTTGCCAGAGAGAGGGTTGGAACCACTGGCGAGGGAACGAAGAGTGTGGAGGGACCAAAGAGCGTGGCTTTCGTCTTCTCAATATTTAGTTGGCAGTAATTGCTGTCTACATGTCCTTGTTATCTTCCACAGCTGCTCCTCATTGCAGACAATTAAGTCAACAATGTTGGAATCAAACAACAACACATTATGATCTGTTTCTATCACTAATTCTCACCTTCTTCCATTCACTGTTTTCCCTTTCTTCATGAATGTTGTGCAAGGAGCATATTCAGATTATTGTATTGAACTGACTTCACTGAAACTAAGATATCTTCCCTCTACTGGAGTATCAGAGAAGGGCAATGATCCTGGCTCCCCCTTTAACAAGATTTCTGAATCAGTCCTTGTATGAGTTAACTTGATACATTTTCTTAACGAGCAAAGAGCGGGAGTTGGCCATTCGGCCCTTCGAGTCTTCTCCGCCATTGAATAAGATTGTGGCTGATGTGGTAGCTTCCTCAAATCCGTCTCCAACCTACACCCCAATAACCTCTCACCCCTTTGGTCACCAATATCTAGCTGTGTCTGAAAATGATTCAAAGCCTCTGCTCCCACCACCTTCTCGAGAAAAAAGTTCCAAAGACTCACAACCCTCTCAGAGAAAACATTTCACCCCATCTCCATTTTAAATGAGCGACTCCTTATTTTTAAACAGTCACCCCCTAATTCTAGACTCTCGCTCAGGAAGAAACATCCTCTCCACATCCACCCTGTCGATACCCCCTCAGGATCTTGTATGTTTCAATCAATGGCCTTTCTTACTGTGATTCCTCCATACGGCTGTTAGTTTTGGTGCAAGATAACCAACCAATGAAATAACAGACCCTCATGTACATATCTACAATTGAAACTCTTTGCTCCGTATCTGCACAATTGCATACATCGAAAGGTCAATAAATTAGAAGGCATCGTGAAAGCATATTCACGGCGGTAGTTTACAAATTAGATTTCTGCTTTCCAAACATTCTGTGCTCTGATTGAACCTATGTCCTCTGCAAAGGGGAGACTGTGAAGTGAGAATCTATTACTCCACTTTAGACAGAACCGCAGCAATTTCAATCCTATTGATCTCTGCAGGCAGCAATGACAAAAATTACATTTCTCCTCATGTGTGCTTTGAGGGCTATATTTGCATCAAACTGCGGACATTGAAAAAGTTATAATTTTTAAAAACAGAAATGTAGCTTCCAAAACATTTCAAACATTTCAAAACATTAACATTTAACTAATTAACAAGTGCTGGAAAATGGGATGAGTGTAGATGGGTGCTTGACGGCTGACGCAGACCCGATGGGCCGAAGGACCTCTTGCTCTGCTGTAAAACTCTACAACTCTAAATAATTACTCATGAACTCATACTTAAAGAAAAGCACTTTTCAAGTTAAAATTTGCCAGGATCAACCACGTACCAGCCCATTGGCTGGTCTAAGGTGCACAACAATCAATGCAAATCAAATCACTACAATGTCTTGAGGAGTGTCACAATTATACTTATTTTCCTGGCAGCCAACAGACAGATACCAACATTTAAGAATAGGCTGACAAACCATTTTCCCCACTTCTTCCCATGGTGAATCCAGTACCCATCAGAATTGACATATACAATAATGGTGTTCAAATTGAATGATTAATCACAGTAACATCGCTACAGGTGTGGGCGGCACGGTAGCACAGTGGTTAGCACTGTTACTTCACAGGGTCCCGGGTTCGATTCCCGGCTTGGGTCACTGTCTGTGTCGAGTCTGGCCTTTCACATCTTTTGTTCTCTCTGGGGACTGCCATTAGCACTCCTTCCCCTTGGTTTCTGTGGCCATTAGCACCCGGTTTCCCTGGGTTTCTGTGGCTATGACTCATCTTTCATTCTCACTCCACAGTATAAATATTTCCCACTTTCTCTGTCTGTTAGCTTTGACAAAGAGTCATCAGACTCGAAACATTAGCTCTTTTCTCTCCCTACAGATGCTGCCAGACCTGCTGAGATTTTCCAGCATTTTCTCTTTGGTTTCAGATTCCAGCATCCACAGTAGTTTGCTTTTATCCAGAGCACAATCAGAGACCCCTCCCACCCGGCTTACTCACTCGTCCAACTTCTTCCATCGGGAGCTACAAACGTCTGAGAACACGCACGAACAGACTCAAAAACAGCTTCTTCCCCGCTGTTACCAGACTCCTAAACGACCCTCTTATGGACTGACCTCATTGACACTACACCCCTGTAAGCTTCACCCGATGCCGGTGTCTATGTAGTTACATTGTGTACCTTGCGTTGCCCTATTTTGTATTTTATTTCCTTTTCTTTTCGTGTACTTAATGATCTGTTGAGCTGCTCGGTACACATGAGAAAATCCAATCCAATCCAATCCAATCCAATGCATTACAATCACTATAAACATGTTTAACTCAGAGTGGCGAAGTGGTTAGCACTGCTGCCTATAGCGCTGAGGTCCCAGGTTCGATCCCGGCTCTGGGTCACTGTCCGTGTGGAGTTTGCACATTTTCCCCGTATCTGCGTGGGTCTCACCCCCACAACCCAAAGATGTGCAGGTTAGGGGGATTGGCAACGCTAAATTGCCCCTTAATTGGAAAAAATAATTGGGTACATTAAATTTTTAAAAATGTTTAACTCAAGAGTTACACATACACAAAAAGCCCACCATTAAGATAAAGTAGGAGGGAACCTTCTAACCCGTAACAAACAGGAAGTAGACCCAGCATTCACTCTGTCACATGTCTTCAAATTGCACATAAACACAGGTGATGATTCCCTCGGGGAAAGAACATAGATTAAAACAAATAACTTTTGCATTCTTAACATTTCTTTTAGCTCAGCTAATAAGGAAAATGTGATTGTTGCCAAAGAGATTTATTGTTGCATTAAAAAGTATTTTCTGAAGAAAACATAATTGCAACTACATCATTCTTTATTTGCATGGGTTCTAATGGTGGGGCCAAAGATCCTACATAGCGATCACAAAGTTATTTTTGGGGGAGGAAAGATATGTTTTATATTCAAAATACAAGGTGCCCAATACAGAGCATAGAAAACTTTCCTTCTTTAGGAGCCTATGTGTCAACACAGTTCAGGTATAGAACTAAAAACATGGACTTCAGCTGCAATCCCATAAGAGCTCATATGATACCTGCTTAGAATCAATGGATCATAGAATCTTAGCATTTACAGTGCAGTAGGAGGCCGTTCGGCCCATCGAGTCTGTACCAGCCTCTGGAAAGAGCACCCTACCCAAGCCCACACCTCCACCCTATCCCCACAACCCAGTAACCCCACCTAACTTATTTTATTTTGGACACAAAGGGCAATTTAGCATGGCCAATCCACCTAAGCAGCACATCTTTGGACTGTGGGAGGAAACCGGAGCACCCGGAGGAAACCCACGCACACACGGAGAGAACGTGCAGACTCCGCACACACAGTGACCCAAGCCGGGAATCGTACCTGGGACGCTGGAGCTGTGAAGCAACTGTGCTAACCACTGTGTTAGCATGCCACCCCGTGCTTGATGTTTCTATTTCCTATTTCAAACATAATTATGGGATTTTTGAGTAGATTAACTTATGTTTGATGTCTCAACCCAACCACTGGTGTAGGTAAGCCAGCCTGCATCAATGGTAGGGCAGCTGGTGGAATTAAAATTGCATTAATAAAACTGGGAATGCAAAGCTAGTCTCAGTAATAGTTGTCATGATTCAGAAAGAATGTTCCCGATGATGGGGGATTCCAGACCGAGGGGTCATAGTTTGAGGATAAGGGATAAACTTTTTAGGACTGAGGTGAGGAGAAATGTCTTCACCCAGAGAGCGGTGAATCTGTGGAATTCGCTGCCGCAGAAAGTAGTTGAGGTTAGAACATTGTGTAATTTCAAGAAGGAATTAGATACAGCTCTTGGGGCTCAAGGGGTCGAGGGATATGGGAGGAAGGCGGGATCAGGGTATTGAACTTGATGATCAGCCATGATCATAATGAATGGTGGAACAGCCTCGTAGGGCCGAATGGCCTCCTCCTGCCTCTATTTTCTATGTATGTTTCTAAGCTGCCACCTATCATCGTAAAAACTGACCTGTTTCATTAATGTCCTTACCTGGTCTAGCCTACATGTGACTCCAGATCCGCAGCAATCTGGTTTATTATTAGCTACCCTCTGAAATGGCCGAGTACACCTTTCAGCTAAAGGGCAATTAGGGATGGGCGACAGATTCTGCCCTTGCCACACACCCCACGAAATAATTTTTAACATTTGCCATTCTAATTAACACATCATGGCTTAAAGGAAAATGAAAGTTTAAACCTGTTTCCTGATACTTTTCCCCACTATCTGCTAAAAACACCAGTTGAGCGTTGGACATTTAATTTTTGGAAAGTCACACCCAAGATAATTTCAATGAAGTTAAATTTAATCAAGTGTCTTCCTAATTATAAATAACAGTCAAAGCCGCACATCTATTCAATTATTCCATAAGCTGCACATCTATTCAATTATTCTATAATGTCTTTTCTGATTTCTTAGTCCATTTGAAACCGCAGAGTTGTTTAAATATATTGAACACAAGTCAATTACAAGAAAGCTTAGATTAATTTTGACAATGCTAAATCTGCATTAATATTTAAGTCGCATTCGCATGATAAAAAATCTGAGATATTGGCTTTCAATATAGCAATTCAATTAAAATGTTCTGAGACTCAGTAATATTTTGAACATTAAGAAATTGATATGTTGCCTTTTTCAAGACGTTCTTTTTTTTTGATAAATTAACCATGGACCCCCAGCAGAATACTAAAGAACATTCATGTTTTATTTCCTTTTTCGTGAGCAAACATTAACTTTACATTAAATAATGTATTAAATTCCAAAAATAATGCAATGGACTGTCATAGCGCCAAGTCTAAAAAGCAGGAAAGTTTTGGAGAGCAAATTTTGATCAAAGTATTCTCCTTTCCTTTGCAAAATAGGAAAGTAATAGTTGACCAGAAATGATTTTCTCCATTGCCAATGTGGAAACCCTCAATTAATGATCTCCCTCCCAAACAGGTTGCCCAGTGATGTGAGATTTGGAGCATTCTGATGCAATACCAAGAGTCTACGTTATAACTTTTGATAACAGGTGTTTGTGAAATGCTCCTTAGGCTGATTAGGAATGATTCCTCCCAACGCTAGAGCCACCCTGGGGGCACTATGGCTGGGATCTCCATTCTGGAGCCAAAGTGTTCCCACCAGCGGAAAATCTCTACTGGTCACCTCTTGCGCTAGATCAGGGTCCAGAATGCAAGTCTCTCCCCATCGCCGTGTTAATTTATGCATTGGGAAGAGCTTGCAGAATTCCATCAGAATCGCAGCATTTAGCCGTCATTTTGAGTGGTGGGCCCGTCTCCTCCACACAATGCAAATCCTGCCCCTCCCCGCTGACAAGTAGGGGCATCCTCCCCCCCCCAACATGGGAATAATGGGTCACCTCACCCCCTCACAGCATCCACTCACGAGGGTGACCCGACATCCCCCTTAACTCTCCCCCAGCCCAACCCCATCGGACCCCATATCAGAAGCTCCCCCCCGCATCAGATCTCATCTGACCCCGCCAACAGACCCTTTCACTTTCTCTTTTTCTCAACAGAAAGCACTTAGCTTCTTTTGATGTGGTGAGGAACTGTCAATCATAGCAATATGTCTATAACCATTGTGGTTAATATCAAAGCAGGGTCATTGAGATGCTTACATTCATGAAGGGAAAGATTTTTTAAAAACTCCCTAAGTAGCTGCGCCTCGATCAATAAAACTCAAACACTGGCTGGCAAAATGTATTGCTGTGTAAAATTGATTGGTAGATTTGCATTTCAAAGGCCATCAATGGATTTGAAGTCCTTTGAAGTGTACTTGGATTTCGAGGAAGCCTCTGACACTTGTCACAGTTACTGTTTTAAACACTTCTGCCTGAGGCAGCAGATGTTAGGGAAGGGTGGGTGAAAATGCAGTGATTTTTCACTCCACTGTGTGGACTGCTCTTCAGCTTTCAGATAGGCATTACTGATGGGGGTCTCTGATGGGGGTCTCTAATGTGGTGGTCAGATTGGGGGTCTGATGGGGGTGACCATTGGGGGGTTTGATGGGGGGGGGTCTGATGGGGGTCCTGGGGGGGAGGCCAGGTCACCCTCATGCCAGCGTGCTGTGGGAGGATGACCCATTATTCCCGTGGTGGTGGGGGGGGGGGGGGGGTGCCCCTATTTGTCGCAGGGTGGATCTGGATTTGCATTGTGGGGAGGGCCTTCGGATGGACTTTGGGGGTAACCTCAGTTAAGCTCTGACCTCCTTGACCCACGTCGGGGTTCACTGCCTCAGGACCATGCTGGGGAAAACATGCACCAAAGCCCACCAGCGGATATCCCGCTGTGGGTGGTCGGACCATAATGTGGGGGGGGGGGGGGGGGGGGGGTGGAGACTCAGGTTTCGAGCCCGTTACTGACGTAAAAGCGGCAAACACATTTTTCCCTCGACACTCCATTGTCCGGCCGATCGGAATTCCTGATCGGAGTGTTGTTGAATGGAGAATCCACCCCTGTAAACTGCATTACTATAGCAACCTAGCAAATCTGGGGCTTGTTTAGCACAGTGGGCTAAATAGCTGGCTTGCAATGCAGAACAAGGCCAGCAGCGCGGGTTCAATTCCCGTACCAGCCTCCCCAAACAGGCGCCGGAATGTGGCGACTAGGGGCTTTTCACAATAACTTCATTGAAGCCTACTCGTGACAATAAGTAATTATTATTCAAGGAAAGAGACTCGCCATGCAATACAATTGACTACTATTTTTTCTATTAAATGTAAGTGAACTTTGAACCAAAAGTAATCCCATTGGACATTCCACCCCTGAAGGCTGCAGAACGAAATAATAAAAGCAGTAATTGATGGTTATGTGTCCCAGAAGAAGGAACATTGAAGAAGTGGTTCTAAAAATGTGTAGTGGAACATTAAAGTTACAACCTGCTGTGTCATGGAGTGGTAGAACTTGTGTTCACGTGTGAGATATTTCCAGCAATACGTTTGTGACTTTAGCCAATTTATCACAAGGATGTAATCAGTGGGTAGGAAGAGTTTTTAAAAGTCATTCCCGTGTTCTGTCACATACATAAAATATCAAATATCCAAATGGCCATTCTTAGACCCCCTCCAGTGCCAGATAACAGCTCGCCTCTGTGTGAAGGAAGTGAGCTGGATTCTCTGCCGCCCACCTCTGGCAGCAAAGTTGCTGATGTAGCGGAGAATCCAGCGTCATTCAAAAATGGGATCACCGTCATATGCTCCAGTTCACCGCTGGTGGTGACATCTAGATTTGCACCGGTGCCAGCTGGAGGATGCAAGTAGGTCAAATTTACCCCTTTGCGCCCTATTAATGGGATGGGCACCGGATTCTCCAAGTCTGCGTTCTTCTCCTGTCATCTAGGCCAGGATTCACGTGAGCGAGAATTGGTGCAGCTATTTCCACAGTGTGGTCCCGGTGTGGTGGACCTCACCGTGGGCCGAGGGAGTAACTCTTTTAGAGGGTCGCCCCCCCAAAGTCCATCAGAGGACCTCCCCTCAAAGCAAATCCTGGCCACCACCAGACCCCCCCCCTCCCCCCCCCCCCCCCACTGCCACCCCCCCCCCCCCAACAAGAGACATGCTCATAAGGGAAATCCCCACTGGAAATTCCACCATTACAGAGATCCCCACGACAACCACCCCCCGCCCCCCCATAAAATGTCCCCCTACCTAGAAGCCCCTCATTATAGAGACCCATGTCTGGGATACTCAGAGGTACTCAGCTGTGATTGACAGTTTGCACACAGTCAGATGTCTGGGCTGTTTAATCTAATTTTCCTTTGCACTTGAATGGATCTCAGGTAGCCAGGTGTGAAACTAACCACAATATTTATAAACATCTAGCTATGGTTGACAGCTCTTGGACTACATCAAAGGCAGTTAATTGCTCTTGCTGTAATGGAGGGGTTCCAGGCAGGGTTCACTGTTATGGGGGGTTTTCAGACAGTGGTCTTTCTTATGGTGGGGGGAGTTTCTGGTGGGTTCTTACTTGCGGGAGGGGGGGCTTTCAGGCAGGGTTCTCTCTTATTGGAGGGTTTCTGGTGGGGGTCTCTCTTATGGAGGAGGTTATGGAGTCACCCTCATACTGTAGGGTGGGTGGGGATCCAGAAAATCCCCTGGTGGGGTGGAGGGGCAGGTTTGCATTGCAGTGGGGGTGGGGGCCCAGCCGCTGCTATCAGGCCACCCATTCAAAATGGCGGCTCAAGCGCAGGATTCCTTGCCACCCTCGCCATGAATGAATTTGCTCCCAACACAAGCACAAACCGGAGGCGATTCATCTCCGGCGGGAGAGCAGTCTCCCACATGGAGAATTCAGCCCACAGTATTGTGGAGTGATGTGTTCCAACAAGCGGAAGGGTAAAAGAAAAATAACTTCCTTTTCTTTCTTAAACTCCTGGTTTCCAACATAATAAACAATAGTAAAATAAAAAGCATTTAATGGCATCCAAAATCTTGCTGGCTCTGAGACGTGAAATTATTTCCCAGATGTACCAGACCCAGGGGCGAAATTCTCCGACCCCACGCAGGGTCGGAGAATCGGCCGGCAGCGGCGTTAATCCCGCTCCCGCAGGGTTTTTAAATCTCTGACCGGCCAAAAACCGGCGCTGTGCAAATCCCGCCGGCAGCCTCTGAAAACAGCTGGCGCCGGCGGGATTTCATTTTTTTTTTAGTTTCCTCAAATCTCCGGCCCGGATGGGCCGAAGTCCCGCCGACGTGGCCACGGGTCACGTCGGCGAAAATCACAGTTGCTTTAAAACGGCGTCAACCATTGATGACGCAATGGGTGCGGCGTTAGTGGGGGGTGGGGGGTGGGGGGGTGCGGCGTTGGAGGGGGGTAGGGGTGGTGAAGGGGGTAGGGGTGGTGAGGGGGGGGTTGGGGTAGGGGCAGCGGCGTGCAGAGGAGGGGGGCGACGGATGCCCGGGGCCAACGCACCGTCGCCCCCCCTCTGCACGCAGCTGCCCCTACCCCAACCCCCTCCCCTCACCACCCCTACCCCCATCACCACCCCTACCCCCCTCCAACGCCGCACCCCCCCACCCCCCACCCCCCACTAACGCCGCACCCCCCCCCCACTAACGGACGAAGGAAGGGGGGGAGGAAGGAAGGGGGGGAGGAGGAAGGAAGGGGGGGAGGAGGAGAGAGGGGGGGTGTATGGGTACCGGCCTTCAGAGGGAGGGGGACGGGGTGTGGGTACCGGCGTTGAGGGGGGGGGACCCGGCGTTGAGAGGGGGGGGACCCGGCGTTGAGAGGGGGGGGACCCGGCGTTGAGAGGGGGGGACCCGGCGTTGAGAGGGGGGGGGACCCGGCGTTGAGAGGGGGGGGTTGCGGCGATGAGGGGGGGTTGCGGCGTTGAGGGTGGGGATTGCGGCGTTGCGAGAGATGGGGGGTGGCGTTGGAGGGGGGTAGGGGTGGTGGGGAGGGGGGTGGGGTGGTGGGGAGGGGGGTAGGGGCGGTGGAGGGAGGTAGGGGTGGTGAGGGGGGGTGGTTGGGGTAGGGGGCAGCGGCGTACAGAGGGGGGGGGCGACGGTGCGTTGGCCCCGGGCATCCGTCGCCCCCCCTCTCTGCACGCCGCTGCCTCCAAACTCCCCCCCCCCCGATGCCGCAACCCCCCCCCCCCGATGCCGCAACCCCCCCTGGATGCCGCAACCCACCCCCCGATGCCGCAACCCCCCCGGATGCCGCAACCCCCCCGATGCCGAAACCCCCCGATGCCGCAACCCCCTCCCGATGCCGCAAACCCCCCCCCGATGCCGCAACCCACCCCCCGATGCCACAACCCACCCCCCCGATGCCGCAACCCACCCCCCGATGCCGCAACCCACCCCCCCGATGCCGCAACCCACCCCCCCCGATGCCGCAACCCACCCCCCCGATGCTGCAACCCACCCCCCCCCCCCCCCCGATGCCGCAACCCACCCCCCCCCCCCCAAACGCCGGGTCAGTCTCTCTCCTCCTCCTCCTCCAAAAAACGCCGGGTCTCACCACTTCCGCAGCTGGTGAAACTGATGCGTATCGCGTCAGTCAGCTGCTGGCCCCTCCGGGAACGGAGAATCGCCGCCTAAAAGACCCCTACGCCGGAGTCATCTACTCCAATTTTGCTCGCCGGAAATCGGCGTTACGACGGTCTGCAGAGAATTTCGCCCCCAGTTACCATCATATTACAGGATGCAATTGGATGCACAGTCCAATCAGGAGATTTGAGAGCTACCTTCAATACTATTCAAAAATAATCCCAGACTTGCACACAATCCTCAAAAAACAGAAACTCCTTTTTCCATCATTAATATGCAAAGAAATAAAGTTTATATTCGAGAAGGTCCATATTAATGACATTTTCTATTGTTCTAAAATTTATAAAATTTACAACGTTCATTGCAAGCGCTCCAAATGTGAAAATTCCATACACACACACACACACTCACACACAAACACACAATCATACACACACACACAAACACGCAATCATACACACACACAATCATACACACACACTCACACACAATCATACACACAAACACACACTCACAATCATACACACACAAACACACACAAACACACAATCATACACAAACACACACAAATACACAACCATACACTCACACACACAAACACACAATCATACACAAACACACACAAACACACAACCATACACACACACACTCACACACAAGCACAAAATCATACACACACACACACATATACACACACAGTACACACACTCACACACATAAATACGCAAACACACATTCACACACACATATACACACTCACACACATGCGCACACACATATACATGCACACACACACATGCACAAACATATGCACACACATATACATACACATGCACACACATATACATGCACACACACATTCACACACACACAAATACACGCACTCACATACACACTCACATATCCACACACTCACATACATATACACACACTCACATATAAACAGGGGAGGTAGTGGCATAGTGATATTATCACTGGACTAATAATCCAGAGACCCAGGGTAATGATCTGCGGACCCAGGTTTGAATCCCACCAGAGCAGTTGATGGAATTTCAATTCAATTAAAAATCTGGAATTAAAAGTTTAACGACGACCATGAAATTATTGTCGATTGTCATAAAAAAAAACACCTAGTGTCCGTTAGAGATGCAAATCTGCCGTCCTTACCTGGTCTGGCCTACATGTGACTCCAAACCCACAGCAATGTTGACTCTTAAATGCCCTCAGGTCAGGGAGGGGCAGTAAAAGCTGGCACAGCCAGCGATGCCCACATCCCATCAACAAATACATTTTTAAAACACACATACACACACGCACATACACCCTCACAGTCACATACGCACACACATACACACACACTTTAACATAATTAATTTTCAAACACAATCCTATGATAAGTATGAAAATAGAGGAAATGTTAAATTGGATCCACAGCCAATTGCACTCATGGACAAACCACAGTTACATTTCCCCAACTGTGGTTCCAGCGAAGTTTAATTAAAAATGTATTTGTTCACCCAGGCTGTTTTACAGTATCTTACTGTATAGAATGATACCCATTATTCTGTCATATCAAATTATATACTGAAAATGGTTTCTATATTTACAGAAGTTCTATCACTGTAACAACATTATCTTTCAGTAAAGGCATTTTTTTTTTCAAAGCCGAGACTACAATAAATTCCAACCACCCATAAATCATTTTGGGTGAAATCCGTCCTGTTGATTATTTTACCAGAGGCTGGCATAAGCACAAAATGTGAAACTGCATCTTGATTCGAGACAACTTTCTCAGGCTTACTTGTTCTTGTTTTATGTAATAAAATGTTATTAAACGTCCATTGTTTTTGTGCATTCATTATGAGATACATTCATGGCAAAACTGAATGCTCGAATGGTCATGGGTAATAGCATGAGAAAGTCATAGAATCATAGAAACCCTACAGTGCAGAAGGAGGCTATTCGGCCCATCAAGTCTACACTGACCCGCTGAAAGAGCACCCTACCTCAGCCCAATCCTCCGCCCTATTCCCGTAACCCCATAACTCAACCTAACCTTTGGACACCAAGGACAATTTATCATGGCCAATCCACCTAACCTGCACATCTTTGGACTGTGGGAGGAAACCGGAGCACCCGGAGGAAACCCACGCAGACACGGGGAGAACGTGCAGACTCCACACAGTCACCCGAGGCCAGAATTGAACCCAGGTCCTTGCGCAATGAGGCAGCAGTGCTAACCCCTGTGTCATTGTGCTGCCCAGGTCCCTGCCCCAGTGAGGCAGCAGTGCTAACTCCTAGGTCACTGTGCTGCCCAGGTCCCCGCTGCTGTGAGGCAGCAGTGCTAACCCCTGTGTCACTGTGCTGCCCAGGTCCCTGCCGCTGTGAGGCAGCAGTGCTAA
Organism: Scyliorhinus canicula; assembly: GCF_902713615.1. Taxonomy (NCBI): domain Eukaryota; kingdom Metazoa; phylum Chordata; class Chondrichthyes; order Carcharhiniformes; family Scyliorhinidae; genus Scyliorhinus; species Scyliorhinus canicula. Next base: position 3,266,711 of record NC_052157.1, read on the forward strand.
CCCCTGTGTCACCGTGCTGCCCAGGTCCCTTTCGCTGTGAGGCAGCAGTGCTAGCCCCTGTGTTACCGTGCCACACATAGGGGGGATGTCAGAGGTAGGTTCTTTACTCAGAGGGTAGTGGGGGCATGGAATGCACTGCCTGTGGTAGTAGTTGAGTCGGAAACGTTAGGGATCTTCAAGCGACTATTGGATAGGTACATGGATTAGGGTAGAATAATGAAGTGTATATTAATTTCTTCTTAAGGGCAGCACGGTAGCATTGTGGATAGCACAATTGCTTTACAGCTCCAGGGTCCCAAGTTCGATTTCGACTTGGGTCACTGTCTGTGTGGAGTCTGCACATCCTCCCCATGTCTGCGTGGGATTCCTCCGGGTACTCCGGTTTCCTCCCACAGTCCAAAGATGTGTAGGTTGGGTGGATTGGCCATGATAAATTGCCCTTAGTGTCCAAAATTCTATGATTAACCTAGGACAAAAGTTTGGCACAACACCGTGGGCCGAAGGACCTGTTCAGTGCTGTATTTCTCTATAAAAATAATGTTGTTAGTTATGGAAGATATGAAGCAAATGGCAAAAATTAATAATGGAAAATAAGAATGAACGGAAAGATTGAAAATGCTGATTGGAAAACAGCTTCACAGTTAATTAGCAGAATGATTTCACCTCTGGACCCTGTAGCCCAGATTGAAACAAGTCCCTATTCCCAGTGACTGTGAGGGTTTTAAGTGAAATCATAGTGATCAATTTCAACTTACTTTTGACACAATTACCACCAAAATTCAAAGTTTATATATATCGCGCAAGCATGTTATAGAATCTCTACAGTGCAGAAGGAGGCCATTCAGCCCATCAAGTCTGCTTCGACCCTCTGAAAGGGCACTCTACTTAACACCACGCCTCCATTCTTACCCATAAACCCACCTATCCTTTTGAGAGAGCGGCAATGTGCTGGAGGAGGCGGATGAACGGCAGGCCTCGTCCGGCGAGGAGGATGTGTGTGTGGGGGGGGGGGGGGGGGGGGGGGGGGGGTGAGGGTGTACAGGACATGGGACCCAGGCAGGCATGGGAGACCCGGGGGGGGGGGGGGGGGGGGGTGTACAGGACATGGGACCCAGGCCAGGCATGGGGGACCGCACGACGTGTGCTCCTGGGCCAAAGCACACGGGACGCTCTGATCACCTCCAGGTTCACCGACTAGGGGTGGGGACTGGACAGGGACACGGACACCGCATCCCACCCCCGCAATCCCTCTTCCCCGCCCTGGCCACCCCCTGCCTCCGTGATGCATACCTGCCACACAACAGGGTGAGGGCCCTGGATTGGCAGTGACAGTGGGTCTGGTCCATGGGATGGAGGATGATGGCAGCTGGAGGTGATATGAATCACTTTGTTGGATGTGATATGAATGTTTATGCATCTGAATTATATCAAAGGCAGCCTATTCATTTTTCTGAGATGGTCAAGTACAATAAATAACTACATTGATTATTGCCTATTCAAAAATAAAATAAGGGTAAAGGGTTTTCATCAAAAGCTCTGCGATGAGCTCTGGTGCTCTGCATCGTTTGACAACGTCAGACTCCTGCCCACGGTAGCACTTCCCACCGTCCACCTGGGTGATCCCCGTGTGTGAGCTGGCCATTCCATCACACGGTCCCATCGGATCCCTGGGGTGACAGCGGTGGGATGGTCGCTGGGGGGGTGGGGGGGTGGGGGGGTTGCTGGGAACCCAGGTCACCAGAACGTCCAGCTATTACACCCCTGCACCGGCGGTCAGGCCGAGACCAAGCCACCCCTCACACCCATCTGACAGAGCACCGAGGCAGCTTGTTCCTGTGCTAACAGCTGTTTAATGTAACAATGTAGATGCAGATTGTGTCCTCGCCCCTATCGCTAAACTGTGCCCTGCACCTGTGCCAACTTACCTGGTGTGTAACTTTCTGGCCTTACAGGCCCTAACGCTACGTCTAGGTGGATCCCCAAACGGTACGTCAGGAGTGGAGGCGACCTGCTGTGATTCCTGCCTGTGACCTGGGTTCCCGTTGGCGGATGTCTTCTGCCGTGACCAGGCCATGATGGCCCGGCTGCGGCTTGGGTGTCCCAGGTGGCATGGTGCTGCCCTGTTTTACCTTTGTCCACCAGGGGCAGCACGGTAGCATGGTGGTTAGCATAAATGCTTCACAGCTCCAGGGTCCCAGGTTCGATTCCCGGCTGGGTCACTGTCTGTGCGGAGTCTGCACGTCCTCCCCGTGTGTGCGTGGGTTTCCTCCGGGTGCTCCGGTTTCCTCCCACAGTCCAAAGATGTGCGGGTTAGGTGGATTGGCCATGCTAAATTGCCCGTAGTGTCCTAAAAAGTAAAGTGGGGAGGGGTTGTTGGGTTACGGGTATAGGGTGGATACGTGGGTTTGAGTAGGGTGATCATTGCTCGGCACAACATCGAGGGCCGAAGGGCCTGTTCTGTGCTGTACTGTTCTATGTTCTATGTTCTAGATGCACCAGGGACAGGAGTGGGGGAGTCTGAGAGACCTCCCCTGTGGGAGTCACAGGCATGGGCCCCATCACCTCCTCCTCCCTCAGGGTGCCCGATGGCCCCCAGGCTACTCCATGGGATGAGGATGCGAGCGGAGCCATCCCCTGAGGCCCACTCGCCACCTGGCACGGCCAGTTCTGGAGGCCCGCTCTGGTCCTGACCAGGATCTGCATTCCCGCAGCCATGGAGCACAGGGAGTGGACCCTCTCCGTCTCGGACTGCGCCACATCACCCATTGACTGTGCCACCACCTTCTGGATCTGTATTGCATCAGGCAGTGACCTCCCACTGGGGACTGGGCCAACTCCCTCTGTGTCTGCGCCACGTTGGCCAGCCTCTGGGCAATGCCGCCGACATTCTCAGCCATGGCACACTGTGACTGGGCCACGCTGAGGAGCCCCTCTGCAATTTCCAGCTGGCTCTGGGACGTGGCTGTGAGAGGGCAGCCCTGTCCTGGGCCTCGGCCAGCGCCTGCACGGAATGTCCCTTGGACATGCTAATCCATAACCGAAACCCTCACCCCCAATGCCTTCACCGCGGATACCACCATGCGGCGTTGGCCTGGGTGGCACGCATGGCCGGCACCTCCTGCTCCTGCACGCGATTGGCCTCCTCCACCTGCAGGAGCTGGATGCTCGCCAACAACCTTTGACGCCTTCCATCCAATAAAACAGATGAAATTAACTTCTAATTTATCTGGAAACTGTTGGATGTGACACCCTCACTGGAATTTCCACCAGTATTAGAAAAGATTGAGTCAGTACAATCTAGCAAGGAGGCCACGGAGGTAGAAGAGTTTTTTATGACTCTTTGCAGTCCTCCTTCACTGAAACTGTAACATGTTTCCATTAGCACTTTAGATTATTTCTGTAACAATGCGCAAGCCTTTACTGGTTTGTAGTCAAAGCTTTGAAGAACGGTTACAGGCAACCAAGAGAGATGGATTCCTACACATTGAGATTGTCCACTATCCAACGCTCAGAGAGATTTATGGGAATCAGGAGGCGATGGCTTCCAGCAGTGGCATCATGGGCTGACACAGCAGCAGCCGGTTAATAGTCATATTAGTTACAGTTCTCTGCTGTCATATTCCCCTGCAAGTGGCAGTAAATGATGTCTCTGAAATCAATTGGCATTTCCTGCAGAGGATTGTACTGATACGGGCCCGTCAGGGTTCCCCACAGACATGTGGCCTGCCTCCTCTATCCACTGCACCCATCCACAAGCACTGCATCTCTGGGAGGAACTGTGAGCAGCAAGGCACGTGCACAGAATGGGCAAAGGAGGGAGCGATCACATTACGGATGTATTTCACAGCACCAAACGTCATGTTGATTAAAATGAGTAGTAAGTGGAAAATGCCACCCTGCAAATTACTAGGCACTAGTAATTACTCTGGGCAGCACGGTAGCACAAGTGGATAGTCTTGTGTTATGTTCTCTGGGATAACACAGGCTGCAACTCGATGCAGTTTTGACCAAAAGATACTCCAGACTTTGAAGTAAGATCAATGTGATTTATTGAACCAATCGCGCAGTTCTCTATGAGTTTGGCTCTCCTGCTAATTTTGCGACAGTAACTCAGTCTAACTAACCAGTCTGCTCTAAGCCACGTGGTGGGTGTGATGCTTCTGATTCTGCCCCTGTCCTACTCTCTAAGTGTCGCCTGTGGGAAGAGACAGAGTATGTGTGCCCTGTCCTTACATATGGGTTGTGTAATGCCCCCTTGTGGTAGTGTCACCTCTGGGTGTCCTGACTGCCCATTGGTCGTGTCCTATTCTATGTGTTCATTAGCTGTATGTCTGCATGTCATCACGTCTCTGGTGCTCCCTCTAGTGTTTACTTAGTCGTACATTAACCCCTTGTTTATTTATAGTGATGCATATCACCACAGATAGAACTGTGGCTTCACAGCTCCAGGGGCCCAGGTTTGATTTCCCGCTGGGTCACAGTCTGTGTGGAGTCTGCACGTCCTTCCCATGTCTACGTGGGTTTCCTCCGGGTGCTCCAGTTTCCTCCCACAGTCTAAAGATGTGCCGGTTAGGTGGATTGGCCATGATAAATTGCCCTTAGTGACCAAAAAGGTTAGGAGGGGTTATTGGGTTACGGGGATAGGGTGGAAGTGAGGGCTTAAATGGGCCGGTGCAGACTCGATGGGCCGAATGGCCTCCTTCTGCACCGTAGTTCCATGTGCTATGTTCTTCTTCTAAATTTGCTTTTTGCTCACTCCTACTAAATAAACCTTCCTTTTCCTTTCCTTTTATGTTTCGTTACCACCTTCACACAAACGAATAATTTCACTATTCTCAAATTGAGGTATGTTCAGCGACAAAACAGGTCAGGACTTCCCGCCCACTGAGATTGCACAGAAAGGGACTTCCTGCCCACTGAGATTGCACAGAAAGGGGCTTCCTGCCCACTGAGACTGCACAGAAAGGGACCTCCTGCCCACTGAGATTGCACAGAAAGGGACCTCCTGCCCACTGAGATTGCACAGAAAGGGACCTCCTGCCCACTGAGATTGCACAGAAAGGGACCTCCTGCCCACTGAGACTGCACAGAAAGGGGCTTCCTGCCCACTGAGATTGCACAGAAAGGGGCTTCCTGCCCACTGAGATTGCACAGAAAGGGGCTTCCTGCCCACTGAGATTGCACAGAAAGGGGCTTCCTGCCCACTGAGATTGCACAGAAAGGGGCTTCCTGCCCACTGAGATTGCACAGAAAGGGGCTTCCTGCCCACTGAGATTGCACAGAAAGGGGCTTCCTGCCCACTGAGGCTGCACAGAAAGGGGCTTCCTGCCCACTGAGGCTGCACAGAAAGGGACCTCCTGCCCACTGAGATTGCACAGAAAGGGGCTTCCTGCCCACTGAGATTGCACAGAAAGGGGCTTCCTGCCCACTGAGATTGCACAGAAAGGGGCTTCCTGCCCACTGAGATTGCACAGAAAGGGACCTCCTGCCCACTGAGATTGCACAGAAAGGGACCTCTTGCCCACTGAGACTGCACAGAAAGGGACCTCCTGCCCACTGAGATTGCACAGAAAGGGACCTCCTGCCCACTGAGATTGCACAGAAAGGGACCTCTTGCCCACTGAGACTGCACAGAAAGGGGCTTCCTGCCCACTGAGATTGCACAGAAAGGGGCTTCCTGCCCACTGAGATTGCACAGAAAGGGGCTTCCTGCCCACTGAGATTGCACAGAAAGGGGCTTCCTGCCCACTGAGATTGCACAGAAAGGGGCTTCCTGCCCACTGAGATTGCACAGAAAGGGGCTTCCTGCCCACTGAGATTGCACAGAAAGGGGCTTCCCGCCCACTGAGATTGCACAGAAAGGGGCTTCCTGCCCACTGAGGCTGCACAGAAAGGGACCTCCCGCCCACTGAGACTGCACAGAAAGGGGCTTCCTGCCCACTGAGACTGCACAGAAAGGGGCTTCCTGCCCACTGAGATTGCACAGAAAGGGGCTTCCTGCCCACTGAGATTGCACAGAAAGGGGCTTCCTGCCCACTGAGACTGCACAGAAAGGGACCTCCTGCCCACTGAGACTGCACAGAAAGGGACCTCCTGCCCACTGAGATTGCACAGAAAGGGACTTCCTGCCCACTGAGATTGCACAGAAAGGGGCTTCCTGCCCACTGAGATTGCACAGAAAGGGGCTTCCTGCCCACTGAGGCTGCACAGAAAGGGACCTCCTGCCCACTGAGATTGCACAGAAAGGGGCTTCCTGCCCACTGAGATTGCACAGAAAGGGGCTTCCTGCCCACTGAGGCTGCACAGAAAGGGGCTTCCTGCCCACTGAGGCTGCACAGAAAGGGACCTCCTGCCCACTGAGATTGCACAGAAAGGGGCTTCCTGCCCACTGAGATTGCACAGAAAGGGGCTTCCTGCCCACTGAGATTGCACAGAAAGGGACCTCCTGCCCACTGAGATTGCACAGAAAGGGGCTTCCTGCCCACTGAGACTGCACAGAAAGGGGCTTCCCGCCCACTGAGATTGCACAGAAAGGGACCTCCTGCCCACTGAGATTGCACAGAAAGGGACCTCCTGCCCACTGAGATTGCACAGAAAGGGACTTCCTACTGGCAATCTGAACTCAGCAGCAGGAATGGCTGTCCACGGGTCGGGGCGCCGATTTAGAGCAGGCCTGATCCACCCCCTCCAAAACCCCCCACCCCCGCTTTCAGGCCCCTCCACCCGCTTTGTTGACCCCCTCCCCTTCACCCTCGAACCTTGAAAATCGCCCCGATCAAGTGGAGGCGATATCTCCGGGTGTTCACTAACCCAGTAGCTGAACAGCCTCTGGGCCCGATTCTTCGGAAAGACTTCTAAGTGTGGTAGCGAGCGGGAACTGCCACAAGCTTCCCAGTGAGGCCAGCAAAACTATTCAACGTTAACCCCCAAGGCCTTCTCGCTGCAAATGAAGGCTCACCAGCCGATTCGCTGGGCAGTGCTTGCCAGGAAAAGCTCTCCCACAATCACCGGGAGAGGGTCCAGATTGCCAGAGGGGTGCCGTACATACCTCGAGGAAGGGGCCCTGGAGGTGACGGGGGTGGCTGAGGAAAGTGTGGTCACCCACACGGAGGCTGGCGGATGCTGTAGAGGTGAGGACCCATCAGGCCCCACCCAGAGGACCTGTCACACCGACGTTGTTGTTGCCATAGTGACTGACCCATCCCTCCCACTGACCACATGTCCAGTTTCCCACAGATCCTCCAGCTGACAGTGCTGGTCCATTCCAGGGGGCCCCCCTCTCCTGCCTCCCAGGAGAACACCTCGGAGGAGAGCTCTGAGGATGCCACGATCGAGGCGTCACTGTTGTCATCCCCACCCTGCACCATCGCAGAGACACACACCTCAGTGGGCGGCAGTAGTGGTCAGGCTTCTGGGGCACAATGTGGTGAGCACCACACAGCTGCTGATGTACATCAGGTGGAGGCAGGAACCCCCCCCCGGGCGAGACAGCAGTCGGAGGCTGCTGGATCCCAGGACCCAGCTGGGTCCCAACCTGATGCTGAGCCTCTGGCACAGGGTTACCTGGCGCTGATGGAGGTGATAGGGAGAAGCCGGGACATTCAGAGGGAGATGTCAGCGACACTCCAACAGGTCCGTAGACGATTGGAGGAGTCCCAGAGTCTATGAGTGCAGTAGATGGCAGCAGCAATGCGTGGCACTGAGGCCAACACTGCTGGGGTTGCGACCGCAGTGGAGAGCCTGGCGCACGACGTTGGCACCATTAGTGAAGGTGTCCAAAGCGACACGCAGTCGGTGACGGCTGTGGCTGAGGGTCTCAGCAGAATATCTGCCTCGCTGGGGGGGGTGTCACCCAGCATCAGGCCGACCTTGATGAGATTCTGCGGGACATGCCCGGCTCTCAGATGGTTCTGGCCGAGGCTCTGCGGAGCTTATCCCAGTCACTGAGCAGCATCGCCACGGACATCGACACAATGGTGCAACATCGGGCATCTGCCAGGGCGGCAGAGCCAGCTGATACAGGGGCATCCAGGTTCAAACCAGCCACCCCTTCGTCCCAACATAAACCCCAGGGCGCTGTGGGTACCGACCAGGAGGAGGGGGTGCTGGGTGCCAACCCAGGCCAATCCCATGGAGTGGGGATGGTGGCCACGAGCTCCCCGCGTTCTGATGAGGCTGCGTCTCGAGGTCAGCACACGGGACAGGGCGGCGCAACTGTGCATGTGCCACCAACAGGTGCACAGGTCCCTCCAGCCCCAGAGCCCCCAGAGGGCACCCGCCAGGGGCACAGGACCCGCCAGGGGCACAGGACGTGGTAAGCAGCTGGCTGCCTCCAGCTCAAATGTACATCCTGGGGATGCACCTAAACATAGCAGTGGAGCTCGGAAGGTTAAGCACGTTGAGGATTACCGAGGACACCAGTGGGGAGAGGGGGGGGGGCTCCCCTCCCCATGGGAGTGGGGGTGTGAGGAGGTTGTGGGGAAAATGAGGTGGCACCATCGGGAGAGTGCGGCATTTTTCGACCCCTGTGACCCAATAGGAACCCTTGACCACAAGCAATATGATGTATGCTGCCTCTGTGACTTTCTTCTGCAATGCGGCCCAACCTCGGAACCCTCGGACTATCTCTACAGGTAACCTCCCTCCCCGTGGCACTAACCCACCCTCCGGCCGTGGACATGTCCCCGGAGCTGTGCCCCATGCCCTGGGTGTTTGGATGTTGGCTGCTGCGTGTGTGCTGTTGCCTCCCGCAGTGTCCAGGTATCAGGGTGTGATTGGGAGGCGAGGCAATGTCTCCCACATGCTACATGGCCCACCCATGGGAATCCACTTGGGTTGTGTGAAATGCTCACTTAACCACAATTGCCAATTCCCGATTAGGAATAACCTTCAGCCGCACGGCCAGAGGCCTCGGCAGTCGGGGAGCATTATGGGTGGTTGGTGGGGCAGACGGGCAGACGGGCAGACGGGCAGACGGGCAGACAGGCAGACGGGCAGAGGCTTGGGTTGTCCGCAGAATGGGTACACACGATCCAGCGGTTGGTATGACGATGCTGCCTGCAGTTGCCCCCCCCCCCCGCCCCCTTCCCTCTCTTTGCATGGTGGCTGACCCCCTCAGGAGAGTGCCCCCGCCGAGCACTGGGGCAGTAAACCCAGCGCCCCCGGGGCTCTTTGCCTGTGGGCAAAGATGGCTACTCCCTGTTGTGTTCTGCTGCTTCGGATAACACAGGCTGCTACTTGATGCAGTCTTAACTAAAGGATGCTCCAGCCTCTGAAATGAGTGCAACGTGTTTATTCAACTATTAACACAGTTCTCAAATGAGTTTGATTCTCTGCTAATCTAACTGTAGTAACTCAGTCTAACTGTACCAGCTTGCTCTAAGCCACGTGCTGGGGTGTGATGCTGCTGATCAACCCTGTCTAACTCTCTAGATGTCTGTCTGTGGAAAGAGGCCGGGTGTGAGTGCCTCATCCCTTTTATAGTGTATATGTCATGCCCCCTTGTGGTGATGCCATCTCTGAGTGTCCTGACTGCCCATTGGGTGTGTCCTATTCTGAATGTTCATTGGTTGCATGTTTACATATCATGACACTCACCTCCTTGGCTCCCCACAGAAGCCCTTCCGCCAGGTTCACGTTTTTCAAAAGGAGTACTAATCGACGCCAGCATGACCACTTACTGGGGAGAGCGACAAATCACGGGAGGCCAATGGATATGGGGTGGCTCCCGTTAATAGTATGGAAATAGGGCTTAAGTGGTGATAATTGGTTTCTCGCCACACTACGGCAAGATCCCAATATGGGAGCAGGCCGGATCCTTCACAAACTGTTTGGCGCCTGGCGTGGTTCACGTTTTCAGCCTCTGCCGCTATTCACCAGCCTCGTTTCACTGGAGCGAGAGCGCAACGAGGCCGGAGAATCGTGCCCTCTGTCCCAGAAGGGATGGGGAAAATCTAATTGGACGAAGATAACTGTCACAAATCTCACTCCAGTCCATAGCGTTGGTGAAAGGCCATCTCGTCTGGACCAGACGTGGTTTGTAGCAGAGGGAAAGTCACAAAAGGCAAGATAAAAATCAGTTTCTACTTGTCTGCAGGCTTTTTAACCTCTAATGCTAACACAGTTTGACAGATTAATCCTTAATAATGAATGCCTAGTCAAACTGTTTTACACCTGCAAGCATATTTTGAGGGCATGAAATATTCCTGCAGAAACAGCAATTTGTATTCCTCAAGTGATCACAACCTCGCGTTCTTCCCTTTACGATTTTTTTTCTTTCTTTGTAAAAGCCGCAAACCTCAGGGTCTGCAAAATGAAAAGGTTTCCATCAGTTTAATTTGAAACCTATTCAGCTTTTCAAAGCTTTTCAGATCCAAGTCAAAGCACCATTGTTGACACCCAGTGCTTTTAAGAACTTTGCTCCATTAAGATCAACTCGGAGGAGAATATTCATCTAATTTTCTTATGTTTACTTTTGTACCTCTAAAAATCCAGATTGCCTGTGGCTACTAACTACAGATTTAACGTGGCTGATTAAAGAGGCTGAAAGTAAAACTCGAGGCAGACATATTTGAGGAGGAAAACTTGTGGCAGTGCTTCTGCCATCATGCTTTGCATCTTTCCACAAAAGGAAGCTTTTAATGGTTCACCATGAATAGAAATATATTTTCCCTTTAGCATGAAATATGGAAAGCGTTCCCAAGGCATTGCACATAAGCTTCTCAGTGAGAGCTGTGAGTTCAACATGATTTGTTCAATCAAGGGGCTGGTTTAGTACACTGGGCTAAATCACTGGCTTTTAAAGCAGACCAAGGCAGGCCAGCAGCACGGTTCAATTCCCGTTTCAGCCTCCCCGAACAGGCGCCGGAATGTGGCGACTAGGGGCTTTTCACAGTAACTTCATTGAAGCCTACTCGTGACAATAAGCGATTTTCATTTTAATTTCATTTTTCTTCTTGTTAAACAATCGCCCCTCCCCAAATTAAAGGCAGTGGGACGTGCTTATCCAAATTGATGAAAAATCGAGTATGCTGTCTTCAAAGCACCTATTGTCCAATTTTCCTAAATATGCAATTTGCAATAACCCCAGTTGCAGGAACAGGAAAACATGTTCCAAAAATTATGGGCAGGATTTTCCCCCTCCCCCCACCCCGCCCGCAGAGCGTACTGCAACAGGGTCTCCCGTTGTTCATGCCCTCCGCCACCTGGGAACCTGCGGCAGGGGGCCACCAGAAAACCCCGCCATACTTGCCCACTACGTATTAGTGATGTGTGTGCAGGGACATCCAAATCTTTTTGCTCCTCCGATAGCTCCTAGCTTCTCACCATTTCGAAAATACTCCGTGTTCTGTCTTTGTCAGATCCACGGAAGATAGCTTCACTTTTCCACATTAAACACTGTTATGGCATGGGAGATGGCAAGTGCCAGGCTGCCCAAATCGCAAAGGGAAACTTGAAACAGCTGCCAGAACAATTTTGCAATTTGTATATTATGAGGGTTTCTTCTGAAGTCAAGTTGAGTAACCAAATGTTACTCAATAATCACATTTGGTCTGAGACCAAATGTGATTTTTTTTATTAAAGTTAAACATTTATTAGAATAAAGTAAAATAGCATTTTAAAAACCTTTACATAGTTAACAGTACTGTACAAATATTTCCTGAAAGATTTTGGTTTAAATAAATTCAGAATTCAGCCCCTTTTGATGGCAACAGTCCTCATAGATTTTCACACTACAGTAAATCTATTAACATTACCACACAATTCCTTGATGCTCTTAGGATGGTCTCTGAGAGTAGCAGCAAACAGCTAATCAGCTACAACACACATTCTGTCTTGTTCGATGTTTCAATGTTTCCTTTAATCTGGTTTTTCCCCAGCGCCGCTCACGATGGCCCCGGGGAAATACTCAGGGAGTCCGGTAATAATAGCTTCATTGAGAATTTGGAGGCAGTTTCGCCAACACTTCGGGCTGGGGGCAGGGTCAAGGGAAATGTCAATTCGGGGGAACCACAGATTTGAGCCAGGGAAGTGGGATGGAAATTTTCGTAAATGGTAGGAGAAGGGGATTAGGACGCTAAAGGATTTGTTTCTTGGAGGTCGGTTTGCAGGATTGAAGGAGCTGGAAGTGAAATATGGGCTGGAGCAGGGGGAAATGTTTAGAAACATGCAGGTTTGAGATTTTGCCAGGAAGGAGATACAGAGCTTCCCAGAGGAACCGACCTCCACAATTGTTGGAGGAGGTGCTGACGACAGGGGGGCTGGAGAAGGGGGTAGTGTCGGTGGTTAACAGAGCAATTTTGGAAGAGGAAAAGGCACCACTGGAAGGGATCAAAGCAAAATGGGAGGAATAGTTGGGAGAGGGTATGGAGGAGGGGTACTGGTGTGAGGTGCTCCGGAGAGTGAATGCCTCCACCTCATGAGTGAGGTTGGGCTGATACAGCAGAAGGTGGTATATAGAGCACACCTCACGAGGGCGAGGATGAGCCGATTCTTTGAGGGGGTAGAAGATGTGTGTGAACGTTGCGGGGGTCCCCCGCAAACCACGTTCATATGTTTTGGTCCTGTCCAAAGCTGGAGGATTACTGGAAGGAGGTGTTTAGGGTAATCTCTAAAGTGGTGCATGTGAAACTGGACCCGGGTCCCTGGGAGACCATATTCGGGGTGTCGGACCAGCCAGGGTTGGAAACGGGTGCGGAGGCAGATGTAGCCTTCGCCTCGTTGATCGCCCGAAGGCGGATCCTGCTGGGATGGAGAGCAGCCTCTCCATCCTGGGCCCTGGCGTGGCGGGGGGACCTGTTGGAATACTGGACTCCTGAGAAGGTTAAGTTTGAACTGAGAGGAAGGATGGAGGGGTTCTACCATTCATGGGCATTATTCATTATGCACTTTCAAGAACTGGATAACATCGAACATTAGTTGGGGGGGGGGGGGGGTGGGAGGGTTGGGGGGAGAGGGACTGTGTGTGTTAATGGTGACTATGGGTAATCCCTGATTCCTTTTTGTCATTTGTTTATGTAAACATGCGGGCTAATGTCTGGGGTTTGGTGGGAGGATGGGATTGTTGTTATTGATATTGTTATTGATATGGGGATTGACATATTTGTTACTGATTATTGTTTATTGTTGGTGGGTGTAAATTTGGGAGAAAATGTGAAAAAGGAGGAGAATAAAAATATATATTTTTTTAAATCTGTTTTTTCCCTTTCATCTTTGGTTTTATTGTTTTCTCCAATCTTTTAGATTGCCCTTCTCGTGGCAAACAGCTCCTCAAACACGGTCACAAACATTCCCCACCTTTTCTCAAACCCCCCTGCTGAGCCTCTTAACTCATACTTTATCTTTTCCAATTGCAGGAAGTCGTACAGGTCACCCAACCAAAGCCGCTATACCCGGTGGCGATGCCGACCGCCAGTCCATTGGAGTGCTGCAACGACAACAATCTCGCCCTCAATGCCAGCAAAACTAAAGAGCTGGCCATTGACTTCAGGAAGCAAAGTACTGTACACACCCCTGTCAGCATCAACGGGGCCGAGGTGGAGATGGTTAGCAGTTTCAAATTCCTATGGGTGCACATCTCCAAAAATCTGACCTGGTCCACCCACATCAACGCTAACACCAAGAAAGCACAACAGCGCCTATACTTCCTCAGGAAACTAAGGAAATTCGGCATGTCCACATTAACCCTTACCAACTTTTACAGATGCACCACAGAAAGCATCCTATCAGGCTGCATCACAGCCTGGTACGGCAACTGCTCGGCCCAGGACCGCAAGAAACTTCAAAGAGTCGTGAACACAGCCCAGTCCATCACACAAACCTACCTCCCATCCATTGACCCTATCTACACCTCCCGCTGCCTGGGGAAAGGGGGCAGCATAATCAAAGTCCCCTCCCACCCGGCTTACTCACTCTTCCAACTTCTTCCATCGGACAGGAGATATAGAAGTCTGAGAACACGCACAAACAGATTCAAAAACTGCTTCTTCCCCACTGTCACCAGACTCCTAAATGACCCTCTCATGGACAGATCTGATTAATACTACACTCCTGTATGCTTCATCCGATACCGGTGTCTATGTATTTACATTGTGTACCTTGTGTTGCCCTATTATGTATTTTCTTTTCTTTTCTTCTCATGTACTAAACTAGGGGGCAGCACGGGAGCACAAGTGGATAGCACTGTAGCTTCACAGCGCCAGGTTCACAGGTTCGATTACCCGCTGGGTCACTGTCTGTGCGGAGTCTGCACGTTCTCCCCGTGTCTGCGCGGGTTTCCTCCGGCTGCGCCGGTTTCATCCCACAGTCCAAAGATGTGCAGGTTTGCGGGGATAGGGTGGAAGTGAGGGCTTAAGTGGGTCAGTGCAGACCTGATGGACTGAATGGCCTCCTTCTGTACTGTATGTTCTATGTTCTAAATGATCTGTCTGAACTGTACGCAGAAAAATACTTTTCACTGTACCTCGGTACACATGACAATAAACAAATTCACCCATCCAGCAAAATTCGCCACCGTGCAATCAGAGAGGCGAAGGCCACGACATCGGCCTTCCTCCTCTCCATGGGCTCCGGCTTCTCTGAAACCCCAAATATCGCCACCAAAGGGTCTGGGTCCACTCCCTCCTCCACTATCCTGGCTAAGACCAGGAACACTCCCACCCAGAATCTTCCCAATTTTTCACAACCCCAAAACATCTGCGTGTGATTTGCTGGTCCCCGTCCACACCTCTCACACTCATCTGCTACCTCCTGAAAGAACCCACTCATTCTCGCCCGAGTCATGTGTACCCTGTGCACCACCTTAAACTGTATCCGGCTCATCCTTGCACAAGAGGAGATCCCGTTTACCCTTCGCAGTGCCTCGCTCCATACTCCCCAGTTGATCTTCATTCCCAACTCCGCTTCCCATTTCTCCTTGATCTTCACCACCCGCTTGCCTCCCTGCTCCCCCAGCCACTTATATATATCCCCAATTCTTCCCTCCCCTTCCACATCCGGAAGCAGCAGTCGCTCCAGCAGTGTGTATACCGGCAATCTAAGGAGCCTCCTCCAGAACCCCCTAACCTGCAGATACCTGAACTCACTACCCCTTGTCAGCTCTCTTAGCTCCTCCAGACTGGCAAACTCTTCCTCCAAATACAAATCCCTCACCTTGACCAGCCCCACTTCCCTCCACCTCCTGTATACACTATCCACCCCCCCCCCCCCCCCCCCCCCCGGCTCAAACCCATGATTCCCGCACAGCGGCGTTAGCACTGACATCCGTTCCATCCTGAAGTGCCTCCTCAGCTGATTCCATATCTTCACCGTGGACTGCACCACTGGGCTCCCTGAATACCTACTCGGAGCCATTGGCAATGCTGCCGTCACTATAGCCCTCAAACTAGACCCCTGACAAGATTCCTCCTCCATCCTAACCCACTCTACCCCTTGTCCTTCCCATCATCGCTGCACAGTATCCACATTCGCAGCCCAATAATAATGAAGCAACTTCGGCAACGCCAACCTCCCCTGCTGTCTCTGCCTCTGTAGCAGGGTCCTCCCCACCCTCGGCACCTTCCCCGCCCATACAAAATAAGAGATTATCGTGTCCAATTTCCGAAAAAGGCCTTTGGTATAAAGATCGAGAGACCCTGAAAAATAAACAAGAACCTCGGCAGAATATTCATTTTCACCACTTGGACCCTCCCCGCCAACGTTAAGTGCCGTGTATCCCACCTCCCTGGCCTCCTCCACCAGCTTTGTTAAGTTTCACTTATGGAGCCCAGTCTATTCCCTCGCTACCTGAATCCCCAAATACCTAAACCGGGAATACCTCGCTTTTCCCTACATTCAGCTTGTATCCCGAGAACCCTCCAAACCTCCCCAACAGGTCCATAATCCTTCCCATACTCTCCAGTGAATCTGAAACATACAGCAAGAGGTCATCGGCACAGAGCGACACCCAATGCTCCCTCTTTCCCCTCATTATCCCCTGCCACTCTGCCGACCCCCTGAGAGCCATCGCTAATGGCTCTATGGCCAGCGCAAACAGCAGCGGCAACAGCGGGCACCCCTGCCTCATACCCCTGTGTAAGGCAAAGCTTTGTGAGCTCATATCATTCGTCCTCACCCTCGCTCTTGGTGCCACATACAGCAACCGCACCCATGCCACAAATCTCAGCCCAAACCCAAACCATACCAAAACTTCAAACAAGTACCGCCACTCCACCCAATCAAATGCCTTGTCCGCATCCAGGGACACCACCACCTCCGGTACCAGAGCTCCGATGGATCATCACTACATTCAACAGTCGTCCATATTAAAGCATTTACACCCCACAAGCTTGTTCCCCAGTATCCGACAATATGACAGTGATACAGTGACATTGTGGAAAATAAATGTTAAAGCTTTCATTTTCCTCAGATTACTTATAGAGTTAGAGTCATAGAATATACAGTGCAGAAAGAGGCCATTCGGCCCATCGAGTCTGCACCAGCTCTTGGAAAGAGCATCCTACTTGAGCCCACACCTCCACCCTATCCACACAACCCAGCAACCCCATCTAACCTAAGGGCAATTTAGCGTGGTCAATCCACCTAACCTGCACATCTTTGGACTGTGGGAGGAAACCGGAGCACCCGGAGGAAACCCACGCACACACGGGGAGAACGTGCAGACTCCGCACAGACAGTGACCCAAACCGGGAATCGAACCTGGGAACTTGGCGCTGTGAAGCCATAGTGCTAACCACTATGCTAACGTGCTATTACTTAATCTATCTATGTCCCTTCATAACTTGATACTCACATTTGGACTACATAGTGTGCCCCATAACTAGTCAAATCGGTAAACGTGAGTGTAAAACTCGCTGCTCCTCCATTTAAGTCATCGGGAAATAGCTGAAAAGGTGAGGTCCCCGGGCAGATTGTTGGGGAACACTACTCCATACATCCCACCAATTACAGTATGGACATTTTCTAACAACTCTCTGCTCTCCTAGCCAAGTTCTACTCCACAGCTCAAGACTCCCCAATTTCATTTTTGCTAATTATCGTTTGTGCAGAATCTTAGGGTGAGATCTTCCAGCTCTTCACCCAAGAGAGATGCTCGGGTCCCACTGAGGACACCCCCCCCCCCCCCCCCCCCCCAACCCCCCGGCGTGGGTTTCCCAGTGATATGGATGGAGGCCAGAAAATCCTGCCTTTAATAAGCCTACTTGAAATCCATGGGCGTGATGCTCCGTTTCGCGGGGGCCCGGGGTGTTCCTGACGGTGTGGGGGCTTCCCCACAATGGGAAACCCCATTGGCCGGCCGCCGTAAGGGAGAATCCCGCCGGTGTGTGGGGCAGAAATGTGGCGCGGCGGAGAATCCAACCCCGTAAATAATGGGTGGGATTCTCCGGTTCCTCTACCGTGTGTTTCCCAGTGACACGGCGGCAAGATTATCTCTTTGGGAAATCTGCAGGCGGTGAGGGGGGGGGCGGTGTGTGACACTGCCAGCAGGAACAGAGAATCTCAATGGCCAGAGAATTCCGGCTATTATCAACGGTCACTTCCTCACCCACAAGTAGAACAGGTTGGAAAAGGGTAGAGGGTGTTTCCTCAATCTTAGCCCTGGACAGGGAGCTGAATACTGGGATATACCCATCAGCAGAAACTGACCTGGAATCGAGCTCTGGGTTTCCAGTGACCCCACTCCCGGGATCTACCCAGCTCGTGACGCTCGCGGGATCGAGACGTCGCGATGTGAAGCCCGCCCATTGTGGGCACATTAAAGCGGGACAGCTTGTCTCACTCTAATACACAGTCCCGGAGGTAACGGAGACATTGGGATCTATACCCTGCACCATGAAGACTTTGGGTGAGCACCGTTCAGTGCTGGTCCCAACAAACAGGTACCAGACGGGATGGCACTTGTGGAGGTCTCCCAGAGGCCTTTAGATGCTTGCCCTCTGGGCAAGGTGGCACCCTGGCACTGCTGGTGCCACCTGGCCACTCTTGCACAGCCAGCCTGATACCCTGGCAGTGCCAGCCTGGCATATTAGAGCGAGACTAGCCTCCCTGCTTTAATATGCAGGTTTGCCAAAAAGTGATCCTGCCCAGTCTGGCACTACCAAGGTGCCTAGGTGGCACTGCCAACTGGCAGGGGAACTGCCAGGGTGCCACTGCCAAGGTGCCAATCTGGCATTATTTTGCGCAGCAGGGATCGGGCCGGGGGTGCCCTGCGCGGATGTGTAGGGGTCCTGAGGAACCCCTTATAGCGAGTTGGGGCTTGGGGGAGTTCGGGGGTCATGTCGGGGGCTCGAGAGATCGGGACTCCATTTAAAAATGGCATCCCAATCTCTACCTGCACTGAAGAGCTTTGGCGAGCGGGGAACAGGACTAAGTGCGGCATCAGCCGTGTGTTCCCCTGAGGCCCCATATCTAACCGGAGTCACATCAGATTGTGTTGTGTTTTTCGTCACTGTGAGCACCGGGAATCACATGGCTAAATGCGCTCACTATGGGACATAATTCCCATTTGGTTTGATCCAAATTTGGCTCAATTTCAATCCTCATCACGTAAAGAATCAGATCATTATAGTGCACAAGGAGGCCATTCAGCCCATCGTGTCTTCATTCGCTCTGTGAAAGAACATTCTACCCAGTCCCACACTCCTGCCTTATCTCCGTAACCTTGCACTCTCAGTTCAGATAGCAATCCAACTCCCTCTGGGATACCTCGATCGAACCTGCCTCCACCACCCTCTCAGGAAGTTTGTTCCAAACTCCAACCAACCCTCTGGGTGGAAAATGTTTTCCTCACACCACTTTTACTCCTTCGGCCAATTATTCTGAATCTGTGCCCTTTAGTTCTTGATGCCGTGTTGAATGGAAACAGTTTCTCACTATTTACCCTGTCCATACCTCTCAGGATCTTGACTATCTCAATCAAGTCTCCACTCAAGTCTTATTTTCTCCAAATCACTTCTTCCCCCATCTCCCAGATTTGTACTGATGTCAATTTACTCCGGTGATGTGAGGAGAATTCCAAAAAAAAAAATTTCAAAACCGTCCCCAACAAGGTCATACCTGGAAATAGCTCAATGTTCGGCTGAATTGAGCTACAGTGGCTTCAATTTCCCCGAGGTTACAAACAAGGCTTTCCTTTAGGTTTGACAGCCAATACCAGCCCGTTCGTCATCCTTCCCCACCCCCAAGTAAACTCTGGTCACACCCAATCCCCTTCCACCAGTACTCAGAGGGGATCACAAACTGTTTATTCAATAGATAATGAGATCCATAGCGATGATATAATGGAAATAATCTAACAGCCATTTTCTGATAATTAACTGCAAATTATGTCGTGATACATTTCCAGTAATTATGTCAGTTATTGACCCTTCAATGGGAACATCACTAAGTGCCAACAACATGGACCATTATTGCCGGCTATAGTGCCTTCACTGACAGCAGCATCAGACACAAAAACAAAAGCAAATGGAATTAGAAACACCCACATGAAATTGCCAGCGTGTAATACAAAGGCAGATGCCATGGGAGTGATTCAGGATAGTAATCTAATTGAAGGGTCCAGATGATATAAACTTCCCAGTCTTTGCCCTCACAGTTTAAAACATCACTGGTTAGATTATAGCCTTATATCTGACTTTGAAGCTTCATACTACGCTCCAGATGAACTGCTGCCCTGCACACTGACAAAGAAACTGCCCAATGCTAAAATTGTTTTTTGTGAAACATCCCAGCCCCTAAAAACATCAAGCAATAAAGTATAATGAATAAAAATCTGTCCCACGCTGCGGGTGCAAGAAAGTTGCCGCAATTATGCTTTGTGTAGTTTTACTGTAACTTGACGAGCAGCACAAGCAGACCTGAAATATTTAAATCTATGACTAAAGCTATGATACCCGCGACATTGTCATTTTGATCATACTTTACTCCGTAGGTTGTCAAAGTCAAAAGCAAATGTTTAAAGTTATCAGAAGATGAATTTAGCCCACCAAAGCACAAAATCACAATACTGCAGATGCTGGAAACCCAAATCAAAAACAGGAAGTCCTGTGAATGCTCAGCAGGTCTGGCAGTATCTGTGGAGGGAGTTCGTGATTCAGGTCAATGATCGTGCAACAGGATGGAATTCAACCCAGACTAATGATAACAACGCTTTTATACCCCGTTATGTGTATAAAACTGAGAGAGTGGTATAAATGGTTCAATCTAGTTAATAATAGCACCTCGAGGTAAGTGCATTCCAGTCACTCAGGCATGTGATTGCAATGCACTTACGGCTCTTTGATTTGGTTGGTGTTTGTAAACATTGGGGTTTCAGCAATTGGAGCACATGAAGGGAGATAAATGAAGCAGCTGTTTTGTGGAAGCTGTCAATCACATCCCACTACTAGAAATGAATGAATGGCTTGCAGCTAATGGATCTGAGGGGTTTAATTACAGTCCCAGTTGTTCTTGCACGAATGGACAGGTGGAGTTCCAGGTAAGTGTTACAACCGCTGTAATCTTTTTTCACTGACCCTATCTGGACTGTGCTCTGGCAGACCCGGAGGTCTCACTATTAAGGGGGTCTAATGTTTTTTTTTTCCCCATTTTGGGGATCTGGGGGGGGGGGGGGGGTGGGGGGGGGGGGGGGGGTGGGGGTGGGCGGCACATGGGGGGGTGGTAGAGGAGAGTTGGGAAGGTAGTGCATTGTGGGGAGGGTGGCCCTTGGGTGGATGGGTTACCCCCTTGGTCCACCACAAGGTCCACCACGTCAGGCTCATGTTTGGTGAGACCTGTAGTCATTCCCGCCCACGTGATTCCCGGCTAGGGGACCGGAGAATCACAGAGGGTTGGAGAATCGGGCGCCGGGCCGGCTAATTGGATGCAAATGGGTCATTAAGACTCATTTGCATTAATTTACATCCTCCCGCTGCCGCACAAGCTCAATCCCGCCACCAGCCGGGGGAGATCAGAGCATGACTTTTGGATCGGTGCCAGCCGATGCCCAACGCCAATCCCCATTTTCCGATCCCCCGCTGCATCGGGGACTCTGCCACCGGTGATGGGTGATGACGAACAGAGGCCTTAATCTCCCAAATGGAGAATCCTGCCCTCTACGTTTGGTGAATTTTTAGGCCGCTGGTATTCAGGCCTCAGCAAAGTTGTTTTTCAATTTCTTTTAAATCAACCATGGTCTGAGTTAGGCATTGCAAGATCAGGAGCTGCTCAGGTTTGATGGTGAGGTTAGCACCCTCTCTACTAACTCAAATCTCACAAAAGGCTCTACTCTGAGCCAATATGGTATGGTACCAATATGGAACCAATATGGTTTTGGGCAGCACGGTAGCACAGTGGTTAGCACAATTGCTTCACAGCTCCAGGGTCCCAGGTTCGATTCCGGCTTGGGTCACTGTCTGGGCGGAGTCTGCACGTTCTCCCTGTTTGTGCGTGGGTTTCCTCCGGGTGCTCCGGTTTCCTCCCACAGTCCAAAGATGTGCAGGTTAGGTGGATTGGCCGTGATAAATTGCCCTTAGTGTCCAAAATTGCCCTTAGTGTTGGGTGGGGTTACTGGGTTATGGGGAGAGGGTGGAGGTGCTGACCTTGGGTAGGGTGCTCTTTCCAAGAGCTGGTGCAGACTTGATGGGCCGAATGGCCTCCTTCTGCACTGTAAATTCCACGAAAATTTATGAAACAGCTGCTATTTCGTGGTGACCTTGTGGAATTAAAACTGAAGATGCACATCATCGTTCCAACACATGTTTTGGGCAAGAGATCCCACGCTAATATTTGGGAGAACTGTTTACATAGCGTGCGGTACAGACCTGGAACTGATCGCCTATTAGGGTGCTGGAAGAGGAAACAATGAAATAGCATGGGCATCTGAGGGATATAAACCTGCAAGGCCAGAGAGATAGAACAGGTTTGGACTGATTGGATTGCTTTACAGAAAGCCAACATGGAACTGATGAGGTAAGTGGCCTCTTTCTGTAGAGTTATGACTTTATGGCATGTGTTTGTATTCAATTGGATAAGGCGTGAGACTAGTACAAAATCATTCCACTTCTTCACAACTTACAAGAACAATTTCATCTCTGCTTCAGGTCTGGCTTTAAGTTCTTGTGACAGAAATGAATCAGCAATAATTCTATGTCTATATTATTACATCTGTATATTTATGTAGACTTTATTCTGTTTGCAGACATGTTCTCTGCCTCAAAGGATCCACTGGAAATATTGTTCCTTATTTTCCTCTCTCCTCTTCCTTTTTCCCTTAACAATTTTGGTGATGAAAGGAAATCTTAAACAAATAAACTGCCACATTCTTTGTGGCCATTCCTCCAAATAATGGTTAAGGGTTTTCTTAATACTTTCAGGTGCTATCGTGAATGATCATCACCCTTCCTGGGCAGCACGGTAGCATAGTGGTTAGCACAATTGCTTCACAGCTCCAGGGTCCCAGGTTCGATTCTCGGCTTGGGTCACTGTCTGTGCGGAGTCTGCACGTTCTCCCCGTGTCTGCGTGGGTTTCCTCCGGGTGCTCCGGTTTCCTCCCACAGTCCAAAGATGTGCAGGTTAGGTGGATTGGCCAGGCTAAATTGCCCTTAGTGTCCAAAATTGTCCTTAGTGTTGGGTGGGGTTACTGGGTTATGGGGATAGGGTGGGGTTGTGGGCTTGGGAAGGGTGCTCTTTCCAAGAGCCAATGCAGACTCGATGGGCCGAATTGCCTCCTTCTGCACTGTAAATTCTATGTTCCTCTCACAATCATGTCCTTCCTGCAAACGAGAATATTAGGGTGTGTAAACCCAAATAGATGAGGATAATACTGAGTGTTCTGAACAATCCTTTACTACTATTAGTCTAACCAACTAGTTAAAATGCAACCAGCAAAAACAAATTGGATCCTGAGAACTCACGACTGTTTTCAATGCAATATACTGTGTGCTTATTAATATTCACAACATAGCCACAACTCAAAAGAAAGGCATTTGAAACCAAACACAGTTATGTTACTTTTGATATGTTTTGTCTCCAAATTATAATCTAACACACTTCAAACCTTATTATCCACCTGCACTTGCAAATAAATGCACATCACTGAAGTTCAGCATCAACAACAATTACTTCTCTTTGTATAAGACCATCAACATAATAAAATGTGGAGGCAGCACGGTGGCGCAGTGGTTAGCACTGCTGCCTCACGGTGCCGCGGTCCCAGGTTCAATCCCAGCTCTGGGTCGCTGTCCGTGTGGAGTTTGCACATTCTCCCCGTGTTTGCGTGGGTTTCGCCCCCACAACCCAAAGACATGCAAGTAGGTGGATTGAATATGCTAAATTGCCCTTTAATTGGAAAAAAATGAATTGGATACTCTAAATTTTTTTTTTTAAATTTAGATTACCCAATTATTTTTTCTATTAAGGGGCAATTTAGCGTGTCCAATCCACCTACTCTGCACATTTTTGGGTTGTGGGGGCGAAACCCACGCAGACACGGGGAGAATGTGCAAACTCCACACGGACAATGACCCAGAGCCGGGATCGAACCTGGGACCTCAGCGCCGTGAGGCGGTTGTGCTAACCACTAGGCCACCGTGCTGCACTTGGATACTCTAAATTTATGAAAAAAAATATAATAAAATGTCTCATGTTGCTGCACAGAAATATTTTGAAATAAATAAGGAATTATCAGGTCAGCTGACCAAATGTGGGCCAAGAAGGTAGGTTTTAACATGTTTGAAAGGAGGAAAGGCAGGGAAAGGAGCCCGAGCAAAACTGGAATCAATTGGAACGTGGGGGAAACACTCCATTGGTCGGAGTCAGAGCTGGAACACAGGAAAATGGTTGTGGTTGTTGGAGGTTAATGCTCTCAGTCCCAAAACATGACTGCAGGAATTCTTCAGGGTAGTGTCCTAGGTCCAACCATCTTCAGCAGCTTCATCAATCAACCTTCCTTCCATCATAAGGTCAGAAATGGCGATGTTCGCAGATGGCCGCACAATGATCAGCACCATTTGCAACGCCTCAGAATATGAAACAGTCCATGTCCATATACAGCAAGACCTGGATAACATACAGACTTGGGCTGATAAATGGCAAGTTACATTCATCCACACATGTGCCAGGCAGTGACCATCTCCTACAAGAGAGGATCTAACTATTGCTCCTTGGCATTCAATGGCATTACCATCGCTGAATCCCCCACTAACAACCTCCTGGGAGTTACCATTGACCAGAAACTGAACTGGACCCAGCCATATAAATACCATGGCTACAAGCGGGTCAGAGACTAGGAATCCCACAGTGAATAACTCACCTCCTGGCTCCCCAAAGCGTGTCCTCAACCTACAAGGCACAGGTCAGGAGTGTGATAGAATAGAGCAAAGAACAAAGAACATACAGCACAGGAACAGGCCCTTCGGCCCTCCAAGCCTGTGCCAACCATGGTACCTGCCTAAACTAAAACCGTCTGCACTTACGGAATCCTTATCCTTCCATTCCCACCCTATTCATATATTTGCCAAGATGCCCCTTAAATGCCGCTATCGTACCTGCTCTCATTACCCCCCCCCCCCCCCCAGGCAGCACCCCAGGTTCCCCCTCTGTGTAAAATACTCTCCACTTCCCTGGTTGAATGTAGCTCCAGCACTCAAGAAGCCAGCATCCAAGATATAGCAGCCTGCTTGATTGACACCCCATCCACCACCTACAACACTTGATCCCTCCACCATCGATATTTTAAAATTGTGCCCCAGAAACGCCCTCACCAGTCAAATCATTAATTAACCAAAAGAGAAAATGCAGGAAAATCTCAGCCGGTCTGGCAGCATCTGTAGGGGGAGGAAAGAGCGAACGTTTCGAGTCCAGGTGACTCTTCGTCAAAGCTCAATGTATATTGGAAACAGCAATAATCCTAGTACAGAACCTTGGAGAGCTCCAGGGTGTACATAAGAAATAGGAGGAGTTGACCACTCAGTACTCCAAGCCTGCTCTGCCATTCAGTAAGTTCATGGTTAATTTTCTACCTCAATTCGACTTTGCCGCCCTAAAGCTCTATTAATTCCCTTAGTGCCCAAAAGTCTATCATTCTCTGTCTTAAAAATACACATCAGTGAGCATCCAGCACTCTCTGGGGTCGAGAATCCCAAAGATCTGCACCCTGCAGGGCTGCAATGTGTCCCAGTGACTACTTTCCACAAGGTGCATCACAGCAACTCACCAAAGCTCCTTCTTACGTACTTCCCAAACTATACCACTCGGAAGAACAAGGATAGCCGGTGCATAGGTACCGGATCACTTCCAAGTTTCCCTCCAAGTCACACACCATCCTGAGTGTTCTGTTGCCACCTGCGTGAGCCGCCTGTGTTGGCGGCGCCAAATGGCTACCTGCAGGGCAGCCGATCCAGCCACGGCAGCAAACATAGCTGGCTGGTGCGCAAACATGACAAACTGCACGAAGAGGTGGGGGAAAGGAGGAGGGGGTGGAGGAGGGAGCAGGGGTGGAGGAAGGAGGAGGGGGTGGAGGAAGGAGGAGGGGGTGGAGGAAGGAGGAGGGGTGGGGAAAGGAGGAGGGGTTGGAGGAATTAGGAGGGGGTGGAGGAAGGAGGAGGGGTTGGAGGAAGGAGGAGGAGTGGAGGAAGGAGGAGGAGTGGGGAAAGGAGGAGGGGTGGGGAAAGGAGGAGGGGTGGAGGAAGGAGGAGGGGGTGGAGGAAGGAGGAGGGGTTGGAGGAAGGGAGGGGTTGGAGGAAGGAGGAGGGGTGGGGGAAGGAGGAGGGGTGGGGAAAGGAGATGGGGTGGAGGAAGGAGGAGGGGTGGGGAAAGGAGGAGGGGTGGAGGAAGGAGGAGGGGTTGGAGGAAGGAGGGGGTGGAGGAAGGAGGAGGGGGTGGAGGAAGGAGGAGGGGTGGAGGAAGGAGGAGGGGTGGAGGAAGGAGGAGGGGTTGTGGGGAAAGGAGGAGGGGTGGAGGAAGGAGGAGGGGTGGAGGAAGGAGGAGGGGGCGGAGGAAAGGAGGAGGGGGTGGGGAAAGGAGGAGGGAGTGGGGGAAAGGAGGAGGGGGTGGGGAAAGGAGGAGGGGGTGGAGGAAGGAGGAGGGGGTGGAGGAAGGAGGAGGGGTGGGGAAAGGAGGAGGGGTGGAGGAAGGAGGAGGGGTGGGGTAAGGAGGAGGGGTGGAGGAAGGAGGAGGGGTTGGAGGAAGGAGGGGATGGAGGAAGGAGGAGGGGGTGGAGGAAGGAGGAGGGGTGGAGGAAGGAGGAGGGGTGGAGGAAGGAGGAGGGGTGGAGGAAGGGAGGAGGGGTTGGAGGAAGGAGGGTGTGGGGAAAGGAGAAGGGGGTGGGGAAATGATGCCGCCATGCTGTGGGGGTGGGGAGGGCGGGCAAGGTTACCCACGGGGGCGACATGCCAGCCGGCTGCCATACTGTGGGCAGGGTGAAGGTTGGATGTGTGTCTGCAGAATAAGGCAGTCGGGGCACCCGTGTATCCCAAAGAGCCATCGCTAAACATATTGTTGTCTCTCCTTCCCAACCCCCCCCCCCCCCCCCCCCCCACCTCTTCGTGCAGTTTGTCATGTTTGCGTCCCAGCCAGCTATGTTTGCTGCCGTGGCTGGATCGGCTGCCCTGCAAGTAGCCATTTGGCGCCACCAACGCAGGCGGCTCAGAGCAGCTGCTGGAGCGGCGGCTGCAGCAGAGGGACTGGCTGCAGAGGGCCCCATGCCAGCCGCCCATGGCGCAGGCCCTCCCGCCCGATAGGTGCATGAGGAGGCGGAGGGTGACAATGACCACCACATCGTCGGCCATGCAGAGGACGAGGATTCGGATCCGGATGGGACGTAGGGGTAGGAGCAGGTGGTGGTGCCAAGGTGCCGGAGGCGCTCCATGCAGCCTCGTGTGTAACGGGACCGCATGTCGTTCCAGGACCTTCCGGATACGGCATTCAGGAGGAGATTCCGATTGAGTCAGCAGACTGTGGCACATATATGCCACCTCATGGTGAACCTGGAACCACGTGGAACGAGGGAGAGGACATGCTATCCCGGTGACCGTCAAGGTCACGGTTGCCCTCAATTTCTTTGCCACGGGGTCCTTCCAAGCACTGAGTGGGGATCAGTCTGGACTCTCGCAGGCATCAGTGCACTGGTGCACCGGGCCGTCACCGACGCCGTGTATGCCATCGCCGACAGATACGTAAATTTTCCGGAGGACCGCGCACACCAGGTTGATCAGGCAGCGGGATTCGCCTCCGTGGACGTATGCCGATGGTCCAGTGGGTGATTGATGGGGCGCACATCAGCATGCGTCCACCCTCGGATAACAGGAATGTTTTCCTGAACAGGAAGGGGAACTACTCGATGAACATTCAGGTGGTCTGCGACCATCGCATGAAGATTATGCACGTGTGTGCCCCAATACCCTAGCAGCGTGTTTGATGCTTTCAAATTGGCTCATTCTTTCATCCCTGCCATTTTCGAGGGACATCCCACCCGGCTGAGGGGCTGGTTGCTGGGCAACAGGGGTTATCCTTTGCAGTCGTGGCAGATGACCCCTGTATGGAGGCCACAGACCAATGCGGAGACCCACTATAATGAGGCCCATGCAGCAACCAGGGTGTTGTGGAGAGGCGCTTTGGCCTCCTGAAGATGGAGATTCCGGTGTGTGGACCATTCTGGAGGGGCCCTGCAGTACCACCCCGACAGGGTCGGGTGAATAGTTGTGGTCTGCTGTGTGTCGCACAACATTGCCCAGCAGAGGGGTCCTGGAGGAGGATGCGCAGGGGGAGCCCGATGAGGGTGATGCCTCTGCATATCAGGAGGAGGAGGATGGGGTGGGGGGGGGGAGGGGGCGCACAGATATGACCTGGGGGCGGGATAGGGCCGGGAGGCTGCACGACGACACCGGCTGGGAGAGCGAGCACGCGACGCGTTGATCGCCGCACGTTTCGCTAACTAGGGGGACGGCAACGCTGAGCAAACCACTTTCACCATGGATCGTGCACAACCGCACCACCCTGCACCCCTCACTTCCCGCACCATCGCACAACCCTACCGCCCACACCACCACTTTCACACCACCTTACACCTGCGGCACATCGTGAATGTTTTAACACAGTTGCTTCTGTCAGCGGATGTGATCAGTGCCATGTTGAATGAAGACAAACTGCTCTGCGATGAGCTGTGAGCTCCGGATCGTTAGACAATGTCTGACTCATGGCCATAGCTACACCCTCCACCTCGGTGATCCCTGTATGCGTCACGGACACTCCACCACATGGCCATGTGGGGCAGCTGGCGTTGGTAAGGTGAGGGCGACGGGGTGTTGGGGGTGGGGGAAGAAACACCCACCCGGCCTCACCGTTGTACAGAACTTCGACCCCCAGCGTCACCCGGTCCCCCTCACAACCACTCAGGTACCGGACATAGCACAGAGGCATCTAGGTTTGGTGTAACAGTGACTTTAATCGTGACATTCACATACAAGTGCCCTACCCCCTATAGCTAAGCTGTGCCCTGCACCCCTGCCAACTTACTACGTGTCTAACTTCTTGGCCTTAAGGGCCCTACCACGACACCTTGGTGTTTCCCCAGACGGTACAGCAGGAATGGAGGCGGACTGCTGAGACTCCTGCCCTGCGATGTTGGTCCCCGTCGGCGTGCATTTCCTGGGGCGTCCCGGCTTGGATGGGCCAGACTGCTCGGTGGGCGTGCTGGATGGCGCTGGGATTCTACGACGCCATCCAGCACGTGGGCAAGGCCACCGATGCTCTCAGCGATGGCCTGCTGTACTGAGCCATGGCCTGCTGAGACTGGGCCATGGCCTGCTGGGACAGGGCCACGGCCTACTGAGACTGGGCCATGGCCTGCTGAGACTGGGCCATGGCCTGCTGGGACAGGGCCACGGCCTACTGAGACTGGGCCATGGCCTGCTGGGACTGGGCCATGGCCTGCTGAGACTGGGCCACGGCCTGCTGGGACTGGGCCATTGCCTGCTGAGACTGGGCCATGGCCTGCTGAGACTGGGCCAGACCCCGGAGTGTGGCGGCGATGTCAAGCTGGCTCTGGCGCATGGCTGCCTGTGAGAGGGCAGCCCTGTCCTGGGCCATGGATGATTTGTGCACATCAAGCCCCACGCCTTGCAGAACCTGACCCATGGCCGAAACCGTTGCCCCCATTGCCTCCACCGCAGACACCACCCGTGCGGTCTCGGCCTGGGTGGCAGCCATGACCGGCACCACTCCCTGCTCCTGGACGCGGATGGACTCCTCCAACTGCGTCTGCAGCTGCTGGAAGGCGGCCGTCATCTCGTTGTCCACTCCCTGGGTTTCCAAATGCATCGGGTCTGTGGGTGGGTCTGGTAAGTCCAGGAACCCGGGAACCGTCTGGGTGGCAGCTGGGTGCTGGGCCTGGGCTGCCCTCGGACCGTCCAGCCCCTCGGCTGCTCCTACCTCCACCTGCTGTACCGGTTCGGCTGTGTGGTGCGCACCAGTCAGTGACCCCGAAGCCTCATCACTTATTTGCCCAACCGAGGTGAGTGTCTCTGGGATGGTGGACGTTGTGGGTGACAGCAGTGCCGCAAACTCGAGGTCCTCATCTGTTCCCAGGTATGGGGCGCGATTCTCTGCTCCCCACGCCGCGTGGGAGAATTGCGGGAGGCCCCCCGCCAAATTTCACGCCCCCCCTCGATCCCCCCCCCCCCCCCCCCCCCCCCCCGGCTCGGAAGAATCACCGCTCGCCGTTTTTCACGCCGACCGGCGATTCACCGACCCGGATGGGCCGGTTCGCGACCGTTTCACGACGGCGGCAACCACACCTGGTCGCTGTCGTCGTGAAACGGGTGTGGAGATGCCCGTTTGGGGCTTGTAGGGGGCCTGGTGGGGAATGAGCACCACGACTGTGCTCGGGAGGGGACAGGCCCGCGATCGGTTCCCACCGATCGTCGGGCCAGCGTCTCAATCGGACGCACTATTTCCCCTCCTCCGCCCCACAAGATCAAGCCGCCACTTCTTGCGGGGCGGCTGAGGGGAAAGACGGCCACCGCGCATGCGCGGGTTGTGTCATTAGGGTGCGCCGGCCGCATCATTCTCGGCGCGACGCCCCCGCGGCCGAGAGTTACGGAGCGCCGCTCCTAGCCCCGCCGGGAGGGGAGAATAGGGGCGAGGAGCGGCCTCCAAGGCCGTCGTGAAACTCGGCCGAGTTCACGACGGTCCTCCCGATTTTTCCCGGGAGCAGAGAATTCCGCCCGTGGGGTCTCCTGTGTCGGACCAGTACAACCAGTCCGCGGCCCATGTTAGGTGCCGTCTCCGGTGTGTCCGTCGACTGTCTGGCTGTCCTCTGAGCGTTACTGTCCACAGTCCCCGGCCTCTCTCCGTCACTGTCCTGGCTCGCGGCCCTCTCCTCGTCCGACTCACGGCCATCAGTGTCGTGTCTGTCCGTCCTCTGTGCGTCCCCCTCCAGTGTCCCAGCCTCATAGGAGGGCCCTCCTGTCCGTCTTCCACCTCCCCCCCCCCCACTGCCGTGCGTCCATGGGGGCGGATGAGCTTGTAGCTGGACGGCGGGGGCTTGTCCGAGACCGGCTCCTGGCCCTGGGGAGGACAATGAGGCATGTATCGTTAGACACTCGGAGTCGGGTGTGAGGGGGTGGAGGAGGCAGTGTGAGGGGGTGGAGTGTCGGGGGGGGTTATGGGATGGAGGGGTCATTGTGAGGGGGTGCAGTGTCGGGGGGGCTAGGGGTGGAGGGGTATGTGTCATGGGGTGGGTTGAAAGGGGGGGGGTTTGGGGGTGCAGTGTGAGGGGGTGGGGGAGGTGACGGGCTGAGGGGGTGTAGCCAGGAAGGAAGTCTCACTTGTCCTGCGCCTCCGATCTGGCGTGGCGCTACCTCCCGTGTGGCGGCTCCCCCAGCGAGGGTCCAGAGCCCTCTGCTCATGGTTGGTGAGGGGGTGCAGCTCAGGTGATCCCCCTCTGGTTCTTGCACACCCACGATGGTTGTGAGCTGTCTTGTCCTCCGGTGGGGGGGGGGGAAGCATCAGAGTTAGGCGGTCAGCATCAAGACGCGCAGATGTTGGCAACATTATGACTGGGTGGGGACACTGGGCACCACGCAATGGCAGCTCTCAAGGGAGGTGTGTTGCCCATGTGGGTCAGGTACAACGTGGTGTCCCCAACCGCCCCCCCCCCCCGTCCTGCGTGGGCGAGAGGTGGTGGTGGTGGGGGTGGCCCGGGGGAACCCTCAGTGTACTTACCCTGGCGGCCCTCGTGAGCTTCTTTCCGGTCTCCAGAGCGGAGGGTGTGCCCCACAGCGCTAACCGCGGTGCCCACCTCACGCCAGCCGTGCTTCACAGTGCTGGATCCTTGCTGGTGCCCACATCTTGGGCACAAGATGGCCCTGCATTCTTCTACAGCGTCCAGCAGCGTCTCGAGATCACTGTCCCGGAACCTGGGAGCGGCACGGCGGGGCTCAGCCATCTCCATCCTTTGGGTCCTGTGCGCAGATCGCGCACTTTAAATGACGCGGCGTCAGCCGGGCGTCGCACGATGAGGGTGCTGCTCTGACGCCACGCCCACCGCGTTTCTCGCGGCCCCGCTGCTGGCCCCTTTTCAGGGCCTGAATCGATCGTGCCCGCGGCCGTTTCGTGCCGTCGTGAAAGGCGACGGCGTTCACGACGGCGCAGACACTCTGCCTTAATATCGGAGAATCCCACCCAGGGTCTGCCACACAGGCTACACGTGAAGCTGTGAAGTTGTGGCTTGTTGGTTGTGGTGTTGGCATCTGTTGCCAAGCCACTGGCCACCATAATGTTGCACGCCAGCTCATGAGAGATGACGCCATTTCCCTCTGCCATCAGCAAGTGACTCCCAGGTGTGAGAATCGACATCTAGAGCCTTCGTATCAAGCTTGCAAGTAACCATGAAGCGGAGCTTTGTGCACCCACACTCAGCACACAGAACACCATTGGGATCGGGATAACCTACCATCCTGCAGACATGTCCATGCCAATGAAGCCACCTCTGTTTGAGGCTTGCTTTGTTGGCTGGATTAATTCTATGACTTCCATTTTACTGATAGTGGCTCTCACACTATGGCTAAACGAACGTCATATTGTTTGTTGCACAGTATCCTTACTGACAAATTAATAGTTACTAATAGAATTTTGCATCTTTATTGAATAATAATCACCAGCAATCAGTACAGTCAACAGTGATTTTCTAACTAAAATAACATAAATTAAATGTGTTAAGAGCTTATAGCAGGCAAATATATGCGCAGGACACTTGTACTTTTAAAAAATATTGTTCTTAATAATTACATCTAAATTAATCTATTTTATCATGGTTTTTGGCAATTTCCATCAAACCATCTTAATTATTACAGTTGCAGGTTTTTAAATATTTTATGAATGCTGCATTAATGCAATGCTTGAAATATTTATATCACGTCTGTCAAATATGTTCTATATGGCTAATGATGGCACTAGGGGAATGGTTCCTTTCAGTACAGAGCCCCCCCCCCCCCCCCCCCCCCCCCCCCCCCCTCCAGTTTTGACCTCCGGCAAAATCCAGCCACTCTTTATTATCGATAATTATAACAATATATTTTTGCTGAATGAAATGGAAAATTGGTCCCTTGTAGCTCCTCCATAGGCTGCAAAGGAAAACAGTAAAAATAAAACTTTTTATTCCCACTTTTCGGCGCTTGTTAATGTGGGGATAAAATTAGATTTAGGGATTTTGTCTGAAACTCCACAGTCTCATTCTGAAGAGGCAAGGAGGAAAATACAATGCATATTTACTGACCCGATATAAGTGGCTCACAAATGATAGGCAAAGAGCTACAAACATTGGGCTCGGCTCCCTGTTTCAGCGGCTAAGTGCCGGCTGGAACGGAGAATCCGCGGGGGGTTCTATGACGAAAAAAATCGGTGCCAACCCCTCACCGATTCTGGGACCGGTGAGGGTCTAGCAACGGCGCCAGGGTGAAGCCCCCGGATCTTGCACCGAAAACAGCCGGAGAATGGCCGGGTCCCGAATTGCGTATGTGCACGCCGATGACCTGCCATACACATGGCGCCAGCCATGCGCTGGGTTCCCGACCGCTGAGACTACACGTGTCCCGCGTGGTCGGGAACTCAGCCCATTGGGGTGGAGCATCATGGGATGGCCTGCTGATGACATGCCAACGCCGTTGCAATGGCACGCAATGCCATTACGGAGAGAGAGCGGAGAATGGCTGACCAGCGTCAAACTGCCGCCAGTCCCGATTTGGGAGTCGGAGTCGATTCTCCGCCCAATCAGCAATTACAATATTGGCATCGGGCAATGGAGAATCCGCCCATTGTCTTTATAGGATCCATATTATCATAAATAATGTGTCAATGATCTCGAACAGGGTGTATTGACGTTATTTAGAATGCTAAGGGAGTATAATAAGTTTTTAATTCTGCTGAAAACCCTTCAAACTTGCAAAAGAAACATTTAACAGCGTATTTGATGGTACTTCACAACATCCATCTCTTCTTTCTTCAGAGTTGGCACTTTGCATGTGTTACAATGCACCATAGCTAGATTAAAGGTTTGCTATTCTACACCTGCTTTGGACAAGGTATTTTTGGGTGAAATACTGGGTAGATATTGAGATATTGAAATGTGCTTCCTTTTTAAGTAGAGAGTGGGTATACAGCATACCAATATAGCAGTCAGATAGCCTGTAACAAATCTGTGCAGGCATAAGGCCCATGGCAAATTTCTTGGAGACTATTTTTAGGCCATTAGGCTGCAGGCCTACTCCGCTCAGGATTCTCCGGTTATCAACTACAATTAAGTTTTTTCTTAATATTCCTGTGGAACCATGAAAAGCAGAAGAGCTCCCCACAGCTCCACAATCCTGATGATTGCAACCAGCCCAACCCATCTCCACCCAATTGCCCATCCAATCCTCTTCCAGGTACTTCACTAAAGGCTGCTGCCGGGGGTCCTGATGTTCATTTTTCTCCTGGGGAAGAATCACCTGTTAGTCCGCAAGCTGCACCAGCAATTTGATCTTAGAGTATAGATTAAGCCCTGTAGGTTTGAGTTCCCCAACAAAAGGCGAATCTCACTAACGGTATAATTTATTTTCCAGTTCTTGAGCCAAGTGACATTGTCAAACACACAGGGTCGGTTATAGCAAGAGTACAATGCCTTGCAATTTTAGCAAGACTGCTATTTTAGTATAATTAGTACCAAGTTATCAGTGGATTTGTGGGTAGATCTAACTGAGCTGACTGCTTAATCTTCAAAATTTAAATTTAGATCATTGTGTTTCTAAAGGGGAATGATGTCAGTGCTGCAACTGGAAGACATCTTCACTTTTGCATTCGAGAACAGAATCAAGCCCACCTGGATATGGTACCTGGCAGATGGAATACAATATTGACAAATGAGGTTATCCATTTTGGTAGGAATAACAGCAAACGGGATTATTATTTAAATGATAAAATATTAAACATACTGCTGTGCAGAAAGACCTGGATGTGCTAGTGCATGAGTCACAAAAAATTGGTTTACAGGTGCAACAGGTGATTAAGAAGGCGAATTGAGTTTTGTCCTTCATTGCTAGAGGGATGGAGTTTAAGACTAGGGAGGTAATGCTGCAATTGTATAAGGTGTTAGTGAGGCCACACCTGGAGTATTGTGTTCAGTTTTGGTCTCCTTACCTGAGAAAGGACGTACTGGCACTGGAGGGTGTGCAGAGGAGATTCACTAGGTTAATCCCAGAACTGAAGGGGTTGGATTACGAGGAGAGGTTGAGTAGACTGCGATTGTACTCGTTCGAATTTAGAAGGATGAGGGGGGATCTTATAGAAACATTTAAAATTATGAAGGGAATAGATAGGATAGATGTGGGCAGGTTGTTTCCACTGGTGGGTGAAAGCAGAACTAGGGGGCATAGCCTCAAAATAAGGGGAAGTAGATTTAGGACTGAGTTAAGGAGGAACTTCTTCACCCAAAGGGTTGTGAATCTATGGAATTCCTTGCCCAGTGAATGAGGCTCCTTCATTAAATGTTTTTAAGATAAAGATAGATAGTTTTTTGAAGAATAAAGAGTTATGTTTGGGCAGTAAAGTGAGGCTGAGTCCACAAAAGATCAGCCATGATCTCATTGAATGACGGAGCAGGCTCGAGGGGCCAGATGGCCTACTCCTCCTTTGAGTTCTTATCTTCTTATCTTCTAACCAGATGTAAAGCTGTCTAAATTTACCCTGGTACAAATCTCAGAAGATAACATCCTACTACATCCTACTACACCTTTGATAAGGTTCCCCACGGTAGGCTATTGCAGAAAATAAGGAAGTATGGAATTGAAGGTGATTTAGCGGTTTGGATCAGTAATTGGCTAGCTGAAAGAAGACAGAGGGTGGTGGTTGATGGCAAATGTTCATCCTGGAGTTCAGTTACTAGTGGTGTACCGCAAGGATCTGTTTTGGGGCCACTGCTGTTTGTCATTTTTATAAATGACCTGGAAGAGGGTGTAGAAGGATGGGTTAGTAAATTTGAAGATGACACGAAGGTCGATGGAGTTGTGGATAGTGCTGAAGGATGTTATAGGATACAGAGGGACATAGATAAGCTGCAGAGCTGGGCTGAGAGGTGGCAGATGGAGTTTAATGCGGAAAAGTGTGAGGTGGTTCACTTTGGAAGGAGTAACAGGAATGCAGAGTACTGGGCTAATGGCAAGATTCTTGGTAGTGTAGATGAACAGAGAGATCTCGGCATCCAGGTACATAAATCCCTGAAAGTTGCCACCCAGGTTAATAGGGCTGTTAAGAAGACATATGGTGTGCTAGCCTTTATAAGCAGGGGGATTGAGTTTCGGAACCACAAGGTCATGCTGCAGCTGTACATAACTCTGGTGCGGCCGCACCTGGAGTACTGCGTGCAGTTCTGGTCACCACATTATAGGAAGGATGTGGAAGCTTTGGAAAGGGTTCAGAGGAGATTTACTAGGATGTTGCCTGGTATGGAGGGAAGGTCTTACGAGGAAAGGCTCAGGGAATTGAGGTTGTTTTCGTTAGAGAGGAGAAGGCTGAGAGGTGACTTAATAGAGACATATAAGATAGTCAGAGGGTTAGATAGGGTGGACAGTGAGAGTCTTTTTCCTCGGATGGTGATGACCAACACGAGGGGACATAGCTTTAAATTGAGGGGTGATAGATATAGGACAGATGTCAGAGGCAGTTTCTTTACTCAGAGAGTAGTAGGGGTGTGGAACGCCCTGCCTGCAATAGTAGTAGACTTGCCAACTTTAAGGGCATTTAAGTGGTCACTGGATAGACATATGGATGAAAATGGAATAGTGTAGGTCAGATAGGCTTCAGATGGTTTCACAGGTCGGCGCAACATCGAGGGCCGAAGGGCCCGTACTGCGCTGTAGTGTTCTATGTTCTATGTTCTACACCAGTCTAAGTTTGCGATTTCCCGCACAGCCATATTTATGGCCTTTATATCTGAGACTGGCAATTTAAAAATTAATTTCACTTAAGATCTTTATAACCAGAGAGAGTCACGTTGATCCCATTAATCAGGTACAATTTGAATCAGATCCAAAGAGATGAAAAGATCTGTTCTGATTACAGTGCCAATTAGTTTCCTGACCACCTTCATCCCCAAAACAGTACATTTTAAAAATATTAAAGCAGTATAATTTGCCAACAGAGGTCAACAGCTTCCCACCATCTCAAGAGCAATTAGAGATGGACAATAAATGCTGGCTTTTCCCGCGATATCCACTTCCTAAGCTTCTTAGATGGAAAAGGATGGGAAAGGAAACAAACAGCCCATAGAGTTTTGGCCTTTGGTCAATCTTGTGCATCTACTAAAGACTCACTGCTCAGTTAGCTGGACAGCTGGTTTGTGATGCAGAGCGAGGCCAGCAACGTGGGTTCAATTCCCGTACCGGCTGAGGTTATTCATGAAGGCCCCACCTTCTCAACCTTGCCCCTTGCCTGAGGTGTGGTGACCCTCAGGTTAAATCACCACCAGTCAGCTCTCCCCCCTCAAAGGGGAAAGCAGCCTACGGTCATCTGGGACTCTGGCGACTTTACTGGGACAGCCTTAAACGCAGGTACTCAATTGTCCTCGTCACTGAGGAAAATGTGCAGTGCAGAGAAATGCCAAACAGAGGAAGGAGAGAAATATAAGTTAAGCAGTCTGCACGAAAAAGGTTACTTTAAAAAAATGCTTAAACACTAAATGCTAATAATGTTGTTGGAAGTTCTTGCTTTGAGAAGTTATTGAACCAATGACTACAAAGGAGCTGAATTGGCAGAGAATACAAGTGAATCTTAAACAACGTCATTAGTGAGCAACGCCAGGGCAGCATGGTGGTACAGTGGTTAACACTGTTACCTCACAGCAACGGGGACCCGGGTTCAATTCTGGCCTTGAGTGACTGTGTGTGGAGTTTGCACTTTCTCCCTGTGTCTGCGTGGGTTTCCTCCGGGTGCTCCGGTTTCCTCCCACAAGTTCCGAAAGATGTGCTGTTAGGTAATTTGTACATTCTGAATGCTCCCTCCGTGTCCCCGAATAGAGACTTTTCACAGTAACTTCACTGCAGTGTTAATGTAAGCCTACTTGTGACACTAAAGATTATTATTATTATTATTATTACACTGTTGGGTCCAGAAAACCATCCTGCCCAGCTCTTCAGGTGAGGCTATCATTTGCTTATTATTTGAGCAGAATTATTAAAACAAAGGAAGCTTGAAAAATGTAGAAAGATTGAGGATTTCATAAAAGTCATCTGATGTTGAGAATTCCTCTTTAAACTGATTGAGTACACTCACTATAACAGGGTAATGGAGTCCATATCACACAAACATGTTCAAAATCATCAAACCAGTAGCCAGAATAATAAAACAAACAAAATGATGACCATCAACCCTAATAAACTAAATTTTATTTCCTCTGGTAACAGAAATGTGAATATACGTGTGCAACACAGGTGGAGGCGAGTTGAAGAAATCAGTCATTTTATCTGTTCACCTTTCATCCTTGTCTCTCGCCTGTACATCTTGTAGGATGTTCTGAAGTTGTGTCAAACTTCCAGCAGTTGATTTTTGATGGCTTTCAAATAGGTCAATAATTTTTTTCGGTAATGGATGACTGTGTGGTATGATCTCAGCATCATTATCATCATCTCCTTCAGCTTGCTGGATGTTTTGAGGATTTGGATCTGTTATATTGGCCAATACTTCATCATCTGTCATAGTCTTACTGGTAACTTCTTGGGCATTGACACTCAGTTATATGTATTAATGTCAATATCTAATTCAGCTCCAAGTACTAATCTGCTGTTGATTATATTGTGGTCATGGAATCTATTGTAATCTATAACTCTCTTATTCTTCTTCAGTGAAGCGTTTGAAACCCGCTTTGTTGTCGCGGTTAGTTTTCTTCACCATTGCAGAAACCAAGCCCTGTTGTCACGGGTCCTTACTGTTCACCATTCTCTTGATCAATTCTATTCTCTTTCAAGGTCAATATGATGCCTTGGTCAAAGAGTTGAATTTTTGACATTTTTTTTTGGTAGATAGATTAATTTGATGTTCTCATCTTGTGTTACCAGATTATTTGGTGGTGAATGAAATGAAATGAAAATGGTTTATTGTCACAAGTAGGCTTCAAATGAAGTTACTGTGAAAAGCCCCTAGTCGCCACATTCCGGCGCCTGTTCGGGGAGGCTGATACAGGAATCGAACCGTGCTGCTGGCCTGCCTTGGTCTGCTTTCAAAGCCAGCGATTTAGCCCTGTGTGCTAAACAGCCCCTCACGGACAATGTGCAGCTGTCAAGCTTGTAGTTCGATCTGTCTGAAACATTTTCCATCGTTGGGTATATATTAATTAATTTAAAAACGCAAGACTTTTTCCTTTCATGATTTTGTGCACACTATGACCTTGATCTTGATATGGGTATCACTGCAGGTTTGACCAATATTGATACAGAGAAAAACAGTGCTTGACTCGTCACAAGGCTACGGCTGGTTCAAACTACTTTGTGGAGCATTTGATTTCCAACAATATTCTGAAATACATTTTGAAGAAATAAATTTATTTGAAGATTTTGGGATCCAAAGCCACATTATACTGAGCGACATGCCATACCGGACCTTGTTATAGTGGGGGCCCAATGTATATGCAATTGATTTATTATCTCACTCAATCTAGTACTCATTTACAATCATTTACAATCCTCATTTAACAATAATTTATTCATTTGAAAAATGTTATTCTGCATATTCTGGTTATCTCCTGTGACTCATGGTGATATTCTACAAGTTGCTGGCAAATCAAATAATCACAGTTCTAAAGAAATGATGGGCACAAAGATTTACAATTCAATATTTTTGGGCCACAAACAAAAATATGTTTCTATTTATTTGTCGAAGTGTTGCCCACGAGCCAGTACTGCTCCTCCCTAATTACTGTTAAGGTGGTGATGGTGAGTCAACTTCTTAAACTGTTGCAGCCCATGAGATGTAGGTACACTCACACTGCTTTTAGGGAGGGAGTTCCAGCAGTTTGACCAAATAACAATGAAGAAGCAGCAATATATTTCCAAGTCACAATGGTGTAGGAGGAGGGGCAGCACGGTGGCGCAGTGGTTAGCACTGCTGCCTCACAGCGCCGAAGTCCCAGGTTCGATCCCGGCTCTGGGTCACTGTCCGTGTGGAGTTTGTACATTCTCCCCGTCTTTGCGTGGGTTTCGCCCCCACAACCCAAAAGATGTGCAGGATAGGTGGATGTGCCACGCTAAATTGCCCCTTAATTGGAAAAAATGAATTGGGTATTCTAAATTTATTTTTTTAATTGAATGTTGTAGGAAGAAAACCTACAGATGATGGTGTTCCTGGGCTTCCACTTCCCTTGTGGTTCCGAGGCGTAGAGGTCACAGGTTTGGGAAGTGCTGTCACAGGAGCCGTGGCAAGTTTCTCCAGTGTGTCTTGTATAAGACACACACTTTTGCCACTGTGTGCTGATGGTGGAGTGAGTGTTCAATGAGGTAGATGGGGGTGATTGGACAGGTTTTTCTGTGTCCTGGATAGTGTTGAGCTTCTTCAAGTGTTGTTAGAGCTGTACCAATACAGGCAAGTGGAGAGTATCCCATCACACTCCCCGCTTATGCCTTGTAGATGATGGACAGGCTTTGGGAAATCAGGAAGTGGATTACTCACCGCAAAATTCCCAACCTCTGACCTGCCCTGGTAGCCACACTATACGACTGGCTTAATTAAATTTCTGATCAATGGTATCCTGCAGGATGTTAATGGTGGAATATTCAGTGATGATAATGCTGTTGAATGTCAAGGGGAGATGGTTAGATTCTCTGTTACTGGAGATGGTGATTACCATTATAGTATTAGATATAGAACATAGAACAGTACAGCACAGAACAGGCCCTTCGGCCCTCGATGTTGTGCCGAGCAATGATCACCCTACTCAAACCCACGTATCCACCCTATACCCGTAACCCAACAACCCCCCCCCCCCCCCCCCTTAACCTTACTTTTAAGGACACTACGGGCAATTTAGCATGGCCAATCCACCTAACCCGCACATCTTTGGACTGTGGGAGGAAGCCGGAGCACCCGGAGGAAACCCACGCACACACGGGGAGGACGTGCAGACTCCGCACAGACAGTGACCCAGCCGGGAATCGAACCTGGGACCCTGGAGCTGTGAAGCATTTATGCTAACCACCATGCTACCGTGCTGCCCCTGACTCCACCTGGCCTTAACTCCACCGTTCAACCCGTTCTCTCTAACCCTTCAACCCATTATCAATTCAAAATATATAATTCCTCCTACTGTACATTGTAATTCTTGGCTATGATTTGTTTAGCAAAGACTGCTCACTGAATTGTAAGGATTTGTATCATTTATACTATGACTTGATATTTCTCGCGCCAAGCCACATTTACCCTTATCTGTTCTCACTAAGCTGCTCCCAGCCCAGCAACACCTCAAATTTAAAATTTTCCTCCTCATATTTAAATACCTTCATGGCCTCACCCCTCCCTATCAATGTAACCTCATCCAAAACTGCAATTGTCTGAAAACAAAACATTACTCCAAATTTGGCCTCATGCACATCTCCAATTCCCTTCAATCCACCACTGGCAGCTATGCTTCCATTGTCCAAATCCCAAGCTCTCGAGTTCCCTCTGTAAATCGCTCCACCTTTCTCTTCTCCTCATCTCTGGCACTCATTAAAACCTCTCTCTTCAACCAAGCTTTTGACTGCCTGTCCTCATAACTCCCTTTGTGGCTAGGTGTCACATTCTGTCGAATAACCGTCCCAGGAAGAACACTGTGATGCTTCAATACATTGAAGGCACTATACGAATGCATTGATTGTTGCTGTCGAAGAGATTGATAGTAGCAAGCCTGAGGATTGGGCGCAGTTCAGAATTCAGCAAAGGAGGATCAAGAGATTGATGAAGAGGGGAAAAATAGAGTGCGAGTGTAAACTTGCAAGTAACATAAAAGTGGACTGTAAAAGCTTCTATAAGTATGTGAAAAGAAAAATATAACTGAAGGCAAATGTCCCTTACAGTCCAAAACAGAAGAATTTATAATAGAGGACAAGGAAATGGCAGAGAAATTGAACTACATTAGCTCTGTTTCACATTCACAGAAGAAGACAGAAATAACTTCCCAGAAATGCTAACAAATCAAGAGTGGGAAGGAGGAATTGAAGGAAATTAGTATTATAAATAGTGCTGGAGGAATTAATGGGACTGAAAGCTCATAAATTCCCAGGGCCTGAGAATCTACATCCCAGGATACTAAAGGAGGTGGCTATGGGAATAGTGGATACGTTGGTCCATATCTTCCAAAGTTCTGTAGATTCCGGAACAATTCTGACAGATTGGAGGGTGGCAAATGTAACCCCGATATTTAAAAAAGGATAAGGGTGAACACAGGGAATTAAAAACCAGTTAGACTAACATCAGTAGACGGGAGAATACTAGAGTCTATTACAAAGGATGTGTTAACAGGAAACTTAGAAAATATCAATGGGATTAGACAAAGTCAACCTAGATTTATGAAAGGTAAATCATGTTTATCAAACCTACTGGAGGCTGCAACTAGTAGAAGAGATAAGTATGAACCAACCGGTGTGGTGTATTTGGATTTACGGAAAGCTTTTGATAAGGTTCCACATAAGAGGTAAGTGTGAAAAAATAAAGTGCATCGTATTGGGGGTAATATATTGGCATGGAGGCCAAATCATTTAAAATATTTAAGAAGGAATTAGATATCTAGATTCTATAGGTGTCGAAGGGTATGGGGGAGTTGGATTATGGTGTTAAGATAGAGGATCAGCTCTGATAATATTGAATGGCGGAGCTGACTCGAAGGGCCGAATGGCCTGC
Source organism: Scyliorhinus canicula (assembly GCF_902713615.1). Lineage (NCBI taxonomy): Eukaryota > Metazoa > Chordata > Chondrichthyes > Carcharhiniformes > Scyliorhinidae > Scyliorhinus > Scyliorhinus canicula. The sequence goes on from NC_052157.1 coordinate 3,309,080, forward strand.
TCTTGCTTCTATTGTCTATGTTTCTCTGATATGGTGGGCTATGGAATGTTCAAGGCAAGATGAAATTAGTTCTCACAATAATAGAGTGGCACAATGACACAGTACTTAACACTGCTGCCTCACAATGCCAGGAACATGAGTTCAATTCCTGCCTTGGGTGACTGTGTGGAGTCTGCACGTTCTCCCCGTGTCTGCGTGGGTTTCCTTTGGGTGCTCCAGTTTCCTCCCACAGTCCAAAGATGTGCAGGTTATGTCGATTGGTCATGCTAAATTGCCACTTAGTGTCCAAAAGGTTAGTTGGGGTTACAGGAATAGGGAGGGGGCATGGGCCTAGGTAGGGTGCTCTTTCGAAGGGTCGGTGCAGACTCAATGGGCCGAATGGCCCCCTTCTGCACTGTCAGGATTCTACGATTCTAATTTGTGTTCATATCGACTCTTTAAAGCGCAGACTATGGTTTTGGTGGAGATTTTGTTTGTCCAAATTTAATCCATTTGTTACAATTTTTGTACAACATCCCAGGTCCATTTTGCTTGACACCTGAATCTCTCATCAATATCTAACAAATAATATTCCCTATCTCATTTATCTCCCTCATCCTCTCTTAATTCAAGTGAGAAATGTGCTCTTTGTTGGACAGGCCATGATGAAAACCAAAGCAAGCCTTCTGAGGAACAAAACCTGACTCAACTATAGAGCACATCAGAGGCCAGACTGAAATAGTCCATCCAAGAGCTGAAAGGAAGGTGTACAGGAGGTCTCGGACAGTACAGTGTCACGGTACAGGTGGCCATGTTCACTCCCCTTCTCAAAGCCAGTTCCCTACTTTCTAATCGAAGGTCACGTATTTTGACGTTACTTGAAGACGATGGCACTTTGTGTTGCCTCCGGCAGAGAAAAACTTGGGTGGGATTCTTCGGTCAGCGACGCCGAAATCGCCTTTGGCGATCGGCCGGAGAACACCCATTTACGACTGAATCGGGACAGTGCAGCTTTCGCGGTGCTCCGCCATCTCCAAAGCAGCAGAGTACGCCGCATGCCATATCGACGGCCACAGGAGGTTGCCTGATGCCCACCCCCCCCCCCCCCCCCCCCCCCCCCCGATGCTCCTCTCCCGACCAGCCAAGTTCCCACTGGCATTGGTCGCGTGCGGTATCATCCGTCGGGAACTCGGCCTGGCGGCTGCGGACTCAGTCCAGCGCTGCCACAGTCGGGGGAGAGCCAATCCACGGGCAAGGGGGACTTTGTCCGGAGCTGGGGGCACTGTTGGGGGGGGGGGGGGTGGTCCAGTGCTCACAAGCTGGCCAAAGGGGGGGGCTCTATTTCGTAGGCAGGGTCTGCGAGCAGCCGGCGCCATGCACATGCTCGGCCACGGACCTGCCATTTCTCCGGGCCACATCTGCCTTGATGCTATCCCCCAGCCAAACGGAGGATCGGTGGCTGTTTTATGCCAAATTTTCGGTCATCGTTCCCACGCCGGCGTGGGGACATAGTCTCAAAATCGGAGAATCCAGCCCCAGATCTTTCGGAGTAGCCCAATAAATCAATGAAATGAAAAATGAAATGAAAATCGCTTATTGTCACGAGTAGGCTTCAAATGAAGTTACTGTGAAAAGCCCCTAGTCCCCACATTCTGGCGCCTGTTCGGGGAGGCTGGTACGGGAATGCAGATTTAGGGGGCTTTATTAACCAGATACTATGAAAAGTGGGTTAAAGACACATCAGTAACAAAGATTAGCCATAATGTTCTCTCGCCCACACCTCTGGAAGAAAATCTTTGGCCACTCCCAGCTTAATTTCTGTCAGTTTGCAAGATACATAAAGTCTTGATTCATCCAATTTAAAAGTAACCTGGGGCTCCTGGCACAAAGTCTAAGAACATTGGTTATTTAAAATTAATTTACAGCCTTCCATTGATAAATTAAAATAGAGATTACAACAGAAAACCAGAGTGGAGAAGGGCTCAGTTCCAATTTGCAGCATTTGGCTATTTTAATCATCAAAAGTCGTTTTTAGAAAAATCAGCCAGCCATTCCAGAGCTGGTCAATAATGAACAAGTTTGAATAAAGCAATCCGTACAGATTATTTTCCCCATTAACCCGATCCGAAAAGACACACAGACACACACACACACACACCCAACCCTGGTGTGAATTGTACAGTAAACCGTGCAAGAGATTAACCGTCTCAAATCCAACCTTTTACCCAAATGAACAATGAAGGTTTATTAGTCCACAGGCTCCTCCGAAAGCTTCTGCTGGAGAAATTCTGCACAATGTTCCTTCCAAACTAACCACGTTTTTATTCCCAAATTAAATCTCAGGAGGATCTCCCCCCCCCCCCCCCCCCCCCACACACACACACACACACACACTGATACAGCAGGCAAATTAAATGGGTGTAATTGGTGTGATAGCATTGCTTCCCTGGGGAATTTGCTCTCCATTTAATTAGGGGATTAGTCTAGTAAGCAAATGTTACAGTGCATTCATCTTGATAACTCGCCATTTCCATTGAGGGGAGGCTAAGAGCTGCGATATTTTAAACACCTGCTCGCGTAAACTGGCATCTCTTTCAGATGCAGAAAGCAAAGGCTTAACTTTTATTGCAGATTTCCTAGCAGCTGATAAACCAGATCAAATTGTCGCCAAATAATCTAAATAATTCAACTAAATGAGTCCGACACACACACACTGATTATTCTGAGTGTTCATGTCAAATGGAGATGGATGGTGGGAGAGATGGTGTGAGATCCACAGCAAAACTGTCCTTTCGGAGAGACAGCACCAGCCGGATGGGCCGAATCGCCTCTTCCAGGACATTGTGATCAGTTTATATCCGAGCATGAGAATTTAAACGTTACGGAAGTAACAAGCTCCCAACACATATGTCTTTAAAGGAGTTGGGCGCGGATTATTAAAGGTTTCATTCTAACCTGTCACCAACCTGCCTCCTCTTCCTCTTCAGCTGAGTGGCTGCTCAGAGTGCTGGCGCCTCCCGCATCCCAGCTTGTCGAGGGGTGAGGGGGTCCCACGGCCCTGAGGGGGTGAGAGTGGGGGTAAGGGAAAGGTCCCGGAGCCCTGAGGGGGTGAGAGTGGGGGTAAGGGAAAGATCCCGGAGCCCTGAGGGGATGAGAGTGGGGGTAAGGGAAGGATCCCTTGGGGATCCCAGAGCCTGGGGGGAGGGGGGGTCGATGGACCCTGAGGGATGGGGGGACCCAGACCCAGAGGAGTCCTGGAGCCTTGGGGGCGTGATCCTACAGCCTGGAGGAGGGGAGGTAACATTCCAGAGCTTGTGTCAGGAAACATCGTTGGTTTTAAATTATCTCTATTTGTATTTGTTGGTATTAAGACTAGGATATAGCTTTAAGTAAGTTTCATTTTGTTTTTCTGTGTAAGAAAGGCTTAAAATTTTAGTTAGCTTCATGTTAATCAAAGGTGCCTATGTATCTGTTGGGTTTGGTTTCACATTCAACTATGCCTGCATTGTATTTAAAGGATTAATGATATGAACGCAAACAGGGCTTAAAGAAAAACGAGGTTCTTGCTCAGCAACCAGGGGCCATCCTGGGATCTATGAGTTAGATTTAAGCTGGACAGGACAAGGGAGCCGTGGGAAGCAGATTTACCAAAAGAACAAAACAAAGTCCAAAAACCAGGGACAAAAGAATGTCTCAGGAAGGCAATTAAGTTAAAGGAACAAAGAAAAAGAAGTTGAACATGGTCCTCTTTGGTGAAGTTAAAGGAAAAAGCCAAGAAAGTGCTCCAAGTTAACGAGACACCTGCAAGAACCAGATTCAAAGCCAGCTAGCTGAGAAGTCAGACATCCAAAGTAAATCAAAAGTTGGCAATATATTAATACAGCCTGTGAAGTAGTGGTGTTCTGTTGGCGTGGCTAGGCACCCGAGAGATTGTGTGGAAGCTTGAGTACACATTGCAATCCAAGGCAGAGGAATTCCAAAAGGAGAGATTGAAATCCTGGAAGTGGATCCTTGGTTAAGACATCAAAGAGAAAGTATTGTTTGGGAGAGGGTTCCATGGCAAGAGTGGAGTTTGGAAAATAAGAGTTCCAGTGAGACCAGTCATCTCACAGTGTAACAAACATCTGGGGAAATTTGATGAAAAGTCCACAGAGGTTGTTTTGGGCTGGCATCTGTCATCTGGTTTCAGAGTGTGGTGAGTCTGACCACATTTCACCGATTGGTTTACATTGACTGCGTACGTACTAAAGACTTTTAGAACATAGGACATTTGCTGTAGGTTGTATTATCTTTACAAATCTGTGTACATCTGTAACGATATAGGTGGGGTGAAGGATTGGTGTATTATAGTAAATCTCTTCTTATTTAATGAATGATTTATTATTTTGTTAAAATTTAACCATCAGTCCTGCGACTCTGCTCTTCCATGTAATTTTAATAAGTTTTTAAAAACTAACTTATGGGATGTGGGCATCATTGGCTAGGCTAACATTTATTGTCCACCCCTAGTTGCCCTTCAGGATGTGGCGATGTGCTGCAGTCCCTGAGGTGTAGGAAAACCCACAGTGCTGTTCGGGAAGGAATTCAAGGATTTTTACACAGTGACAGAGAAGGAACGGTGATATATTTCCAAGTCAGGGTGGTGAATGACTTGGAGAGGAACCTCCAGGTGGTGGGTTCCCAGGTATCCGCTGCCCTTCTCCTTCTAGATAGTAAAGGTCATGGGTTTGGAAGGTGCTGTCTCAGGAACCTTGGTGATTACTGCAGTGCATCTTGTAGATAGTACACACAACTGCCACTGTTCGTCGTTGGTGGAGGGATTGAATGTTTGTGGAAGGGGGAGCAATCAAGCGGGGCTGCTTCTTCCTGGATGATGTTGAGCTTCTTGAGTGTAGTTGGAGCTGCGCTCATCCAGGCAAGTGGAGAGTATTTCATTACATTCCTGACTTGTGCCTTGTGGATGGTGGACAGGTCTTGGGAAGTTAAGAGGTGGGCTGCTCGTCGCATGAATCCTGGCCTCTGACCTGATCCTGTAGCCACGGTAACCCCCAGGATGTTGAGAGTAGGAGATTCAGATGGTAATGCTGTTGAATGTCAAGGGACGATGGTTAGATCCTCTCTTGTTGGAGATGATCATTGCCTGACACTTGTGTGGCGCGAATGTAACTTTCCACTTGCCACCCCCAAGCCTGGATATTGTCCAGGTCTTGCTGCATTTGGACATGGACTTCTTCATTATCTGCGGAGCCACAAATGGTGCTGAACATTGTGCAGTCATCAGCAAACATCCCCACTTCTGACCTTAGGATGGACTTCATGGGGTCCAAAGCCGATATTCATGACTCCAGGGCAACTCCCTCCTAACTGTATACGATTGATGCCACCACCTCTGCTGGGTCTGTCCTGCTGGTTGGACAGGACATACCCAGGAATGGTGGTGTCTGGGACATTATCTGTAAGGTATGATTCCGTGAATATGTCAAGCTGTTGTGTGACCAGCCTGTGAGACAGCTCTCCCAATTTCAGCACAAGCCCCCAGCTGAATGGCTTTGTTTGGCCATTTCAGAGGACATGGAAGAGTCAACCACATTGCTATGGGTCTGGGCTCACATGTAGGCCAGACCAGGTAAGGGACGGCACGTTCCTTCCCCAAAGTACTTTAGTGAACTAGATGGATTTTTACAACAATCGACAATGGCTTTATGGTCATCATTAGACTTTTAATTCCAGATGTTGTTATGGAATTTAATTTGGTGGGATTCACACCCAGGTCCCCAGAGCATTACCCAGGGTCTCTGGATTATTTAACAAGGGACAATTCTTACTGCACCACCTCCTCCCCTTGAGATAGCATCTATCAATCCAGAGTTCCGCTCTGGGACCTGACTGTTCAGTAGTAACATCAGCTGGGATAATAACACTTGAGGGGGGGGGGGGGGGGGGGGGAGAGAGGAGTCCCAGAGCCTTGAGGAGGGTCTTAGAGTCTTAGTCATAGAGTCATGGGGTTTTACACTACAAAAGGAGGCCATTTGGCCCATCGTGTCTGTGCTCGTCACCAAGCACCAATTCAAATACCCAATTCCAATACCCAACACTTGGTCTGGTCGTCTTGTTGGCTATGTTATTTCAAATGTTCATCTAAAACAACTGTCATTAGAGCACAATAAACCCATTTGTCATCAACCGGTATGGATTTTTTTTTCTCAGAATACAGTACCACAAAAATAAACACAGCAAATGCACCTTTTTGGTTCTGAGCCCCTTCAGCCCACAAGGCAAATTAGATAGATTATAATCGCTCTTTGACCTTTGTCAGTGCGAGAGAGAGAAAGGTGAATATTCATCATGAAAACAAACATTTTTTTCTTCTACTTGATTCTCAGTAATAACAATTGTTCTGAAGTAGAATTGCTCTATGGACCACTAAAATATCACCGTGGACCCCCAATTCGGTATTTTTTTGTGTGGACCCCCAGTAATGTTACATGGACCCCCAGGGTCCATGTGGACCCTGGTTGAGAACCACTGATCTAAATGATCCTTGAGGGGGGTGGGGGGAGGGGGCTGTGGACAGAACCAGTTGTGGAAAATGTTGATATGAAGCTGAGAAGTGGGTGGCGACCCTCTCCCACTTGCAGTCCTACCCCTGGACCACAAAAAATGAAAAATGAAATGCAAATCGCTTATTGTCACGAGTAGACTTCAAATAAAGTTACTGTGAAAAGCCCCTAGTCGCCACATTCCGGCGCCTGTTCGGGGAGGCTGTTACAGGAATCAAACAGTGCTGCTGGCCTGCTTGGTCTGCTTTCAAAGCCAGCGATTTACCCCAATATTTTAGACCATGGCCAACCCACATTCAACTCTGTATCTGTGCAAAGCAGAGCAGCAGATGTCACCATGTCTCATACCATCATTCTCTTGCACCATGCAGCAGCTAAGGGTGATTTCGCTTTTTCGTCCACAGGTTGTAATTTTTACTCTCCCTTTCAAAATTCCATGTCACGAAAAGCCATTTTCGAATCTTGTGTTTTAAAAACCAGAGATAGAGACATTTGCCCAACAGCTTCAGTTGTGTGGTTGCAGATACTATCATCCCTTGCTATTTTCCTCTGGACCTCATTGAGAGGAGTGGGGGCTTTTTGGCATGTCAACAATTTTGAACTTTTAATTTATAATTTAGCCAATTAAGTGCATTAAAATATGATTTCAAGCAAACAATACATTTGCCCTGCATTAAACTGATTGACTCAGTTACATCCGAAATTGATCATGTTACCCATTTCTGATCTTTAAGAATTCCTCTTTTCCTTAGACTGTCAATAAACTGTCGTTTATTACATATCGATTATGTGTTTTGAACAAATTGCATAGATGCTACTGTATACTCTCGCACTTCTCCCACAGCCAGAAAAGTTTTGTGTTTTTCCACTGAACTGGGGTGGGCACAGTAAGAAGTCTTACGACACCAGGTTTATTTGGAATCACTAGCTTTCGGAGTGCAGCTCCTTCACCAGGTGAGTGGAGTATTTTTCCAGCATTTTCTGTTTTTTAAGTCTTCACTCAAGGTTTGTGATCCGACACCTGGGAGCAGGGCAGAGGTGCAGAGTTTGGGGATTTGTGCATCCGTTGTTTGAATGAAATGATTCATTGGATTCATTTTTTGTACCTGTAAAGTATTTTATCCCTCTATATCTGACGGATTGCATGGATAAGGCAGACGGTGACAGTAAAGTCTGGTGTATCCCACAGAGATGGAGTGGGCGCCTGGGAGCGTGAAATATTCTTATCTCACAGAGCCTTTGTCCCATCTCCTTCTGAGGGGGGGGGGGGGGGGGGGTTTGGGATGGGTGAATCGATGCCGGTCATCCTGGCGAATCTCACATCCTGGGGACGAATGACCTCAACATTCCATTATCACCCCCTCTGGGAACCACTTTGGGACATTATTCCTAAGCCACGGTCGCTGTATTACCAAATGTTGCTGCTTCAACCTGTCGCCACATCCTCTGGATCTGAAAGTTAATATCACCCCTCAAAAGTTTGTATTGCGGTGAAAAAACCTTTCCCTAGTGAGTGCCCCGTTTGCAGAGGGCACATTAACCTCCTCCTGTCAGCTACATTGCCCAGACGCCGCCTGAATCTCTTTCAGATGCCCAGCAATTGTCTTGTTCTCCCCCCCCCCCCCCCCCCCCCCCACCATCTCAATATATTTTTCAACGCCCGGTGCGGTGTGAAAAGAGGCATCAAAGCTTTCATTTCCATTCAGCCTGCGCTGCCCCGAGATTCATGTTGCACATATACCGCCCCCGACCTCCAGGCACTGTTCCCAGAGGAGTTGGAACCCGGTCAAATCCCCCCTCGGGAGATCTGCAAAGAATGTTTGGCGTGAATTGCACATTGCAAACATTGTGGGATGGCAGGGTGCTACATGGTGTGTGGCATTGAACTGCGTCTCCTATCACACTGTTACACATTGTACTTCTTCAAACTAATTTTGCGAATAAAGCAGTTTTTTTTTATATATATAGAAATCCTACTCCTGACCCGCAGCTTCCCCGTGTCAGGATTGGTCTTTATGTGATCATTGAGAAATAATGATCAGGGAGAATGGAGGGATGAAGTAAGAAGAAATATTCTCTAGGAGGAAATTGACTGTCAAAACAGTTTTTTATACATGTATTATAAACTGAATGTTGTGATGAAGAATTGACCCCAATGAAACAAAGAGTGTGGAACTGTTAGAGATGTTCCTGTTGGACACTTTGATAAACTCCAGCACCTCCACATTGGAAGCTGCGGCGTCTTGCCAATACTTTTACCTCAATCCCTTTAACTGGGTCTAAAATAATAACACCAACAAAACACCCCCTGCCCGCCCTGTGCCAAATACTCATCCAGGGCACCTCTACCGAGCTGCAAAGAAAAACGTTGCATTCATATAGCGCCTCTCGCGGACTCGGGAGCCTTTTCGGAAATGTATTCTTCACCTTCTGCTACTTTCTGTTTTGGCCTTTTGCTCGATAGGGAATGAATGGAAATACCATTGATTCCACCAGCAGGGGATTATTCACACTGACAATTGTCATTTTAATCCCTTTACTTGGCACTTTATAGTTCAGTAGCTGCAGCCAGTTCCTGCTGCAGAGTCTGGAAGGTAATGATCAGAAATACACGGCCCGGTATCCCGAAATCTTCCTAAAATTCCCATTGGGAAAAAAAAGTTGATGACAATGACAGCACCGCCTTAGAAGGGTTACTGGTTAGAAGCTTCACTGAAGAACAAGAGGTGATTTTGGAGATGACAAGAGGCGTTTAATTCATAAATAAAGAAAATACTTTTTAAATTCAATATTTTTAAACACGCGATTCTAACTCCCCGGGTACAGTGGAAGGAACACAGATCAGAAGTATCGTACTTACGTTTCAATTCACGTCTTCATATCTATTCTAAACTGGGGGAAATCGGGAGGCGAAATCCTGATCTCAGCACAGTATGGCAAGAACTTGTCCTGGATGTGGATCAGTCCCTGGGCACGGTACCGCAGCCATTGATGCATTTATACAAACAGCAAGTAATCCCTTGGTTTACACCAGGCTGCAGACGCCTGGGGGAATTGTACATTGAACTGGTCACAATGACTTCCTATTGGTGCGCGGTACTTGCCCATCTATCCCGCTTCTGGTTGGATGAAAGGGAAATCATACATACTGGTGTCTGCTTTGAGAAAGTGCTCTGCTCGCTGTAGCTTTGCAGAAAGAGATAAGGAGCAGCTGAGTACAGGGGCGATGGTTCCTATTTTGCTGCACCGATGATTAGATCCTGGCTCTGTGTTCTGTGGTATTTGGGAACTGAAGCAAGCACCTTTAACACCTCCTTAAAACCTATCTCTGCACACCACCTTGAGCTACTTCCAATCATTTCCCTTTTTTTCCCCCGACCTGGAATTTGACCCTCAGTTGTAAGAGATTTGCCACGTTAAATGTAGCGTGCAATTGTTACTTTGCGAAGAAAATAAAGTTAGATTTTGATGGGCCTTTTCCTCAGCGATTCTGAACAAGCAGCGCCCTCGCTGGTTTATGGTGTGCAATTGAAATGAAATGAAAATCGCTTATTGTCCGGAGTAGGCTTCAAATGAAGTTACTGTGAAAAGCCCCCTAGTCGCCACATTCCGGCGCTTGGTATGGGAATTGAACCGTGCTGCTGGCCTGCCTTGGTCTGCTTTCAAAGCCAGCGATTTAGCTCAGTGTGCTAAACCAGCCCGGATTTTTAAACCAGATTTGAAGCAAATCATTCATCCCCAAAATGCCCAGTGTGTCCATCACACCTCCTTCCCAGGGAAAGAAAGGTTAGCAGTGGGGCCAGAACCCATCCCCAGGGTCACCTGAAAAATTAACCCTTTCCTTTGGCATTCCCACATGGACATGGTTCAGCCGCTGGCATTTATACCCAGCACCAATGCTCTAAGGATAGAAACGAAGCAGGTTTCGTTGCAAAGAAAATTTACCGTACACAAACCATAATGTGAGTGAGCTGGAGTCTCACCTGGAGCCTCTCCACAAACACAGGCCGTGGAATGAATGTGCCGTTGTGTTATCTGCCCCACAGATACACGTGAAGAGAGATGCACGTTAGGTGAATACAAGTAATTTCTCAGGAAAAGATTACATAAGAACATAAGAACATAAGAACTAGGAGCAGGAGTAGGCCATCTGGCCCCTCGAGCCTGCTCCGCCATTCAATGAGATCATGGCTGATCTTTTGTGGACTCAGCTCCACTTTCCGGCCCGAACACCATAACCCTTAATCCCTTTATTCTTCAAAAAACTATCTATCTTTACCTTAAAAACATTTAATGAAGGAGCCTCAACTGCTTCACTGGGCAAGGAATTCCATAGATTCACAACCCTTTGGGTGAAGAAGTTCCTCCTAAACTCAGTCCTAAATCTACTTCCCCTTATTTTGAGGCTATGCCCCCTAGTTCTGCTTTCACCCGCCAGTGGAAACAACCTGCCCGCATCTATCCTATCTATTCCCTGCATAATTTTAAATGTTTCTATAAGATCCCCCCTCATCCTTCTAAATTCCAACGAGTACAGTCCCAGTCTACTCAACCTCTCCTCATAATCCAGCCCCTTCAGCTCTGGGATTAACCTAGTGAATCTCCTCTGCACACCCTCCAGCGCCAGTACGTCCTTTCTCAAGTACGGAGACCAAAATCGAACACAATACTCCAGGTGTGGCCGCACTAACACCTTATACAATTGCAACATAACCTCCCTAGTCTTAAACTCCATCCCTCTAGCAATGAAGGACAAAATTCAATTTGCCTTCTTAATCACCTGTTGCACTTGTAAACCAACCTTCTGTGACTCATGCACTAGCACACCCAAGTCTCTCTGAACAGCGGCATGCTTTAATAATTTATCGTTTAAATAATAATCCCGTTTGCTGTTATTCCTACCAAAATGGATAACCTCACATTTGTCAACATTGTATTCCATCTGCCAGACCCGAGCCCATTCACTTAACCTATCCAAATCCCTCTGCAGACTTCCAGTATCCTCTGCACTTTTCGCTTTACCACTCATCTTAGTGTCATCTGCAAACTTGGACACATTGCCCTTGGTCCCCAACTCCAAATCATCTATGTAAATTGTGAACAATTGTGAATAAGATTGTGTCTGTTCTTTGGATCGAAGGAGTTCAGGAGAAATTAACACGGTTTAAATGTGATGCGAATTATGAGATGGCAATTTCTCAACACCAAGGTGTCTCCGAACGTGAAAAGCCAGGACTGTCAGTGCTGGGAAATTGGGCCCTTTCACATCAATGTTTACATCAAGGATCACGAAATCTGAGTAAATATCCGTTTAATCCGTGAATTGCCGCTTTATCTTCAAGCAAACTGAACTTTATCTGTATTTATAACATTCTACTGTGTTTTCTTGTAAGGTTGAGTCCCAATCCTTCAATCTAAAAGTTGTCCTGGTTTAAATTGGATTGGATTTGTTTATTGTCATGTGTACCGAGGTACAGTGAAAAGTATTGTTCTGCATACAGCTCAGACAGATCATTCAGTAATGAAAACAAAAAACATAGGGCAAACATAAAATACACAATGTAAATACATAGACACAGGTATGAGGTGTAGGATACGGAGTGTATTACTACTCAGTGGAGAAGATGTGTGAAGAGATCAGTTCAGTCCATAAGAGGGTCATTTCGGAGTCTGGTAACAGCGGGGAAGAAGCTGTTTTTGAACCTTTTAGTGCGTCTTCTCAGACCTTTGTATCTCCTGTCCGATGGAAGAAGTTGGAAGAGTGAGTAAGCCGGGTAGGAGGGGTCTTTGATTATGCTGCCCACTTTCCCCAGGCAGTGGGAATTATCGGTGGAGTCAGTGGATGGTAGGCAGGTTTGTGTGATGGACTGGGTTGTGTTCACCACTCTGTAGTTTCTTGCGGTCTTGGGCCGAGCAGTTGTCATACCACGCTGTGATGTAGCCAGATAGGATGCTTTCTATGGTTCAAGTTGGTAAGAGTCAATGTGGACATGCCAAATTTCCTTAGTTTCCTGAGGAAGTATAGACGCTGTTGTGCTTTCTTGGTCGTGGCGTCGACGTGGATGGACCAGGACAGATCATAGAATTTCCAATGCCGAAGGAGGCTATTTGGCCCATCAAGTCTACACCGGCTCTTGGAAAGAGCACCCTACCCAAGGTCCACACCTCCACCCTATCCCCATAACCCAGTAACCACACTCAACACTGAGGGCAATTTTGAACACTAAGGACAATTTTAGCATAGCCAATCCACCTAACCTGCACATCTTTGGACTGTGGGAGGAAACCGGAGGACCCGGAGGAAACCCACGCACACACGGGGAGAACGTGCAGACTCCGCCCAGACAGTGACCCAAGCCGGGAATCGAACCTGGGACCCTGGAGCTGTGAAGCAATTGTGCTATCCACAATGCTACCGTGCTGCCCAGATTTCTGGTGATGTGCACGCCTAGGAATTTGAAGCTGTCAACCATCTCCACCTCGGCCTCGTTGATGCAGACAGGGAAGATGCAGAAGAAGCTTAAGGTGTGCAGTGAGTTAAAAGTGGTGGAATCATTTTGTCAAACACTGACCTGAACACTGAAAGTAAATGAGGCGACTTAAGGGTGTTACTTCACATCACCGTCACCTAAGGGTGCCACTTCAGACCACCATTGACACCGGGTGCAGTCCAAGTTTAATTTACTGTTTGATTTGGGAGTTGGTAAATTACAATATCTATCACATGGAAGGAAAGCAAATATTTCCTCTGCCCTCCTCACAAAAGATGGACACCCCAGAATTGGGAGTTTGCATGGTCCAAGCAGAGGCATGATGTGGAGATGCCGGCGTTGGACTGGGGTGAGCACAGTAAGAAGTCTAACAACACCAGGTTAAAGTCCAACATGTTTGTTTCAAACACTAGCTTTCGGAGCACTGCTCCTTCCTCATGTGAATGAGGAGGCATGTTCCAGAAACATATATATAGACAAAGTCAAAGATGCCAGACAATGCTTAGAATACGAGCATTTGCAGGTAATCAAATCTTTACAGATGCAGAGATAGGGGTAACCCCAGGTTAAAGAGGTGTGAATTGTCTCAAGCCAGGACAGTTGGTAGTATTTCACAAGCCCAGGCCAGATGGTGGGGGGGGGGTGAATGTAATGCGGCACGAATCCCAGGACTCGGTTGAGGCCGCACTCATGTGTGCGGAACTTGGCTATAAGTTTCTGCTCGGCGATTCTGCGTTGTCGCGCGTCCTGAAGGCCGCCTTGGAGAACGCCTACCCGGAGATCAGAGGCTGAATGCCCTTGACTGCTGAAGTGTTCCCCGACTGGAAGGGAACATTCCTGCCTGGTGATATCGCATGATGTCCGTTCATTCGTTGTCACAGCGTCTGCATGGTCTCACCAATGTACCCCGCTTCGGGACATCCTTTCCTGCAGCGTATGAGGTAGACAACATTGGCCGAGTCGCACGAGTATGTACCGCGTACATGGTGGGTGGTGTTCACACTTGTAATGGTGGTATCCATGTCGATGATCTGGCACGTCTTGCAGAGATTGCCATGGCAGGGTTGTGTGGTGTTGTGGTCGCTGTTCAGAAGGCTGGGTTGTTTTCTGCAAACAATGGTTTGTTTGAGGTTGCGCGGTTGTTTGAAGGCAAGTAGTGGGGGTGTGAGGATGACCTTGGCAAGATGTTCATCTTCATCGATGACGTGTTGAAGGCTGCGAAGAAGATGTAGTTTCTCCGCTCCGGGAATGTACTGGACGACAAAGGGTACTCTGTCGGTTGTGTCCCGTGTCTGTCTTCTGAGGAGGTCGGTGCGGTTTTTTGCTGTGGCGCTTTGGAACTGTTGATCATTGAGTCGAACGCCATCAGGGCCGGCTCAAGGCACCGGCAACTTGGGCAGTCGCCCGGGGCGCCATGTGCTAGGGGGCGCCAGAGACTCGGGTCCCGCGCATGCGCAGTTGGGCCGGTGCCAACCAGCGCATGCGCGGTGGCCGCACTCCCCCAGGGTGGCCGCACTCCCCCAGGGCGGACCCCCCCCCGCCTCGGGTCCGCCCCCCCCCCTCGGGTCAGCCCCCCCCCCGCGGGTCCGCCCCCCCGCCCGGTCCGCTCCCCCCCTCGGTCTGCTCCCCCCCGCCCCCCCCCCCCTTCGGGTCCGCTCCCCCCCCCTCGGGTCCGCTCCCCCCCCGCCCCCCCCCTCGGATCCGCTCCCCCCCGCCCCCCCGGGTCCGCCCCTCCCCCCCGGGTCCGCCCCTCTCCCCCGGGTCCGCCCCTCTCGGCCCCCCCCCTCTCACCCCCCCCCCCCTCGGCCCCGCCCCCCTCTCGCCCCCCCCCCCAAGGGCGCCGAAGTTCAGCTTGCCCGGGGCGCCAGCAACCCTAGGGCCGGCGCTGAACGCCATATCTCGTTCGTACGAGGGCATCTTTCAGCGTCTGTAGATGTCTGTTACGCTCCTCCTCGTCTGAGCAGATCCTGTGTATACGGAGGGCTTGTCCATAGGGGATGGCTTCTTTAATGTGTTTAGGGTGGAAGCTGGAGAAGTGGAGCATCGTGAGGTTATCATAGAATTTACAGTGCAGAAGGAGGCCACTCGGCCCATCGAGTCTGCACCGGCTCTTGGAAAGAGCACCCTACCCATGGTCAACACCTCCATCCTATCCCCATAACCCCACCCAACACTAAGGGCCATTTATCATGGCCAATCCACCTACCCTGCACATCTTTGGACTGTGAGAGGAAACCGGAGCACCGGAGGAAACCCACACAGACACGGGGAGGATGTGCAGACTCCGCACAGACGGTGACCCAAGCCGGAATCGAACCTTGGACCCTGGTGCTGTGAAACAATTGTGCTATCCACAATGCTACCGTGCTGCCCTGGGCTTATCCGTGGGCTTGCGGTAAAGCGAAGTGCTGAGGTGACCGTCCTTGATGGAGCTGAGTGTGTCCAAGAATGCAACTTATTTTGGAGTAGTCCATGGTGAGTCTGATGGTGGGATGGAACGTATTGATGTCATTGTGTAGTCGTTTCAGTGATTCTTCGCAGAGGCACACCGAGCTTCTGTCTCAGAATGACCTGGGACTGTAGCGGCAGCACAAGGATGGCCTAATGGACTTTCCCTCTTTTTCTTGCACATTTTAGTCCACTTTCAAGCTCATTCTTTCTTGACAGCGATTTATGTATTTTTAGACCATTCCAATTCCAAGTCTCCAATTTCTGTCTTGGGCTAACACTGGGCAGGATGCAGAAACCTACTACTGTACCTTCTCTACCTTCTATGTTGCAAATGTTAATGGGATCAGCCTCTGCACAGTGGAAGTGATCAACACTGACTGAGAGCCATGGCGAAGCAGAGCTGCTCAGCTGGGAAGACATTTCCCAAAAGAGAATATATGCAGCCAAAGAAAGGTGGGGAATGGGTCAAAACGCGGGGAGTTGCTGATTGTGCAGAGTGAAGCAGGTAAAACGTCAACTGGGGGAACCGCTGCGGATGGGCTGAGCCCCGGTTAGCCTTGCGCAGGCGCGCCAGGCCCTTGCCCCGCAGTGCGCGCCGGGCCCTTGCCCCGCAGTGCGCGCCGGGCCCTTGCCCCGCATTGCGCGCCGGGCCCTTGCCCCGCAGTGCGCGCCGGGCCCTTGCCCCGCAGTGCGCCGTGTGCACTTCCGGGCTGCGCGTGGGGGCGGAAAATGGGCGGCAGGAAGGCGGGAGGCGGCCGTCCCAGTTGTTTACCGCGGAGCGCGGTCGTCTCCCCGGCCGCTGGCGGGCCATCGGCCGCCCAGCCGCCGCTATCTGGCCGCACGATGATAAAAACGGAGAAGGTGCTGCACCTGCGGAGCTGCAAAGGGAGATCGGTGCGGGTGGTGAGGGAGCATTACCTCAGGGAGCGGGTGCCCTGCCACAGCTCCCGCTGCCAGGCCGCCTGCCGCAACGGTGAGGGCCCCGGGGGGGTGTGTGTGGGTGGATGGGGGGTCCGGGTGGGTGGGTGAGTGAGGGGCCCCCGGGGTGTGTGGGGGGGGGGGTGGTGTGTGAGGGCCCCGGGGGGGGGGGGTGGTGTGTGAGGGCCCCGGGGGGGGGGGGGTGGTGTGTGAGGGCCCCGGGGGGGGGGGTGTGTGAGGGCCCCGGGGGGGGGAGGGGTGTGAGGGCCCCGGGGGGGGGGGGGGGGGGTGTGAGGGCCCCGGGGGGGGGGGGGGTGTGAGGGCCCCGGGGGGGGGGGGGGTGTGAGGGCCCGGGGGGGGGGGGGGGGGGTGGTGGTGTGTGAGGGCCCCGGGGGGGGGGGGTGTGAGGGCCCCGGGGGGGGGGGGGGGGTGAGGGCCCCGGGGGGGGGGGGGGGGGTGGTGTGTGAGGGCCCCGGAGGGGGGGGGGGGTGTAGAGGGCCCGGAGGGGAGTGGGGGGGGGGGGGGTTGGTGTGGGGGGGGTAAGGGCCTGGGGGGGTGGGGGGGGGTGAGGGCCCGGGGGGGGGGGTGTAGAGGGCCCGGAGTGGAGTGGGTGGGGTGGTGAGGGCCTGGGGTTTGTGAGGGGGGGGTGTGTGTGAGGGCCCAGGAGGGGGTGGCGAGGGCCCAGGAGGGGGGGGGCGAGGGCCCAGGAGGGGGGTTGGTGAGGGCCCGGGAAGGGGGGGGGTGGTTAGGGCCCGGGGGGGTGTGTGTAGAGGGGTTGGGGTGGGGGGGGGGGGGGGTGAGTGCCCCGGGTGAGGGGGGGGGGGGGTTGGTGAGGGCCCGGGGGGTGGGGGGGAGGGGTTGCACATACCCCTTTGCTTGGGTTTCACCCCCACAACCCAAAGATGTGCAGGTTAGGTGGATTGACCATGCTAAATTGCCCTTTAATTGGGGGGGGGGGGGAAATAATTGGGTACTCTAAACAAAAAAAGACAATACCACTACATTCCCACCTCGCCATGTTAAGTGAGGGGTACATATTGGCTGTGATACCAGGACACACACTCTTGCTCTTATCCAAAATTGTCGTTGTGGGATCTGTTGTGTCCACCTGAAAGGGCAGTTTGGTTTAATATCTCATCTCAAAGATGACACCTCTGACATTGCAGCAGTTCTTCAAGTACTGCACCGTAAGTATCAGCCTGAATTAAGTTGTCAAGTTTCCAGAGTGGGACTTGTACGTATGACCTCCTGACTTTGAGGTGAGAAAATGCTACTCGTTCAGTCACAGATGGCACAGTAAGAATTTAATCGAATAATACTTCAACAATATTCATGATCAGGATACAACAGAATTTCTAATCTAGAAAGAATTTCCATTTGCACATGTCTTTCATCTGCTTGGGAAATCCCAAAATGCAATATAATTGATTCATTGGTTTTGAAGTGCAGTGAAGCTCATTTTCACCCATTCTCTCCAATGCAACTAAATGAATAACTGGATAACCTGCTTTTGATGGTGTCAGTTGAGGGAGGAATGTTGGCCAGGTAATTGAAAGAACTTGCTGTTCTTTCTAATAATAGCATGGGATCTTTTATAATTATCTGAACATGGAGATGCTAATTTCATATCTCCTCTGAAAATCCAGTGTTTTTTTGCAACTAACATACTGTAAACTGTAGTCTTTGTTTTCTTTTCTGTTAGTTGCTTACTTCTATATTAACTTAAATGTTTCAGAAGGGAAATTGCTGGCAGAAAATGCAACTCATTATGTGATACCTGATTGGAAAGTGGTACAAGATTACCTGGAGATACTTGAGTTTCCAGAATTGAGAGGCATTGTCTTCATGCAGACGGCGTGTCAGGCTGTCCAGCACCAGAAGGGACGCAGGTTAGTGTTTATTATCTACTTGTGTAAGATTTGATGCTTCTAAAGATTATGGAAAGCATGGTTCAATTATTGGATGGAACAACCAAAGATACTAGTAATTGTTGAATCACGGCTATGTGGAGTTGAGGTTACAGTCAGAAGGCTCGAAGAGCCGAGTGGCCTATGACTAATGCGTATGTAATAATAATCTTTAATAACCTTTATTGTCACAAGTGAGCTTATATTAACACTGTAATTAAGTTACTGTGAAAAGCCCCAGTCACCACATTCCGGCACCTGTTTGGGTACACAGAGGGAGAATTCAGAATGTCCAATCCACCTGACAGCGCGTCCTTTTGGACTTGTGGGAGGAAACCGAAGCACCCGGAGGAAACCCGCGCAGACACAGGGAGAACGTTCAGACTCCGCACAGACAGGCTGAGGGTGGGGTAGAGACTAACAATGTTACAGAGGTGGCTGTATGCACCAGAAATGTGGTAAAACAGTCTGGTTCAGCCCAAGACGAGAGGCAGGAGGGCACATGACCCGAGACCACCCCTTTATAACTCAGTGTAGCGTGCTGCTCACTGAGCCAAGCTTGATGTAGAAAACATTCTGGTTTATTAACGCCTAGATATAGGACAAGCAGCACAGGCAGTGAGAGTTGGTGGAGAGGTAGAGCTGCATGTTTGTGGAAGCTGCTACTTTGCTTTTGGCTGGTGTCATTGGAGGGGGTGGGGGGGGGGGGGGGGGTGCCATGTAGACTAGGAAGAGAGGTGGATAATTGGGGAGCTCCTGAGCCGACTGATATAAAAAGAGAAGCCAGTGATAAAGATACTCTGGATATCATCAGATAGGACAATTTAACTATATATCCATCCTCACCTTCTGTTCTATTTTCTTAAATATAGTCGTTTGGTAGTACAGAACTTAGAGAGAGAAAAAAGAGACACTCTGTTTAATCTCAATGTTTTGCACACATCAGGACAGACCTCAAGATTACCAACAGTAAAGGGAACCGCAATTTATTCTGCATGAAAAGAGCGCTGATTGGTTCGCCAGTTGACTCTGATTAGCAGAGGTGTGGATAGGGAGAATGCAGCAGGGAATTGTTAACTGTCAACCTTTTGTTCAAATTCAAACCAGGCAGGTCAACTCTGGTCAAAGCATTGCCATGGGGAATGAACCAGGGAATGGCTGTCCCCAAGCTTTTATTTAATTGCGATGCGTGGACATGCTCCCTCTGTCAACCTAGCATTCAAATCAGCATGTGCACAGTAGAGCTTTCAAATTTTGTGAAATGCAACTTTGAATTGAAATGGTCTCTTTTTAAAGTATATTTGTATTTTCCCTTTTCCTGTGCATGTTCTTGCCATGTACCATTTATTCTCTCCCCCCTCTAGAATATAGTCTAGAGTTTCTTATTACTATGCTAGATTTATGATGCATAGCCTTGTAAGGAGTCGTGAGAGTCCTTTTTTTACAGTCTCAAGTTCAAAGCTGTGTTCTGGACATAACATGAGTGACTGTGACTAGTATTGTGTTAAAACGACAATTATAATGAATAATGATATAAAAATGATAATATAACAATTATAATAATGCAAATATAAGAATGATAATATGAGAAGGAAGAAAGATAACTTAATTGAAATGAGAAAGCACTTTGTTTATATCTGAAGAAAAGAAGACAGTCAGATGTTTGTTTATGCATAAACAATAACCTCCAATTTGGCCTGTTCCACCATAGCTTCCCCAAAATTGGTACACATGCTACCATCCCTGCGGTACATACTTTACTAAGTCGCTGAGTAACCCCAATGGGTGAGCACTATGGTCAGTCATTCCGTTTCTGCCCCTTCCTCCCGTCATCCGTGGATGATCTTTCCACCTTGGGTGTAGCATTGTGCATAAAGAGCAATGGCTCCTTATTCGAATTCTTGGTTCTGTTCCAGTCTCTTGAAGCTTGCTATGCAGTTTTTCCCAAAACAAATCTCAGTTCCTCATGGTGCAGGAACCTCAAGGTTATAAGCAGACTGTGGAATTTTCAAGTTGTTTATGTAGCTCTTGATGGTGTTTTCTCATCTGCCATCAATCCGGTGTTATGTCCATCAATTAAACTTCATCTTCTGATACTTCAAGTGACTGCACCAGATAATATCACTCGGCAACTTGGTCTGTAACCCAAGGGTTACAAAATGCCATAACAGTACTTCTAATAAACCAACAAAAAAAATTATGATGTTCCAACTTGATGAGCTGAAAAACAGCATGGTGGTTAGCATAAATGCTTCACAGCTCCAGGGTCCCAGGTTCGATTCCCGGCTGGGTCACTGTCTGTGTGGAGTCTGCACATCCTCCCCCTGTGTGCGTGGGTTTCCTCCGGGTGCTCCGGTTTCCTCCCACAGTCCAAAGATGTGCGGGTTAGGTGGATTGGCCATGCTAAATTGCCCGTAGTGTCCTAATAAAAGTAAGGTTAAGGGGGGGGGTTGTTGGGTTACGGGTATAGGGTGGATATGTGGGTTTGAGTAAGGTGATCATGGCTCGGCACAACATTGAGGGCCGAAGGGCCTGTTCTGTGCTGTACTGTTCTATGTTAACCGAAACAACAAGATCGAGAAAAACAGGTCACTACTGATAATTATTAATCAGTCAAAGCACAATCCCGTCTGGGTTAAGATCAGTGTCTAACAGAGCGGCACGGTGGTTGGTACTGCTGCCTCACGGCGCCGAGGACCTGGGTGTGATCCCGGGCCACTGTCCGTGTGGAGTTTGCACATTCTTCCCGTGTCTCACCCCCACAACTCAGTGATGTGCAGGGTAGGTGGATTGGCCATGCTGAATTTCCCTTTAATTGGAAAAAAATTAACATTTAAAAGAAAAAAATCAGTGTCTAACAAGTGAGAAAATAGAAAATATAAAAAAAGCAGAGCATAAAAAAAATACAAAATTGCAACAATTAGTGGCTTCAGGCCGACAGCCTTCTCAATAAAGTATAAGAAACTATTTTTTATCCTCTGCATCAATATCGTTAAGTGTAAGACATCTCGATATGGTTTGGAAACTGTTTGATTTATTGAACTGTACTCTAAACCCATAAAAGAACACTTCCACATTAGATTACACAGCATCCTTTGAGCCAGAGGGAAACAATGTTACAGTGACAGCTGGCTGAGTGTTCATGCTGCAATATGAACTGATTTTGTTTTCATTTATATACTCATGACCGTCTAAGATTTTACAATTTTGAAATCTCAAATGCAGCATGATTGAGATTTGTGAAATGTTCTTTCTATACTTTGCCTTGCTCTGTGTTATTAGTTTTTATCATTTTTCCTCTTTCTCCCTATTGGTCCATAATGTGTTTTTAGCAATATAATTGCCTCTTACTCTCTGTCCCTCCCTGTCTCTCTCTTCTAACCACAGTTAACTGTCGACTATTTAGTTTATATCAGTGGTAGACTTGATGTACAAGCCATAAATGATTTCACCATCTGTAGGTCGCCTCAATACTAAACAGTCTGGTGCAGATCAGCATGGACATCCACAGAACCTGCAGTTTGTTATCTTTGTTGGTGCTTTTGGGGAACCACTTCAGGACTTCCTGTAATTTAACTCACAGGATAGGAATAAGGAAGGCCATTCAACACCATGTTAAACTGAACTGCTTAATCCGGGCTGTTGCCACTAGACTTTATGCCTACCCCTCCTGGAGCATTGTGGCTGCAATAAATGCAACTGCAAGATCCATTGCACAAATTCACCAAGGATGCGTCCACTGTATCTCCTTCCTAGCGACTTGTACTACTGAGAAGGACAATAGCAGCAATGTCAGAAACATCATCACCTCCAAATTCCTCTCCATGTTGTATTCTGATTTGGACTTGTCGTGTTTTGTTCATCATTCCTGGGTCAATACCCTCAAATTCCTGACCTAATAATATTATGGGATACCGTTTGCAGAAACCCTGTAGCGGTTCACAAAATCCCACCATCATCTTAGCATGGTAACGAGGGATGGAAAGTGAACCCAGATTAATGCAGCCAGATCAGCATTGCCGACTTTGCAAGAACAAATCAAAAATTCTAGGGTTTTTTTCAGTCATCACTCTTCTTGGAGCCAGTATATAGTTACGTTTCTAGTCAGTGCTAACTCCACAGGTGGTTGTTGGTGCAGGATTCAGCAGTGGTGATGCGGTTGAATGTCGTGGGGAGATAGTTAGATTCTCTCGAGTTGCTGGTAGTCATTGCCGGCCACATGTATGGTATCAATATTACTTGCCACTTATCAGCCCAACTCTGAATGTTATCCAGGTCTTGCTACATGTGGATAGTGGCTGCTTCAGTAGGTGAGAAGTTGCGAATGGCACTGATACTATGCAATCATTGAACATCCCCACTTCTGACCTTGTGCTGAGAGAAGATTATTGATGAAGCAGCTGAAGATGGTTGGGCCAAGGATATAACCCTGCGGAACTCCTGTAGTGATGTCCCAGTTCTGACATAATTAGCTTCCAACCACCACAACCATTTTCTTTGTGCTAGATATATTTCCAACCAGTGGAGAGTTTGCCCCCTGGTTCCCAGCGCTCGAGTCCCTTGATGCCATACTTGGTCAGATGCTGCTTTGATGTCAAGGGCAGTCACTATCACCACCCTTCTGGAATTCAGCTCTTTTGCCTATGTCTGGAGCTTAGTGGCACTGGTAGAACTAGAACCAGACTGAACATCAATGCGCAGTTTATTGCTGAGTAAGTGCCGCTGAGTAAACCCTGTCAACGACACTTTTCACCACTTACCTGATCATTTAGAGTAGAGCAGAAATTTGAGGACAGAAAATACCTGGCAATTTTCCACATTGTCGGGTGGATATCAGTGTTGTTGCTGCACTGGGACAGCTTGGCTAGACGTGTGTCTAGTTCTGGAGTACAAGTCTTCGGTAGTACAGCCGAGGTAGTGTCAGGTCCCATTGCAGTTGCAGAATCCTGTGCCTTCAGCTGCTTGTGATATTGTGTGGAATGAATCAAATTAGCTGAAGACTGGCGTATGTGATGCTGGGGACTTTGGGAAGAATCCATGATGGACCAACCACTCTGATTTCTGGCTGAAGGAGGTTTGCAAATGCTTCAGTCTTGCCTTTTGCACTTATTTACTCGGCTCTGCCACCATTGAGGATGGAGCTATTTGTGGAATCCACACCTCTGGTTAGTTGTTCAATTGTCCACCGCCACTGATGACTGGATGCAGAAGATGTGGAGATGCCGGCGTTGGGCTGGGGTGAGCACAGTAAGAAGTCTTACAACACCAGGTTAAAGTCCAAAAGGTTTGTTTCAAATTACTAGCTTTCGGAGCATTGCTCCTTCCTCGGGTGAATGAAGAAGTAGGTTCCAGAAACATATATACAGACAAAGTCAAAGATGCAAGACAATGCTTTGAATGCGATCATTTGCAGGTAAGTAAGTCTTTACAGATCCTGAGAGAGGGGTAATGCCATGTTAAAGAGATGTGAATTGTCTCAAGCCAGGGCAGTTGGCAGGATTTTGCAAACCCAGACCAGATGGTGGGGGGTGAATGTAATGCGACATGAATCCAAGGTCCCGGTTGAGGCCGTGTGCGAAACTTGGCTATCAGTTTCTGTTCGGCAATTCTGCTTTGTCGCACGTCCTGAAGGCTGCCTTGGAGAACGCTTACCCGGAGGTCAGAAGCTGAATGCCCTTGATTGCTGTGTTCCCCGACTGGAAGGGAACATTCCTGCCTGGTTATTGTCGTGCGATCAGGCTAGTGATTTGAAACAAACCTAATAGACTTTAACC
Organism: Scyliorhinus canicula; assembly: GCF_902713615.1. Lineage (NCBI taxonomy): Eukaryota > Metazoa > Chordata > Chondrichthyes > Carcharhiniformes > Scyliorhinidae > Scyliorhinus > Scyliorhinus canicula. The sequence continues at coordinate 3,333,160 of NC_052157.1, forward strand.
TGGTGTTGTAAGACTTCTTACTGGATGCAGAAGGATTGTATGGGGTAGCACGGTAGCATTGTGGATAGCACAATTGCTTCACAGCTTCAGAGAGTAGTGGGGACATGGAATGCACTGCCTGTGGTAGTAGTTGAGTCGGAAACGTTAGGGTCCTTCAAGCGGCTATTGGATAGGTACATGGATTTGGGTAGAATAATGGAGTGTAGATTAATTTCTTCTTAAGGGCAGCATGGTAACATTGTGGATAGCACAATTGCTTCACAGCTCCATGGTCCCAGGTTCGATTCCGGCTTGGGTCACTGTCTGTGTGGAGTCTGCACATCCTCCCCGTGTGTGCGTGGGTTTCCTCCGGGTGCTCCGGTTTCCTCCCACAGTCCAAAGATGTGCAGGTTAGGTGGATTGGCCATGATAAATTGCCCTTGGTGTCCAAAATTGTCCTTAGTGTTGGGTGGGGTTACTGGGTTATGGGGATAGGGTGGAGGTGTTGACCTTGGGTAGGGTGCCCCTTCCAAGAGCTGGTGCAGACTCGATGGACCGAATGGCCTCCTGCACTGTAAATTCTATGCCTGCACAGCTTTGATCTTATCCCGTGGTCGTGGGATCACTTTACTCTATTGCATGCTGCTTCTCCTGTCTGGCATGCACATATAGCTTCACCAGGTTGACATCTCATTGTCAGGTATGCCTAGGTAAGTTCCCAGCGTGCTGTCCTGCACTGTTTATTGAAGCAGGATATATCCCCTGTCTTGATAATAGTGGTAGAATGAGGCTTCTGCTGAGCCATGAGATCACAGATCATGGCTGAGTGCAATTCTGCTGCAGGTGATGACCCACAGCAGTTCATGAATGCCTAGTTTTGAGCTGCTGCATGTGTTTGACCATATCCTATTTAGCATGCTAATAGTGTCCACAACGAGATGGAGGGTGTCCTGAGAAACTGCAGCATTTAGATGAGTGAGGACAACGTTTAAAAAAAAAAATAATAATTTAGAGTACCCAATTTTTTTTTCAATTAAGGGGCAGTTCACCTACCCTGCACATCATGGGCTGTGGGGTGAGACCCCCACACACACACACACACACGGGGAGAATGTGCAAATTCCACACGGATAGTGACCCGGGTCCGGGATCGAACCTGGGCCCTCGGCAGAGTGAGGGCAAAGTCAAATGGGTTTTTCCCTCTTGGTTCTTTTACCACCTGTCACTCAGTCTGACAAATGTGCCCTTCAGGAAGCAGCCAGTCTGCTCTCCTCTTTTGTACTTTATTTACCTCATTCTGTAATTTCTGACTTGTCTTTCAAGTTCACTGTGCTGCTGAGCATGTTATTACCTGCAAATTTAATTCCATTTAGCATCAAATTGAATTGAAATAGTAGTGGTCTCAACCCCAAGTTTTGGGGAATCTTTCAACTTTTTGAACTCCCCCTCTCACCCACCACTAACGAGTAATTTGGTTACGTGGATTGGCCATGCAGTGCCCAACGGTTAGATGGGGTTACAGGGATGGGTCGGGGGAGCGAGCTCAGGAATGGTGAAAGTTGGTGCAGATTTGATGGGCCAAGTGGCCTCCTGCATTGTATGGATTGTCTGATAATAGTTGCCTCTCGCTACAGCATTTGGATGTTGAACATTGTCAAAGATCCCTTGGGCTTTTCATTATCCACTTGGATATCGCTTCCTCAAGGGGTTGGTGAGGGAGCTTATTACCCTTTTTGCATCTATGTTGGCTACTTGAAATACACAAGATAATGATGGCCCCAGCAGAGGGCAGCAGAGCAGAGCTACTGATCAGCTGTTCTGGGGAAATTTGCATACGTGCAGTGCGGTCAGCCTAAGTTGAAGGTGAACCTGCGAAGAAGACCCAAGGAGTTTGAGTAAAGGCAAGCAACCAGCAGAGGGCAGCAGAGCAGAGCTACTGATCAGCTGTTCTGGGGAAATTTGCATACGTGCAGTGCGGTCAGCCTAAGTTGAAGGTGGATTGTGGAGGGGCTGTTGGCAAGTGACAGTTAAACCCGAAACACTTTGTGAGTGTTTCCCACCCTACCTCCTCCTCTAACCAACCCCCCCACCCCACGGTGGTTGGGAAGCGGGAGCAGGGGCCTGTCGTGAAGGTGAGTGAGTGCCTTTAAATTTGCTTACCTTTCAGCGGGATCAGGGTTTGAGGTAATATCAGGTAAGCTCTTCCTTTCTTTTTCTTTTTCTTGTTTTTTTTTTAATCTAGAGGTGATGTCAGGGAAGGCAGTACAATGCTCCTCCTGCAGAATGTTTGAGGTGAGGGACGCCGTCAGTGTCCCTGCTGATTTCATCTGTGGGAAGTGCACCCAACTCCAGCTCCTCAAAAACCGTGTTAGGGAACTGGAGCTTGAGCTGGATGAACTTCGGATCATTCGGGAGGCAGAGGGGGTCATAGATAGGAGCTTCAGGGAAATAGTTACACCAAAGACTGGAGATAGATGGGTAACTGTAAGAGGGACTGGGAAGAAGCAGTCAGTGCAGGGACCCCCTGCGGTCGTTCCCCTGAGTAACAAGTATACCGTTTTGGATACTTGTGGGGGGGACGACTTACCAGGGGTAAGCCATGGGGTACGGGCCTCTGGCACGGAGTCTGTCCCTGTTGCTCAGAAGGGAAGGGGGGAAAGGAGTAGAACATTAGTAATTGGGGACTCAATAGTCAGGGGCACAGATAGGAGATTTTGTGGGAGCGAGAGAGACTCACGTTTGGTATGTTGCCTCCCAGGTGCAAGGGTACGTGATGTCTCGGATCGTGTTTTCCGGGTCCTTAAGGGGGAGGGGGAGCAGCCCCAAGTCGTAGTCCACATTGGCACTAACGACATAGGTAGGAAAGGGGACAAGGATGTCAGGCAGGCCTTTAGGGAGCTAGGATGGAAGCTCAGAGCGAGAACAAACAGAGTTGTTATCTCTGGGTTGTTGCCCGTGCCACGTGATAGTGAGATGAGGAATAGGGAGAGAGAGCAATTAAACACGTGGCTACAGGGATGGTGCAGGCGGGAGGGATTCAGATTTCTGGATAACTGGGGCTCTTTCTGGGGAAGGTGGGACCTCTATAGACAGGATGGTCTACATCTGAACCTGAGGGGCACCAATATCCTGGGGGGGAGATTTGTTAGTACTCTTTGGGGGGGTTTAAACTAATTCAGCAGGGGCATGGGAACCTGGATTGTAGTTTTGGGGTGCGAGAGATTGAGAGTAGAGAGGTCAGGAGCACAGTTTTGACTTCGCAGGAGGGCGGCAGTGTTCAGGTCTGTGGTTTGAAGTGTGTCTATTTCAATGCCAGGAGTATACGAAATAAGGTAGGGGAACTGGCAGCATGGGTTGGTACCTGGGACTTCGATGTTGTGGCCATTTCAGAGACATGGATAGAGCAGGGACAGGAATGGTTGTTGCAGGTTCCGGGGTTTAGGTGCTTTAGTAAGGTCAGAGAAGGGGGCAAAAGAGGGGGAGGTGTGGCGCTGCTAGTCAAGGACAGTATTACGGTGGTAGAAAGGATGCAAGATGGGGACTCTTCTTCCGAGGTAGTATGGGCTGAGGTTAGAAACAGGAAAGGAGAGGTCACCCTGTTGGGAGTTTTCTATAGGCCACCTAATAGTTCTAGAGATGTAGAGGAAAGGATGGCGAAGATGATTCTGGAAAAGAGCGAAAGTAACAGGGTAGTTGTTATGGGAGACTTTAACTTTCCTAATATTGACTGGAAAAGATATAGTTCGAGTACATTGGATGGGTCGTTCTTTGTACAATGTGTGCAGGAGGGTTTTCTGACACAATATGTTGACAGGCCAACAAGAGGTGAGGCCACTTTGGATTTGGTTTTGGGTAATGAACCAGGCCAGGTGTTAGATCTGGAGGTAGGTGAACACTTTGGAGACAGTGACCACAATTCGGTGACCTTTACGTTAGTGATGGAAAGGGATAAGTATACCCCGCAGAGCAAGAGTTTTAGCTGGGGGAAGGGCAATTATGATGCCATTAGACATGACTTAGGATGTGTTGGTTGGAGAAGTAGGCTGCAAGGGTTGGGCACACTGGATATGTGGAGCTTGTTCAAGGAACAGCTATTGCATGTTCTTGATAAGTACGTACCAGTCAGGCAGGGAGGAAGGGGTCGAGCGAGGGAACCGTGGTTTACCAAAGAAGTGGAATCTCTTGTTAAGAGGAAGAAGGAGGCCTATGTGAAGATGAGGCGTGAAGTTTCAGTTGGGGCGCTTGATAGTTACAAGGAAGCGAGGAAGGATCTAAAGAGAGAGCTGAGACGAGCAAGGAGGGGACATGAGAAGTCTTTGGCAGGTAGGATCAAGGAAAACCCAAAAGCTTTCTATAGGTATGTCAGGAATAAAAGAATGACTAGGGTAAGAGTAGGGCCAGTCAAGGACAGTGGTGGGAAGTTGTGTGTGGAGGCTGAGGAGATAAGCGAGATACTGAATGAATACTTTTCGTCAGTATTCACTCAAGAAAAAGATAATATTGAGGAGGAGAATGCTGAGACCCAGGCTATTAGAATAGATGGCATTGAGGTGCGTAGGGAAGAAGTGTTGGCAATTCTGGACAAGGTGAAAATAGATAAGTCCCCGGGGCCGGATGGGATTTATCCTAGGATTCTCTGGGAAGCCAGGGAAGAGATTGCTGAGCCTTTGGCTTTGATTTTTAGGTCATCATTGGCTACAGGAATAGTGCCAGAGGACTGGAGGATAGCAAATGTGGTCCCTTTGTTCAAGAAGGGGAGTAGAGATAACCCCGGTAACTATAGGCCGGTGAGCCTCACGTCTGTGGTGGGTAAAGTCTTGGAGAGGATTATAAAAGATACGATTTATAATCATCTAGATAGGAATAATATGATTAGGGATAGTCAGCATGGTTTTGTGAAGGGTAGGTCATGCCTCACAAACCTTATCGAGTTCTTTGAGAAGGTGACTGAACAGGTAGACGAGGGTAGAGCAGTTGATGTGGTGTATATGGATTTCAGTAAAGCGTTTGATAAGGTTCCCCACGGTCGGCTATTGCAGAAAATACGGAGGCTGGGGATTGAGGGTGATTTAGAGATGTGGATCAGAAATTGGCTAGTTGAAAGAAGACAGAGAGTGGTAGTTGATGGGAAATGTTCAGAATGGAGTTCAGTTACGAGTGGCGTACCACAAGGATCTGTTCTGGGGCCGTTGCTGTTTGTCATTTTTATAAATGACCTAGAGGAGGGCGCAGAAGGATGGGTGAGTAAATTTGCAGACGACACTAAAGTCGGTGGAGTTGTAGACAGTGCGGAAGGATGTTGCAGGTTACAGAGGGACATAGATAAGCTGCAGAGCTGGGCTGAGAGGTGGCAAATGGAGTTTAATGTGGAGAAGTGTGAGGTGATTCACTTTGGAAAGAATAACAGGAATGCGGAATATTTGGCTAATGGTAAAATTCTTGGTAGTGTGGATGAGCAGAGGGATCTCGGTGTCCATGTACATAGATCCCTGAAAGTTGCCACCCAGGTTGATAGGGTTGTGAAGAAGGCCTATGGTGTGTTGGCCTTTATTGGTAGAGGGATTGAGTTCCGGAGCCATGAGGTCATGATGCAGCTGTACCAAACTCTGGTACGGCCGCATTTGGAGTATTGCGTACAGTTCTGGTCGCCTCATTATAGGAAGGACGTGGAAGCTTTGGAACGGGTGCAGAGGAGATTTACCAGGATGTTGCCTGGTATGGAGGGAAAATCTTATGAGGAAAGGCTGATGGACTTGAGGTTGTTTTCGTTAGAGAGAAGAAGGTTAAGAGGTGACTTAATAGAGGCATACAAAATGATCAGAGGGTTAGATAGGGTGGACAGCGAGAGGCTTCTCCCGCGGATGGAGGTGGCTAGCACGAGGGGACATAGCCTTAAATTGAGGGGTAATAGATATAGGACAGAGGTCAGAGGTGGGTTTTTTACGCAAAGAGTGGTGAGGCCGTGGAATGCCCTACCTGCAACAGTAGTGAACTCGCCAACATTGAGGGCATTTAAAAATTTATTGGATAAGCATATGGATGATAAGGGCATAGTGTAGGTTAGATGGCCTTTAGTTTTTTTTTTCTCCATGTCGGTGCAACATCGAGGGCCGAAGGGCCTGTACTGCGCTGTATCGTTCTATGTTCTATGTTCTATGTAACCCTTATTTTGTGGAGACCCAAAATTTGTCCTGTTTAAATCTAGCATTTAAACACCAGAATGTAACTGTGTCCTGTTTATTACTTCACCTGCCAGTTGCTCTTAGCTAAGTAACCTTGGGAGCCAAGCTTGGCTTCTGTCAAATTTCTAAATTTAACATTTTGTCCAGGTCTTGGTGCCATATGTGAACAGGGAAATCTAGGTCACATTTTTCAAAGCAGCTCAGTACCCCACCACATTACATTGTTCCCCAATATGCTGCAAAGATGTTCAGTCTTTTTCAAAACTCTTCTGGTTGTGCAAATCTTTGGTGTACTGCCCTAACTTGTCTAGTTTGACATTCTGTTCCTCTCGGTATTGTTCTGTAAAGTACAGTGGAAAAAATTGTATTTTAAAGGTGCATTAGAAAAACAAGTTGTTGGCTAAGTGAACAGTATTCTATGAGCCTGCTTGCATGTGACCAGGCAATCTTATTAAGTGATCTCTAAATTGACGACTAATGTTTTAAAAGTTTACACTATTCCTGTTTGTTGCATGGGGGAATATATTGTTAAGCAGAATTGGAAGATTGCGAAAATATAATACCTACAACTGAGGTTTAAAAAATATCTGGAAAATATATATAGTCAAACAAAATGTCTTGATTTTTGATTTTTTTTAAAAATAAACCAGTGTTGGTTGTATTTTTCATTTTCAAGAAGCAATATTGTACTAAAGTCATCAAATGATTAAATTTGCAATCAGTTAAATTAACTTCCTTCTGACATTTGGAAAAGTTTCCCTCGAGGATTGACCGTCTGTTAAAAGCCTTGGGCTATTTTAATCAAAGATTGTCAATTTAACAGATTGCTGTTAATTTTGTCCCTGTTGTTAGTTTAATTCCCTCTGTGTGCAGTATGGATAGCTGTACCTGCTGTTGCCAGTTAGCTTCTGTGGTATTTTGACTGCAGTCTTTAAGGACTTTAAAGGTCCTCTCCTGTCCTAAATTATTTATTTCATAATAGAGAAGTTTGACCGTTACTGAAATATGTAGTGCCTTTTTAATGCAGTGAAATATCCTACAGTACTTGGAAATAACAGAATTGGAGAACTTTTCACTGGTATAGAATTCTGGACTGTTCGAACTGGCTCATGTCAGGTCAGAGGAGCCTTTTCTACCAAATCAGCAAATGTTAAAGGTCAGAGAGGAACATTCTGTGTGAGCAATCTATCCGTTATGGGGCTTGTATCTTAAATCCATTTCCCCTTTAATGGAAATTGATTGACGTAACTAGTTTGCAGCTACCAACTTCAGGCTGATTAAATTTTTGCAAGCAGATAGTTGGAGAATGGTTTTTATTTGTGATTTAGATGTTTTGTCTATTTCTCAAAATCAGTACGGTTCTTGAAATGTTAACTTAAAGTATTCATAGTTTTGTTGAGCTTATAATAAATGCAGTAGTATTTATACATTTAAAAACCATGATGGTTGGAGGCTTTGTTGCTCTACAGTTCAGAGATCAGTGTTTATGTCCACCAAATCCTCCCAGTTGAAATCCTCATTGTACTCTGCAACTTTCCTTATTAAAATGTAAATCTCTACAGAACTGACCTTGTCTTGTTCACATGTTTAGCTTTAAATATTTAAACTGCAAAGTAATGGATAGTTTTACAGTATGTGGGCTGCACCGTAGCATAGTGGTTAGTACTGTTGCTTCACAGCGCCAGAGTCCCAGGTTCGATTCCCGGCTTGGGTCACTGTCTGTACGGAGTCTGCGCGTTCTCCCCGTTTCTGCCTGGGTTTCCTCCGGGTGCTCCAGTTTCCTCCCACAAGTCCTGAAAGACGTACTGTGACGTGAATTGGGCATTCTGAATTCTCCCTCCGTGTACCCGAACAGGTAGTGTGGTGACTAGGGGATTTTCACAGTAACTTCATTGCAATGTTAGTGTAAACCTACTTGTGACAATAATAAAGACCAAAGCATTAACAGCACATCTTCCACTTTCTCGAGCTGCTTATCTCACCCCTACCATACCAGCTGACCGTCAGCATGTTTTTTCACTTTGTGATTACAACAAAAGTTAACATATATCTCTATAAAGAAAATCTAATTGGAACTCCTGCCATATTAATTTCTGCAGTTAATAAATTGACATCCGTACTAACAAGCTCTATAATCCCCTCCAGTCCCATAACCCTCTGCGATCTCAGTGCTTCTCCAACTAAAGCTTCTTGAATATTACCTGTTTTGTTTTCCCCGCTGTTGGCCGCCGTACCTTCAACTGCCAAGATCATAGGATGTGAAATTCCCCCTGAATCTCACTGTCTCTCCTTTAGGATGTTCCATAAGACTTAACTCTTTGACAAAGCTTTTAGCCATTTGCCCATTGCCTTGTGTGGTTCTGTGTCAACTTTGGCTTTATAATGCTCCTGTAAGTGACTTGTTACATGTTATTATATTTAGGGTGCCAAATCAGTACAAATTGTTGCAGTTTTTCCTTTGGGCTAGGTCAGTATAACTTTCATTTTGTTAAAAATTCTCATTACGTATTGCCATATAGCCAAGTGAAACTAATTAGAAATCTGTCTTTGATCATGTACCATTTTTCACCAGCTTTGTTTCCCTCCACATTCTTCAGAAACATTAAAGTCAATGGTTTAAATCTTTGTGGAAATATAATGCGATGTTAACGTTGCATGACTTTATTAATGTGCAAATCAGCCAGAAAGTTCAGAGGATGAAGAGAGACACCTTGAGCTGTGAATCTACAGAATTTGCTGGTTGATTTTCGCCACTTTGCTGTTTACCTCGCATAAACAGCGTCTCACCCTTAATCTTCTCATTATAACTTGCTGGGTATGAACACTAATATGATATAAAACTTCACCCAGAAAGTTACAAGTTTTTTCCCAGCAAGATTTGGCTCTTTACAATTTAAGAATCATACTTTCCTACCTAACTAACAAAGGTTGAAAGTGAAGATTAATACAGTATAAAGACAAATCAATCGTGGTATTACGTTAGAACACTTCAAATTAGTCAGAACACAATAACACAAAGATACAGACTACTTTTACCTTGTTAATGTCTAAGGATGACATACTGAAAATGTCTCCAGCGTTCTGCCACTGAAAACAGATGAACAGAATCGGAATAAATTAATCTTTTTTGAAGAAGCAGGCAGTGATTAGTGGGGTCCTGCAGGGATCAGCACTTGGGCCCCAGTTATTCGGTGGGGCCGGTTAGCTCAGTGAACAGGACGGCTGGACACCAACGGGGTTGAATTCCTGCACCTGCTGTGGTTATTTATGAAGGCCTTCTCAATCTTGTCCCTTGCCTGAAGTGTGGTGACCCTCCGGTTAAGTCAGCACCAGTCAGCTCTCAAAGGGGAGAGCAGCTTATGGTCCTCTGGGACTGTGGTGACATTTTACATTTATTTACAATATACATCAATGATTTGGACAGAGGAACCAAATTTATTATTTCCCAGTTTGTTGCTGATATGAACTTGGTGGGATGTGAGTGGTGAGGATGTTTTGAGGCTTCAAGGTGATTTAGACAAGTTGAGTGAGTGGGCAGATGCAGTCCAATGTGGATTAATGTGAAATTATCCACTTTGAATGGAGAAACAGAATGGCAGAGTATTATTTAAAAGGCGATAGATTGGGGAATGTTGACATACAAAGGGAACTGGATGCCCTTGTACACCAGTCACTGAGAGCAAACATGCAGGTACAGCAAGCATTTAGGAAGGCAAATAGTATGTTGATCTTTATTGCAAGAGTATTAGAGTACAGGAGCAAGGATGTCTTGCTGCAACTGTACAAGGCCTTGGTGAGACCACACCAGGAGCAGTTTTGATCGCCTTATCTAATAAAGGATAAACTTGCCATAGAGCGAGCGCAGCGAAGGTTCACCAGACTGATTTCTGGGATAACAGAATTGTCATATGAGGAGTGATTGGGTCAAGTGGACCTGTATTCACTGGAATTCGGAAGAATGCGAGGGGATCTAACTGAAACGTATAAAATTCTGCCAGGACTGGATGTAAGGATATTGTTTCCTCTGGAGGGGATGGGCAAGAGCTGGCGTCTGTCACTGAAATAATTTATGGAAGGAAATAGAGAGATTTCTAGATTCTAAAGACATCAACATATATGGGGAGAGGGCGGGGTAAGGTGTTGAGGATCAACATGATCAAATTGTATAGTGGAGCGGGCTTTAAGGGCTAAATGGCCCACTCCTCCTATTTTCTATATTTCTCCATGTGATTAAATGCAAGTGTGCAGACTGCAGCTTTCTCGTAGTGCTGGTTGGACAGCTGAGTGTATATACCTCCTAAAAGCTGGTTTAAGATGAACCAAAACTCAATTTGCATTGCAAAAAATGATAGATACTAGAAATCTGAAATAAAAACACTTTCAGCTCGATGTCAGATGGTCGTGGGATATGGGTTTGAGACCTGCTTTAGAGCCTCAGCATAAAGTTAAAGGAGACAGCAGTACATTGTCTGGGAAACATGCTGAGGGCGACAGGAAACAGTTCAACATTCTACTTTTTGAACTGCCAATGTTTGGACAGGAAGGGAGATTGTCAAAAGAGACAACTCCCAAGTGTTTCTGCACCATTTGGAGGCGGACTGCAGAGTTGTGCTCGAAACCTTTCCTTTTCTGTTCTCTAATGGCAAAGGTGATGGGACCTAATAGTGTAATGAAGGAACGATATATTTGTAAAGATGACGAAGGATGGAAAAACCATTGGAGCCGACCTGGTAACACTCGTTTGTTGTTTCCTTCTAGACAGTACAACAAGCTACGGAACCTGCTGAAGGATGCTCGTCATGAATGTGTTATGTTCTTCAATGAATTCCAGCTCTACTCGTATGTACCAAGAGAGCAGGGAGAATCTGTAGAAAAATGGCAGACCAGGTTTGTTGTTGAAAGTTTTTTTAAAATAAATTTAGAGTACCCAATTCATTTTTTCCAATTAAGGGGCAATTTAGAGTGGCCAATTCACCTATCCTGCACAGTTTTTGGGTTGTGGGGGCAAAAGTCATACAAACACGGGGAGAATGTGCAAACTCCACACGGACAGTAACCCAGAGCCAGGATCGAACCTGGGACCTCCGCGCTGTGAGGCAACAGGGCTAACCCACTGCGCCATTGTTGTTGAAATTTAACCTCGTGCTTTATAAAATTACACAACTTTTTTTTTTAATGCACAAAAATACTGGGTGGGATTCTCCGTCAGCTGACGGCAAAATAGGGAAACGCGATTGGGAGGAGAATTGGTTTTGATGCAGAGATTGTGGCGGGTGCCGGTTTCACACCAAATCACAATTCTCTGGTGCCTCAACAGCGGCGTCAATGCATTCCAGAATATGTACAGTAAACTACATTTGCATATCATTAGTGGGCCTGACCTGGTATTCTCCGGGGCCTTTGCAATGCCCTACCTCCACTGTGGTGAATTCCTGACGGCGAGTTTATTTGTGCTTTTAAAAATCGTGAAACCAGTGTCGTGGCTGCTGAGGGAGCAAGAGAGGGCACAGAAAGTGTCCAACATCGCCATAGTTTGCTGACAATCATTCTACTGGCCGGGGATCTTCTGCCAGGGCCGGGAGAGTAGTGGGCAGTGGTCAGGAGGTGGGCTGTGGGGACAGAGTGGACGGGCATGGAGCACCTTTGCCGCGGCCTGCAAGACAGCCATGGAGCTGCACACACTGCTCGCTGACTGCCCACTGTGAATTTGGGGTCACAGGTCGAATAGATGTCCACCCAGGGCACCCCGCCCCCAGGTGCCCTCTGGCCCCAGGCGACCCATCAGCGGGATGGGTATGCTCCATCGCAACCAGTGCCATCTGTGTGTGGGAAGCGTAATATGTATATGCGGATTCAGCTTGTCAGCCTCCTGAACGTCAACCATGGGCCCGTCGAATCCCACACCATTTCTCATTGGAATAGATTGTGTTCCACGTGGCGCCAGTGCTAGCCCCTCAACGGTTGCTGAATTGGTACAGATATGACACCAGTTTTGCGATTGTGGAAGTCTACGAATCCTGCCCTGGCGTCTTGGGAACAGAGAATCCTACCCTTTACCTTTATTTAAACATGGGAATTGCTGGGAAACATTCATATTTTGGGATTGTCAGGAGTAATTTGTAGTTGATAAGACCAAAAGACATAGGAGCAGAATTAGGCCACTCGGCCCATCGAGTCTGCTCCACCATTCAATCATGGCTGATATTTTTCTCATCCCCGTTCTTCGGCTTTCTCCCATAATCCCTGATCCCTTATTGATCAAAAATCTATCTATCTCTGTTTTAAAGACACTCAGTGATTTGGCCTCCACAGCTTTCTGTGGCAAAGAGTTCCACAGATTCACCACCCTCTGGCTGAGGAAATTCCTCCTCATCTCTGTTTTAAAGGGTCGTCTTTTAGTCTGAGATTGTGTCCTCTGGTTCTAGTTTTTCCTACAAGTGGAAACATCCTCTCCACGTCCACTCTATCCAGGCCACGCAGTACCCTGTAAGTTTCAATAAGATTCCCCCTCATCCTTCTAAACTCCAATGAGTACAGACCCAGACTCCTCAACCGTTCCTCATGACAAGCTCTTCATTCCAGGGATCATTCTTGTGAACTTCTTCTGGACCCTTTCCAAGGCCAACACATCCTTCCTTAGATACGGGGCCCAAAACTGCTCACAGTACTCCAAAAGGAGCAAGGATAAAGAACTGCTTTGGCTGTCATAAATGTACACAGCTATAATTCTAATCAAGGGGTTGAAATCATGTATGAGCTACAAGATTAGGATACATAGATAGACGCATACTGTTTCTAGTAGTTCAGGGGTCAAGAATGAGGGACCATAATTGCAAGATTAAGCACAAGAGATTTAGAACAGGGGGCTGTAAAAGCTTCTTTACAGTTGTGAGGCATTTGTGGTTCTTTGGTATTGTCTCATTCTTGGATTTGTTTATTGTCACGTGTACTGAGGTACAGTGAAAAGTATTGTTCTGCATGCAGCTCAGACAGATAATTCGCACATGAAAAGAAAATACATAATAGGGTAAACGTAAAATACACAATGTAAATACATAGACAGGTATCGGGTGAAGCACACGGAGTGTAATACTACTTGGTAGAGAAGATATGTGAAGTGATCTAATCAGTCCATAAGAGGCTCGTTGAGGAGTCTGGTAACAGTGGGAAAGTGCCTGGACAACTCTCATCTTTTTACTTTGGAAAGTGGTGTGAGGTTGTTTTGGGTACAATTGTAGGAGGCTTTCGAATGGATAAAGGTGTTTGACTAGATGGAACATAGAACAGTACAGCTGTGCCAAGCTTTGTCCGAAACCAAGATCAAGGGTTTATAAAGTTTCGGAAGGAATATGTACCTCACTTTCCTGTTATTCGAAGACCCAGTATTGGGAGTATATATTGTGGGAGGGTCGAAGTTTATAGAAAACTGGATTTTTTGTGATTATTTTTAAAAATAAATTTAGTGTACCCAATTAATTTTTTCCACTTGGCTGTGGACATTCAAGGGCAATTTAGCGTGGCCAATCCACCTAGCCTGCACATCTTTGGGTTGTGGGGGCGAAACCCACGCAAACACGGGGGAATGTGCAAACTCCACACGGACAGTGGCCCAGAGCCGGGATCAAACCTGGGACTTCGGCGCCATGAGGCTGCAGGGCTAACCCACTGCACCATCGTGCTGCCCTTTTTTGTGATTTTTTAATGGGTGTGCAGAAGATTCTTTTGGTAATTGCTGGAATGTGATTGTGAGAAAAATTGAAATTGGGGAGAATGGAGTTCTGAACTCAGTTGGAAGTTGATTACTTATGATAGCCCTGTTATGTTATGTGCCCCTGAACAGCATGCTAAACAACAAATTTCAGTCATGCAAATGAAATAATGAAAACTATTTATTTCTAGATGCATTTACTATGCCACGGTCTGGTACTATAATCATCTTGCAGGACTAATGCCTGTTGTTATGGTAACTGAAGATGCAGAAGCCATTCAAAAGTATGGGAGTGAAACAGACGGAGTGTTTGTCGTTTCTTTTAAGGTATTTTCCACATCTCTGCTATGTCATTGAACTCGGTAAGCTAGCATGTTACTGTAGAATTGTGCAGAGTCTTAAAAGATGGGGAGTGGGTTAGCCTGATGCCTCACGGCGCCGAGTTCCCAGGTTTGATCCCGGCTCTGGGTCACTGTCCGTTTGGAGTTTGCACACACTCCCCGTGTTTGCATGGGTTTCACCCCCACAACCCAAAGATGTGCAGACTAGGTGGATTGGATTTGCTAAATTGCCCCTTAATTGGAAAACAAAATGAATTGGGTACTCTAAATTTATAAAGAAACAAGATGGGGAGTGGCTGGAAGAGGCAAGGCTGGGCCTTGAATACTCTATAAAGCCTAAGCTTCTAAGCAGTCGAGAAAGAGAATTGATGCCTGGTGTTATGATGCGGCAGGTGGTAATTGCTGCACAAACCAAATCCCAAAGGGATCCTTGGCAAGCTTATCACAACCATTTCCTTTTTGTATTGTGACCACGAGAAGATATGTGCATTGAAGACAAAAGTCACAAAATCCAGCAACACTTTGGGAATATTAAAGTTAAGTATTTATTGAGAGAGAAAAACTTAAACACGTAAGATTACATTTACTCAGTTAAAATTAGCTTTCGAGAACAAGTAGGAAATCTTTTGGGCAGCACGGTGGCACAGTGGTTAGCCTACGGCGCTGAGGACCCGGGTTCGAATCCCGACACTGGATCACTGTCCGTGTGGAGTTTGCACATTCTCCCCGTGTTTGCGTGGGTTTCACCCCCACAACCCAAAAGATGTGCAGGGTAGGTGGATTGGCCATGCTAAATTGCCCCTTAATTGGAAAAAATAATTGGGTACTCTAAATTTATTAAAAAAAAAAGTAGGAAATCTTTTGGGGGGAATGGTTCGATTCCCAAAAATAACCACCCATTTAGGCAACAATCCCTTATAGATATTTAATATATAAAAATTCTAGTAATATTTCCACAAGACAAACCCACTGTTGCTGTAGGGAAGGTATATCACGCTTCTCACTCTCCCACTTGGCTGTGGACATTCAAGAAATTTTAAATCAAAATCCTGCTTTTTGAAAAAAAACACACTTCTCTGGGTTGATTGGAAACACACGAACACGCACAGATACACAACTGCAAGCCAGCTTCACAGAATAACACAATAAACTCCAGAAATACTAAATATAATACCCTCTTCAGACTAAGAGACTCCTGTGAGGTCTGAAGATTGGGTGGACTCGGGTATTTGGGAAGATGCTAAAATTCCATTCTATGGATTTTTCAGAGGTGTTAATAATGGTACATCAGACCATGTGCAAACACGAGCAAAGTATGTGTACGTGTTTATGCCCATCTTCCCTAAAACAATTTCTTAATCCTTAACAAATAGCATCAAAAACTGTTCAAATCAGGTGTCGTCACTAAAAGCGCACAACTTCTAGTTAGAAAACACTGGTACTGATAAATCCATGAAAAAAAGTTTATCTGACCACTGTTCAACTTGCTTATATTTCTGCCCTCTTCCTTTACGCCTCTATACCTCTCTTCCAAGTCTTCTCACCGCACTACTTATTTCTCTGTTTTTCAATTATGCACTCAATTAAGTGAATATGATGGCTTTCTACTGTACTTGTCAAAGAAATGTGTATATTGATGGTAATTCTTTATTGTTGCCCCTAGATGGCAGTTGTGGTACTGATATTTTCATTGGGAAGTAGGAGAGATGCAGAAGGAATTTTGATTAATATTCTTCCTTCAAGGGCGGCATGGTGGCACAGTGGTTAGCAAATTGTGAAGGCAAATCAACAGATCGGATGTTAACAAGCATGTTTTTAAGAATTAATTGTGAAAAGGCATGTCAGTTCTGGGAACGGGCTACAGGGATGAGATTGGATGGGATAAAAGCAGCTTAAATCTCCTTCTCCTCTGCCCAGCAGTAACATAGAACAGCACAGAACAGGCCCTTCGGCCCTCGATGTTGTGCCGAGCAATGATCACCCTACTCAAACCCACGTATCCACCCTATACCCGTAACCCAACAACCCCCCCCCCCCTCCCTTAACCTTACTTTTAAGGACACTATGGGCAATTTAGCATGGCCAATCCACCTAACCCGCACATCTTTGGACTGTGGGAGGAAACCGGAGCGCCCGGAGGAAACCCACGCACACACGGGGATTTAATTTCACAGGAACACGGTCTGTTGACTCATCGAATCATAGAGTATTGTGACACATGATGTGGAGATGCCGGCGTTGGATTGGGGTGAGCACAGTAAGAAGTCTTACAGCACCAGGTTAAAGTCCAACAGGTTTGTTTCAAATCACTAGCTTTCGGCACACTGCTCCTTCCATCACCTGAGGAAGGAGCAGTGCTCCGAAAGCTAGTGATTTGAAACAAACCTGTTGGATTTTAACCTGGTGTTGGAAGACTTCTTACTGTATTGTGACTCAAAGAGACCATCCAGCTCATTGAGTCCATGTTAGCTCGGGTCAGTCAGGCCCATTTCCCCGCTCTATCCCAAAACCCTTCAAGTTTATTTTCCTGAAGTATCTACCCAATTTCCTTGTCTTCACTGCCATCACCGTTGCGTTCTCTCTATCTCTTGCCCAAAACCTGAAATCCTTGTAATATAAGCTGTTGGAAACAGTTTTGTCTACTTTTACCTAAACCTGTCATAATCTTGATAGTTCCTATCAAATTTCTCCTTTTTCATGGTGAACAACCCAACCCAGTTTTTCCAACCTAACCTTGTAGCTAAACCCCCTCATCCCTGGAACCATGCTAATAAACATCCTCTGTGGGGCAGCACTCTGGCACAGTGGTTAGCATTGCTGCCTACGGCGCTGAGAACCCGGGTTCGAATCCCGACCCTGGATCACTGTCCGTGTGGAGTTTGCACATTCTCCCCGTGTCTGAGTGGGTTTCACCCCCACAACCCAAAAGATGTGCAGGGTAGGTGGATTGACCATGCTAAATTGCCCCTTAATTGGAAAAAATAATTGGGTATTCTAAATTTTTTTAAAAAATAAACATCCTCTGTGTCATCTCCAGGATCTTCACATCCTTCCTAAAGTATGGTGACATTTCCATCTCAACAGTTTCAAACTTTCATCACAGAAAGAAGGTACTTAATACTGATCCACGATACCATTTGCACACCATCACCCCCATATATATTAGCATATTTTAAATATCAGCTGCATCCACAATAATCATTTACCTTTGGTTTAGATTCTGCAGTTTTACACAATGAACCACCCATATACACAAACATGTTCTTACCAATGTCTTTCCTTTTAGAGCTATCTGGAGAATTTTTGGCCTGACTTGGAGGCTGTGCATGAGCTGTACGAGTCCATTGTTCAGTCTCGGAAAGAACGAGAATGTGAAAATCAGGAAAAGAATGGAAAAGAATATTTGGAACATCTCCCTCTTGAAATACTGGAAGCTGGCATCAAATCCGGGAGATATATACTGGTAAGATCACTTCCTGACTGTAGAATGTTCCTTTTGGATCTCACAAAATGTTTCGCCTCTACAGCAAGACTCCGAATGAACTTTGCACTGCTCAGCAATTGTGTACAGTGAGGGTGCATTGGTTAGCATTGCTGCTCAAGGTGCCGAGGACACAGGTTCGATCACGGCCCCAGGTCAATGTCTGTGTGGAATTTGCACATTCTCCATGTGTCTGCTTGGGTCTCACCCCCACAACTCAAAGATGTGCAGGGTAGGTGGATTGGCCATGCTAAATTGCCCCTTAATTGGGGGGAAAAAAATCATTGGGTAGTCTAAATTTAAAAAAAAAACAATTGTGCACAGCTGGTCACTTTGCCTTTCATGACAAGTGTTGGTGAATGTAGGTATTTTTGTCTGAGGTGTGGCTGCGTGTTTCTCACTACACAGTAGCAAAAATGTACTTTATTTTTTAAAATTACACATTGCAGGTTTAATAGTTGCAAAAGTCATTGCCTTTTTTAAAGCTTTCATGAACGAAATGGATTAAGCTTATTGCTTTGAATATTGATGTGTATTTGATGGAGGAATATCCTTTTAAAATATATATTTTAAAAGAAAATACTGCATATTGATAATTGTTTAAGAAAATTAATTGGGTGAAGTAAGTTCAAGTACGATAGGATTACTGAAACCCTCGAGGGATAGGCAAAAAGGGAATGCAGGTGGGATCGCACTCTTGATGAGGTACAAATTCAGTGCATGATGAGAGGATCTTCGATCAAAGGAGCAACGTATAGAATCAATTTTGATGGAACTATGAAACAGCAGAGGGCAGCAAACATTGATGGGAGTTGTTTATAGGCCACAAAAATTAGTGGTAATGTTGGGCATGGTATAAATCAGGAAACTAGGGATGCATGTAATGTGGGTAATACAGTAATAATGAGCGACTTCAATTTGCACACAGATTGAGTTAACCAAATCAGCACTAATGTTCTGAAGGAGGAATTCCTGGAGTGTATACGAGATGGGTTTCTAGAGCGTTGAGAAGCCTAGCTAGAGAACGGGCTATTTTAGTTTTGTATAATGAGAAAGCATTAATTAATATCCTTGCTGTAAAGGAGCCTTTGGGAAATGATGTCCATAATGTGATAGATATTTTTGCATTGCGTTTGAATGTGATATAGCTCATTCTGAAATTAAAGTCTTAAATCTGAAGAAAGGCATTTATGAAGATGGCGCAAGTTGGTTATGGTGGATTGGGGAAAAAGATTTGACAGTAGACGAGCAATTGCCAGTATTTAAATAAATGCTACTCGATCTATGGCACAAACGCCCATGGGGAAATGTAAATGGATTAACAAGAGAAGTTAAAGATTGCATTCGATCAAGTATCTTATAAGGATGCCAGAAAAAGTGGTGAGACTGAGGATTGGGAGCAATTTAGAACCCAGCAAAGGAGGACCAAACAACTGATTTCAGAAAGGGGAAAGAGAATATGAATGCAAACTAGCGAGGAACATGAAGGTGGACTGTAAAGGCTTCTTTAGATATGTGAAAAGGGGCCTCACGGTAGCATGGTGGTTAGCATCAATGCTTCACAGCTCCAGGGTCCCAGGTTCGAGTCCCGGCTGGGTCACTGTCTGTGTGGAGTCTGCACGTCCTCCCCGTGTGTGCGTGGGTTTCCTCCGGGTGCTCCGGTTTCCTCCCACAGTCCAAAGATGTGCGGGTTAGGTGGATTGGCCATGCTAAATTGCCCGTAGTGTAAGGTTAATGGGTTATGGGTATACGGGTTATGTGGGTTTAAGTAGGGTGATCATTGTTCGGCACAACACCGAGGCTGAAGGGCCTGTTCTGTGCTGTACTGTTCTATGTTCTATGTTTTATGAAATCCTGTCTAACAGGGTCGATTCAGAAAGAATGTACCCGATGGTGGGGGAGTCCAGAACTAGAGGTCACAATTTGAGGATAAGGGGTAAACCTTTTAGGACTGAGGTGAGGGGGCATTTCTTCACCCAGAGAGAGGTGAATCTGTGGAATTCGCTACCACAGAAAGTAGTTGAGGCCAAAATGTTGTGTAATTTCAAGAAGGAATTAGATATAGCTCTTGGGGCTAAAGGGATCTGGGAAGAAGGCAGGATCAAGGCATTGAACTTGATGATCAGTCATGATAATGAATGGCAGAGCAGGCTTGAAGGGCCGAATGGCCTCCTGCTTCTATTTTCTCTATGTTTCTGTAAAAGATTGGCGAGGACAGATGTGGGCAAATTACAGATAGGGACAGGTGAATTTTAGCGGAGAACAGGGACAAGGCAGAGAAACTAAACAGTTGCATTCTGTCTGTCTTCATGGATGCAGAAAATCTCTCAAACATTCTAGGTGATCAAGGAACTTGGGCGAACCTGAGAAATTGAAAGAAATTTGTATCAGTAAAAAGATAGTTCTTGAAAGGTTAACTAGATTGAATATTGATAAATCCCTGGAGCTTTATCATCCCAGAATGTTGAAGGAGGAGCTATAAAGATAATGCGAGCATTGATAGTTCTCTTTCAAAATTCTATAAATTCAAGAAAGTTTCCTGCTGACTGAAAAGTAGCAAATTATTATTTAAAAATGGGGACAAGGGAGAATGGATAACTGCAAACCTCTTAGCTGACATCAGTAGGGAAAATATAAGAATCTGTTATAGAGGATGTGATAACTGGGCATTTAGAAAAGAATGGTTTAAAAAAAAAATGTTTTAAATAACTTTAGTGTACCCAATTCATTTTTTCCAATTAAGGGGCAATTTTTTAGTGTGGTCAATCCACCTACCCTGCCACATCTTTTGGGTTGTGGGGCGAAACCCACACAGACACTGGGAGAATGTGCAAACTCCACACGGACAGTGACCCAGAGCCGGGATCGAACCTGGGACCTCGGCTCCGTGAGGCAGCAATGCTAACCACTGCGCCACCGTGCTGCCCAAAGAATGGTAAAATTGGGCAGAGTAAACATGCATCAATGAAAGAGAAATTCTGTTTGACAAACTTGTTGGAGTTTTTGAGGGGGAGGGGGTACCCCAAGGATCAGTGCTGGGGCCACGGCTGTTCACAGTCTATATTAATGATTTAGATGTAGGGACCAATTGTACTATTCCCAGATTTGCTGATGACACCAAACTGGGTGGGAATGCAAGTTTGGCGGAGGATGGAAGGAAGCTTAAAGGCAAGCGTGGACAGGCTAAGTGAATGCACTAGAACATGGCAGATAGAATATTATATGAATAATCACTTTAGTAAAATCACTTTAGTAAAAAAAAAACAACAGAAAAGCAGAATATTTCTTAAATGGTAGAGGTTGGGAAGTGCAAGTAATGAAAGGGACCGGAGTGTCTTTGTTTATTAATGACTAATAGTTAACATGCAGGTGCAGCAAGCAATTAGGAAGCCACATAGTATGTTAGCCTTCATCGCAAGAGGATTTGAATATAGGATGAAAGATGTCTTGCTACAGATATATAGAGTCTTGGAGAGACCGCACCTGGAGGAATGTACACAGTTTTAATCCCCTTGTCTAAGGAAGGATATACTTGCCACAGAGGAACTGCAATGGAGATTCACCAGATTCACCCCTACGACGGCGGGATTGTCTTATGAGGAGAAATTGAGGAAACTGGGCCTGCGTTCTCTAGGGTTTCAAAGAATGGGATGATATGTTCTCATCGAAACTTACAAAATTCTTACAGGGTGTGACGGGCTGGAGGATGTAGGTAGAATATTCTCCCTGGCTGCTGAGTCTGGAACCAGTCAAGGGGGCATAGTCTCAGGATAAGCGGTAGCTCAGTAAGACTGAGGTTAGGAATGGGTGGTGAATCTTTAGAAATCTCAACCCCAGAGTGCTGTGAAGCTCAACTATTGAGCATATCCAAGAAATATATCTATAGCTTTCTGGAGTCTAATAACATCCAGGGATATGGCGATAATGCAGAGAAAGTAACATTGAGGTAGATGATCAGCTGTGATCTAATTGGATTGTATTGGATTTGTTTATTGTCACGTGTACCGAGGTACAGTGAAAAGTATTTTTCCGCGAGCAGCTCAACAGATCATTAAGTACATGGGAAGAAAAGGGAATAAAAGAAAATACATAATAGGGCAACACAAGGTACACAATGTAACTCCATAAGCACTGGCTTCGGATGAAGCATACAGGGTGTAGTGTTAATGAGGTCAGTCCGTAAGAGGGTCATTTAGGACTCTGGTAACAGCGGGGAAGAAGCTGTTTTTGAGTCTGTTCGTGCATGTTCTCCGACTTCTGTATGTCCTGCCCAATGGAAGAAGTTGGAAGAGTGAGTAAGCCGGGTGGGAGGGGGTCTTTGATTATGCTGCCCGCTTTCCATCAATTGAATGATGGAGCAGACTCGATGGGGTGAATCGACTACTCCTGTTCCTGTGCTCCTACCCTCTTGGGTCAGTGACTGTCTCTCTGCTGCTGTTAACCTAGTCGTCCCCCCCGGTAGGTTGGAATCAGAAACTTCTACAGTCCTCGTTTCCCCTGTTTTTATCCATCTACATCGAAAGGAACTGAAGGTAGATGGAAAGTTGGTGAAAATCACTACATTATAAATCTTCTGGTTTTATTTCTTAAACAATTTACATACTAGCAAATATGTTTTTATGTTCTTAGGGTGTTATAAATGTCAACAAGCACAGATCTCAGTTGGAAGCTTTTGTTCGCACTCAGGGATTGACGAATAAAAAATCAGGTAATTTCACACTACTTTTTTTAAAAAGTTTTTTAAAAGTAATTTGTTCGTACAAGTTTTTTTTTTGCTTGTCTGTCAGAACTGGAAATGGACATTCTGATCTGTGGCACAAAGGCACGAAACCGTGCCATTCAGGGTGATGCGGTGGCTGTGGAGTTGCTGCCGAGAAATGAATGGAAAGGAAGAGTTTCTGTGTTATGTGAGAACGAGTCTGAGGAAAAAGCTACTGAAGAAACTGAAAGTGAACCAATGGCCACGGGTAGGACATTATTGGCAAAAGAAACAACCCACTTGTGTTTAACTGTAATCCTTCAACTTTTGTTTTTCAATGCTCCTATTCCCCCCACCCCCTGTTCAACAATCCATATAAACTATCCTTTAATGTTATAAGAGAATGGTAGTATAGAGATCCTATTATTTTTTAAAATATTTTCCTCGAGGCATTTTCTCTCATATACACAAAATCAGAAGAACAAAGCAACTCAATAAACAACCACTACCCACCTGCCCCCCTGACATCTCGGCGACCCCCTCTTTCCCCCTCCCCCTTGTTGACTCCTCAATCCTCCTTAAATAGGGGCTGGTTTAGCTCACCAGGCTAAATCGCTGGCTTTTAAAGCAGACCAAGCAGGCCAGCAGCACGGTTCGATTCCCGTACCAGCCTCCCGGGACAGGCGCCGGAATGTGGCGACTAGGGGCTTTTCACAGTAACTTCATTGAAGCCTACTCGTGACAATAAGCGATTTTCATTTTTTTTCATTTTCAATAAATCGGTAAACGGCTTCCGTCTCTGGGTCCATCGCTCTGCTGACCCCCTCGGAGCGAACTTGTTGCATGCAACACTTCCCTACTTTTATACTCCATCCCTTTAGCTATAAAGACCAAAATTCAATTTGCATTCCTTATTACCTACTGTACCAGTTTTCTGAAATTCATGCACAAAGACACCCAGATCCCTCTGCACTGAAGTTTCTCTCCATTTAGTAAATAAGTTGCCTTTCCATTTTTCCAACCAAAGTGGATAACCTCACACTTATCCACCTTGAGCTCCATCTGCCACATTTTGTCCCACTTATCTAACCCATCTACATCCATTTGTAAATTTCTTATTTCCACATTGCACTTATTGTAGTGTCATCTGCAAATTTGGCGATAGTACCTCCTATCCCTACATCCAAGTCATTAATATATATTGTAAATAGCTGGGGCCTGAGGACCGAACCCTGACACTCCACAAATTACATCTTGCCAACCAGAAAAAGACCCATGTATCCCGATTCCCTGCCTTCTGTCAATTAGCCAGTCTTATATCCAATATAATAAATTACAGGGTAGCATGGTGGTTAGCATAAATGCTTCACAGCTCCAAGGTCCCAGGTTCGATTCCCGGCTGGGTCACTGTCTGTGCGGAGTCTGCACGTCCTCCCCGTGTGTGCGTGGGTTTCCTCCGGGTGCTCCGGTTTCCTCCCACAGTCCAAAGATGTGCGGGTTAGGTGGATTGGCCATGCTAAATTGCCCGTAGTGTCCTAATAAAAGTAGGGTTAAGGGGGAGGTTGTTGGGTTATGGGTATAGGGTGGATACGTGGGTTTGAGTAGGGTGATCATGGCTCGGCACAACATTGAGGGCCGAAGGGCCTGTTCTGTGCTGTACTGTTCTATGTTCTACCCTTGATTCCATTTATTTGGTCAATCTTCCTATTCTCACTTCAGTTAAAAGTCGGATTCAGTTTTTACCTTTTCCAGTTTGTGAGGGGAATGTTAAAAAGCCAGCTCCCAGTGGCAAACACTCTTAAAATTGCCATTGTCACGTGACTCACAACAGCCCAAGGAATTGCACATTACTAACATGCAATAACAGACAAGGGGTGGGAGGAGAGGAGGGAGAGAGATTGGTAAGGAGTGATGCAGATAAAATAACATTTTGAGTGTCTAATTTCCCTGGCAAAGGTTTTACCGTTAATGACCTCGTCCATTAGTTCTGTACTTTTGCTTAAATATTAACTGAGTATGAAACAAAACAATAAATGGAATGAGATTAAAAACATCTCCCGCATTTTCAGTAAAAGGGGTTCAGGTTGACATTGCCTTTTCGTTTGTAGGTAGAGTTGTTGGAATTATCCAAAGGAACTGGCGCGATTACGTTGTGTCCTTTCCACCCAAAGAAGAAATACAATCTCAGGGTAAAAATACTCGGAAGATCTTGGTTACACCTTGGGATTACAGAATTCCGAGGATAAGGATCAGCACCCAGCAAGCTGAATCCCTACAGGTGGGAATTATAAATAAGAGAGTTGTTGCAGTGCAGAAAGAAGCCATTTGTCCCATCATGTCTGCACCAGCTCTTTGAATGAGAAATTTGCACAGTGCTATTCCATGTAACCCTGCATGTTCTTCCTTTTCAGATGCCCGTCTAAATCCTTTTTGCATGCTTCAATTGAACCTGCCTCCACCACATTCTTGGGCAGGGCGGTGCATTCCATACTGTAATCACTCGCATTTGCTTCTTTTACCAGTTACTTTAAACCTATCCCCTCTTGTTCTCAGTCTTTTCACAAGTGTAACAGGTTTCTCCCCATCTGTTCTGTCCAGACCCCTCATGATTTTTAAAACCTCCATCAAATCTCTCTGCCTTCTTTTCTCCAGGGGAAACCGCTCTAACTTTTCCAATCTACCTTCATACCTGAAGTTCCTGGAACCATTCTCATGAATCTTTTATGTGCTCTCCAATGCCTTTAATAATAATCTTTATTATTGTTACAAGTAGGCTTGCATTAACACTGCAATGAAGTTACTGTGAAAATCCCCTAGTCGCCACACTCCGGCGCCTGTTCGGGTACACTGAGGAAGAATTCAGAATGTCCAATTCACCTAACAAGCACGTCTTTTGAGACTTATGGGGGGGGAAACTGGAGCACCCGGAGGAAACCCATGCAGACACTGGGAGAACGTGCAGACTCCACACAGACCGTGACCCAGGCCAGGAATCGAACCTGGGACCCTGACACTTTGAACCACTGTGCTTCACATTCTTCCTGAAGTACATCGCCCAGAACTGAATGCACTACTCATTTTAGGCCAAACTAATGCCTTTGCTTCATACTTCCTCTTTGCTTTTATTTGTTGCTACCCTGACGTCGTCATACTTTTTCCTCTTTATCCCTCTGGGACATCCTCTTTCTCCTACATTGCAGTGCTCTCCTTAATCATGCTATTCATCCACCTTTTCTTCCTATCTTTTCTGAACACCTTGTATCCTTGTATCCAGGAATATTTAACGCCTAGTCATGCCCTTCTTTGAGCCAGGTTTCTGTTATAGCTGTAACATTGTAATTCCAAATGGTGCCTGTAACGCGCCAATCTTATTTACCGTAATCCACTTGTTCACATATAGTAACCCTGATTTGTTTTTCTTTATTACTTTCTCCCTTACTCACCCCACCTATTAACTTACTGTTCTTTATTTTAAAACTACCTATGTCCCAGTATTCGGTGTCCCTTGCTATTCGTCTCTTATATTTCCTCCTGTTTCCGCCACCCTTTTCAAGTTAATTGAAATCCTCCCCAATAGCACTCGCAAATTGTAAGGAACTTTGTCCTGGCTCTATTTAAGTGCAACCCTATACAGTCCCTTCTCCCCAGAAGTCGGTCTCGATGTCCCAAGAATCTAATGTCTTCCCCTCTGCACAGTCTTTCCAGCCATACACTCATCTACTTTACCCCTTTATTTTTATACTCAGTTGCAGGTGTTGCTGGGAATAATCCGGAAATTACTGCTTTTGAGGCCCTGCTTGCTAATTCCCTATCTAGCTCCTTAACTCAGACTGTAGGACCACATCCATCTTTCTGCCTCTGTCATTTGTACCTATGTGAACCCTAACTGCTGGCTGTTTATAGAATCTCTACAGTGCAGAAGGAGTGCATTCAGCCCATCAAGTCTGCACTGGCCTGCGGAAAAAACACCCTACTTAAGCCCACGCCCTGACCCCACCTTCATAACCTAGTAACTCCTTTTGGACACTAAGGGACAATTTAGCATGGCCAATCCACCCAACCGGCACTTCTTTGGACTCTCCCCTTGGAGTGCTCTGCAGCCGCCCGGTGATGCCCTTGACCCTGGCACCAGGAAGGCAACATACCATCCTAGATTCTGGTCTGCAGCTGCAGAATCGCCTGTCCAATCGCATAAATATTTAATCACCTATCACTATTGCCCTTTCACTCTTTCTTGTAACCCTGTACAGCTGAGCCACCCATGGTACCTTGGACCTGGCTACATTCTCCAGATGCACCATCACTCATCAGTATTCAGACGGGTTGCAGAGTAGGATGCACTCGGGGAATGCATGACTACCTTTCTGTTTCTACTTGACTGTCTGATCCTCACCTATTCCTTGTCTCCCTGCATACTCTGTATGTACAAATTAGCAGCAGGGGGAGGCCACTCGGCCCCTCGAGCTGGCTCTGCAATTTGGTAAGATCATGACTGATCTAACTGTAACCTCAAAGCCACATTCCTGCCGACCCCTGATAACCTTTCACCCCCTTGTTAATCAAGAATCTATTTAGCTCAGCCTTAAAACTATTCTGAGACTCTGCTTCCACTGCCTTTTGAGGAAGAGTGTTCCAGAAACTCACTGCCCTCTGAGAGAAAACATTTCTCCTCTTCTCTGTCTTAAATGCAGAAAAGTGTGAGGTGATTCATTTTGGAAGGAATAACAGGAAGACAGAGTACTGGGCTAATGGTAAGATTCTTGGTAGTGTGGATGAGCAGAGAGATCTCGGTGTCCATGTATATAGATCCCTGAAAGTTGTCACCCAGGTTGAGAGGGTTGTTAAGAAGGCGTACGGTGTGTTAGCTTTTATTGGTAGAGGGATTGAGTTTCGGAGCCATGAGGTCATGTTGCAGCTGTACAAAACTCTGGTGCAGCCGCATTTGGCGTATTGCATGTATTTCTGGTCGCCGCATTATAGGAAGGACGTGGAAGCATTGGAAAGGATGCAGAGGAGATTTACCAGGATGTTGCCTGGTATGGAGGGAAGATCTTATGAGGGAAGGCTGAGGGACTTGAGGCTGTTTTCGTTAGAGAGAAGAAGGTTAAGAGGTGACTTAATTGAGGCATACAAGATGATCAGAGGATTAGATAGGGTGGACAGTGAGAGCCTTTTTCCTCGGATGGTTATGTACAGCACGAGGGGACATAGCTTTAAATTGAGGGGAGATAAATATAGGACAGATGTCAGAGGTAGGTTGTGGAATGCCCTGCCAGCAACAGTAGTGGACTCACCAACATTAAGGGCATTTAAATGGTCATTGGATAAACATATGGATGTTAAGGGAATAGTGTAGATCAGCCTTAGAGTGGTTTCACAGGTCGGCGCACCATCGAGGGCCGAAGGGCCTGTGTTCCGCTGTAATGTTCTAAATGAGCCACCCTTTATTTTTAAACAGTGACCCCTAGTTCTAGATTTTCCGACAAGAGGAAACACCCGCCCCACATTCACCCTGTCAATACACCTCAGGAGCTTAAAGGTTTTGATCAAGTCGCCTATTACTCTTCTAATTTCTAGTGGGTACAGTCCTAGTCTGGTAAACCTTCTCTAAACCTTTTCCAATGCAGTTACATTCTTCCTGAAATAAGGACACCAAAAGTGCACTCAGTGCTCAAGTTGTGTTCTCACCAATGTCCTGTACAACTGAAGCATAACCTAAAAGGCTACGAATCAAGTGCTGGAAAATGGGATGAGAGTAGATAGGTGCTTGATTGCTGGCGAGAACACGATGGGCCAAAGGGCCTTTCTGTGCTGTTAAAAACTCTATGACTAAGCAGAACCTGTACTTTTGTAATCAATCCCACTTAATAAACAATAACATTCTATTATCTTTCCTAATTACTTTTTGTACCTGTATCCTTGCCTTTTGTGATGCTGCACTAGGACACCTATAATCCCTTACCACCTCCGAGCTCTGCAATCTCTCACCATTTCGATAATAAGCTTGTTTTTATTCTTCCTGCCAAAATGGACAATTTCACATTTTCACACATTAACCTTGTTACTTCTTCTAAATCTTACTACTGCGAATAAACCTTGCCAATATTAATAACCCTTAGAATAGTGGTCCATAGAATCTCTGCAGTGCACAAGGAGGCCATTCGGACCATTGAGTCTTCACCGACCTTCCAAAAGAGCACTCGGCCTAGGCCCACTACCCCACCCTATCCCGTAACCCCGCGCATTCATCATGGTCAACCCACCTAACCTGAACATCTTTGGGCTGTGGGAGGAAATCCACACGGACATGGGAAGAAAGTGCAAACTTCACACAGTCACCCATGCAGGAATTGAACCCGTGTCCCTGGTGCTGTGAGGCAGCACTGCTAACCACCATGCAACCCTACTAATACTTAATATACCTTACCAGTAGTAATGAGTTTTACTTTAATAAAAATATTATAAGATTTCACCAGTTTATTCCGGAGTATAGAACATAGATCTGTACAGCACAGTACGGGCCCTTCGGCCCACGATGTTGTGCCGAACTAGTCACAAACTAAGATCAAATCAACCTACTCCCAATCATTCTAGTGCACTCCATATGCCTATCCAATAACCGTTTGAAAGTTCCTAAAGTGTCCGACTCCACTACCATAGCTGGGAGTGAGTTCCACGCCCCAACCACTCTCTGAGTAAAGAACCTACCTCTGACATCCCTCCTATATCTTTCACCGTGAACCTTGTAGTTATGCCCCCTTGGAACAGCTACATCCACCCAAGGAAAAAGTTGCTGAACGTCCACTCTATCCCTCTCATCATCTTATACGCCTCAATTAAGTCATGTCTCATCCTCCGCCACTCCAATGAGAAAAGCCCTAGCTCCCTCAACCTTTCCTCATAAGACCTACCCTCCAATCCAGGCAGCATCTTGATAAATCTCCTTTGCACCCTTTCCAATGCTTCCACATCCTTCCTATAATGAGGTGACCAGAACTGCACACAATACTCCAAATGTGGTCTAACCAAGGTCTTATACGATTGCAGCATAACCTCACGGCTCTTAAACTTAATCCCCCTGTTAATAAATGCTAACACATGGCTTCTTTTCTTCATGGCTCTATCCACTTGTGTGGCAACTTTCAGAGATCTATCAACATGAACTCTGAGATCTCTCTGCTCCTCCACGTTCTTCAGAACCCTGTAATCCGCATTCAGATTTGTCCTGCCAAAATGAATCACCTCAGATTTATCATGGTTAAACTCCTTCTGCCACTTTTCAGCCCAGCTCTGCATCCTATCAATGTCTCTTTGCAGCCTATAACAGCCCTCCACATCATCCACTACTCCACCAATCTTGGTGTCGTCAGCAAATTTACTAACCCAACCTTCAACTCCATCATCCAAGTCATTGATAAAAATCACAAATAGCAGAGGACCCAGCACTGATCCCTGTGGTTCACTGCTGGTGACTGGGCTCCAGGGTGAAAATTTACCATCTACCACCACCCTCTGTCTTCTATGTGATAGCCAGTTACTGATCCAATCGGCCAAATTTCCCTCTATGCCATGCCTCCTTACTTTCAGCATGAGCCGACCATGGGGCACCTTATCAAACGCCTTACTAAAATCCGTGTATACAACATCAACTGCTCCACCTTCATCTATGTACTTAGTTACCTCCTCAAAGAATACAATCAAATTTGAGAGGCAAGACTTACACACTCTGGTGCCTGTTCGGGTACACAGAGGGAGAATTCAGAATGCCCAAATTACCGAACAGCACGTCTTTCGGGACTTGTGGGAGGAAACCGGAGCACCCGGAGGAAACCCATGCAGACACAGGGAGAATGTGCAGACTCCCCACAGACAGTGACCCAAGCGGGAATCAAACCTCGGACCCTGGTGCTGTGAAGCAACAGTACAAATCGCTATGCTACCATTCCGCCCATATTGTCACTGGACTAGTAAACCAGAAACCCAGGGGACCCTCTGGGGACCCGGGTTCGGATTCTGCCACTGCTGATGGCGAAATTTGAATTCAACATAAATCTGGAATTAAAAGTCTAACGATGACCATAAAACCATTGTTGATTGTCATAAAAATCCATCTGGTTCACTAATGTCCTTTAGGGAAGGAAATCTGTCATCTTTACCTGGTCAGGTCTCCAAGTGCCTCCAGACCCACAGCAATGTGGTTGACTCTTAACTGCCCCCTCAACGACAATTAGGGAAGCGACGCCCACATCCCATGATAATAATAATCTTTATTAGTGTCACAAGCAGGCTTACATTAACACTGCAATGACGTTACTGTGAAAATCCCCTAGTCGCCACATTCCGGAGCCTGTTCGGGTACACGGATGGAGCATTCAGAATGTCGAATTCACCAAACAGCACGTCTTTCGGGACTTGTGGGAGGAAACGGGGAGAAGGTGCAGACTCCGCACAGACAGTGACCCAAGCCAGGAATCGAACCCGGGTCCCTGGCACTGTGAATCAACAGTGCTAACCACTGTGCTGCCTTGCGCTTTCTGGCATGGTCAGGAATCTTGGTTGACTTTTGCTGACCCTAACCCAAGCTTGCTACAGCAAGTAGAGCACTCTTTGCACTGAACTAGCTAGGATGAGCTAACCCATCGCAGATCAGGAACTAAATTTGGGATCCTGTCTGGTAGCAGCTTCACCGATTGTACTTCAACCAATTCACACCACTTGTGGAAACAAAAAACAAACTATGCTTACTTTAATAAATGAGCCTCCTTCAGTACTATACATCACATATTATGCATATTAGAGTGGATTAGAGTGCCTTTTGTATCTTGTTCCCATAGGTCGTTTTAATAATTTAAACTTGGTTACCTCTGATGAACCAAACCATTTAAATTTTAAAGAATTTTATGTTTGGTGCAAAGCACTCTTGGATTCTGAAGGCTTGAGGAGCCAGTTTTGCATCAAGAAGATTATTAATGCATAATTCTTGATGATTTTCTGCTTTACTTGTGTTTTTTTCTTTGTGCCCAACTCTGACCAATTACCAACCCTGTAGCTATGGAAATGTTGAATTATATACTGTTGGTTGAATCGAGTATGCACCTGGAGCGAAGTGCGGTAAAAAGAATTGCTACACTCTGTTCTTCAGGTAGTACACCCATATATATTCATCAACTTTGGAGTATTGGAACCGACTCAAAAAGAACATTGAATTTTTAAATTTTCTTCATTACACAGGATTGCCGAATTATTGTTCGGATCGATTCCTGGGATTCTACTTCTCTTTATCCCAATGGACACTTTGTGAAGGTTCTTGGAAGAGCTGGCGATCTTGAGACAGAAATTGCAGCAATTCTTGTAGAAAACAGCATTTCAGTCAGCCCTTTCTCCGAAGCTCAGGTTATATACCTTTATACTTACTGAACCTTCTTATAATATAATTGGATTCTTTAATTGTTGTTGTTAGTCAAATTGTATGTGCTGTGACTGCCCAATGAGCTTGCATTTTAAATTAACTTACCAAGCAAATTATTAGACATGCAGTCTTCGGCCTTGCAAAACAATTGGTGGTTCCCGAAACTAAGTTGTAAGTCAAAGCTTGGTACGTTGGAACAGGCTTTCCCATAGGAACAATGTTATAAGTGGGAGGGTGGTTGATGAGAACAATGTTATCAGTGAGGGATTGGGTTCCTGAACCAAGACGCAATATCCTATTTTCACTGAGAGGTGAAAAATATTTGACATCTTGCTTCAGCATCATTGCCTTACAGTGGTGGATATCCCACGATATAATAGTGCCTACACTTTCATAGACACTTCTATACTATATCTGAGAAGCAATTTGCCTTTCAGGCAAATTATGAAAGGTGGAACATAAAGGAACGTAACAGTTGGTAAAGACCAACAGTTCGCTGGCGTGGCATTGTTAAAGTTGAAACAGGGTGTCAATGCTGTCAGTGCCTCCCCCGTAACTCTTAAGATCGTAAAGTCGGAGACTGCTGTACGCAGGATTGGATTTGGCCATGTGATCAAATAGCACGTCGGTATTCTCATACTGAAAATATTTGTGTCAGTTTGCCTCAGTGGAAGTAGATGACACTTCAGAGCCAGAAGTCCATCAAATCTGCACTGACCCTCCGAAAGGGCACCCTACCCAGGTTCACATCCCTGCCTCACCCCGTAACCCCACCTCACCTTTTAGACACTTACAGGGCAATTTCGTAAGGCCAATCCACCCAAGCTGCACATCTTTGGATGTGGGAGGAAACCGGAGCACCCGGAGGAAACCCGCGCAGACACGGGGAGAACGTGCAGACTCCACACAGACAGTGACCCAAGGCCGAATTGAACCCGGGACCCTGGCAATGTGAGGCAGCAGTGCTAACCACTGTGCCACCCATTTGAAGATCCTCTGCTCAGCTTTAGTCCCTCAACAAACACTGCCGGGAAATGGTCATTTAATTCATTGGTACTTGTGAAAATCTGCCGCAGTTTACCGATGTAACAACATTCGCAGAGAACAAATAAAATTAACTGGTCTTATCTGACACTGCCGTATTACTCTGACCATGTGCTTGGATGGCAGCTGAGGAGAGAGTTAGCTTTAGTTATGGTGCTTCCCACAGTTAAATCACTAATATCCCAATATTAAGATTGTTGGGGCTGCTACCTGTGTGTTGTGCCTTGACATCAGGAGGGTGATATGGATATAGAACATACAGTGCAGGAGGAGGCCATTTGGTCCATCTAGCCTGCACCGACCCACTTAAGCCCTCACTTCCACCCTATCCCCGTAACCCAATAACCCTTCCTAACCTTTTTGGTCACTAGGGGCAATTTATCGTAGCCAATCCACCTAACCTGCACATCTTTGGACTTGGGTGAGGGGGGGTAAAGAGAAATAATCAAAGAAAAACATTTTGATGTCAAACCTGCCGTTCCTAGAGGAGATTTAAATTTCATTGTGGTATATAAGCCTTTGAAACCTTGTTTTTAAAAAAATATTGAGATAACTATCGAGTCCCAGAGTGTAGTTATATCACATTTGTGTCCATAAGGAGAAATCATACATTCGCATGTATTGTAAAAGTGACATTGTAAACGACTGCCCTCTGGCTCAATGCATTTGTTTTGTTTCACAATTCACTGCAGTGAGTTTACCAATATCAGTCATGAAAAGGACAGGTATGAACCTGTGCCACTTCCCTTCAGTCCTAATAACCTGCATAAGGCCGGCAGTGGCTACAGATCATCAGAATGTGGTGCATTGGAGTGGGGGAGGTTCAGGAAATAAGAATCATGATGGGTTTACACCACCTGTTTCTATGAAAAGGAAAATAAAATTGAAAATAAACAAGCTTGACTTTTTATTGAAATGAAAACTGAAATTTTTTTCAAATATATATTTGAAACCTCAAGGAATATCTCTTGGTTTGTTTGTTCCCATTCTAGTTGCGTGAGATGCCAGTTAACACTCAGGAGAATCCCTGGAAGATTGATGCAGAGGAGCAAGCCCGGCGAGTAGATTTAAGGAATACTCACCTGGTGTTCAGCATCGACCCCAAGGGCTGTGAGGATGTGGACGACGCGCTGTCTGTTCGCAGATTAGCAAATGAAAATCTGGAGCTAGGAGTTCATATTGCAGACGTCACACACTTTGTGAAATTAAATTCATATACAGATCTGGAGGCTAGATCAAGGTACTGTGGAATAAAAATCACAGTGAAGAAAGCCGCTTCTGAAATTAAAATAATTAAACGGGGAAAGAAAAGCTAGACGGAATATTTTTTGTTTGAAATACAATCTCTAAAAATAATTAATTCCTCAGAAATGTATGTGATGTTTTCATTAACTAATTAGTTTTCTGATATGGGATTTTCCAGCTAGCACTGCTCTGATTTCAGTGGTAGGGAGCAATCCCTGTGTATTCTGGAATGGCCACAATGAAACCACAGCAGCTACAGAGCAAAATGTGTGGTGTCCCAGAGCTGTGAGACCGGAGAGTGCCATACCACAGAATGGGGAATTAGTAAATCTATTTGTTAATACACTTCTGTGGTACCTGGATTCTGCGATTACTCTTCCTGTTGCGAAGTTGTGTAAATGTTATGATCTTTGGGAAGACTGCTGAACACTTAATGTAAATTTTTCTGTACACTTGATAAACACTTGCCACTTTCTTGTAGGGCAACGACTTGTTACCTAGCAGATCGCCGCTATGACATGTTACCTGCCATCCTAAGTGCTGATCTGTGTTCTTTACTTGGAGGTGAAGACAGGTAAGTGTCAGCTACGTCAGATTTGCAAAATGTTGTTGAAGAAAAAAAATCCAATTTTTGCAATAGGATTTATACCTGTACTGTTTGTTCGTCCTTTGTCCTGGCAGAGAGCAGGTAACTGTTCCAGCCTATGGTAAAGGAGCAGTATAACTGTTTGCTGGAAGATTGGATAGAAAACGGCAGGGGTGGTAAAGGTCATTTACACAGTACAATTTTACACCTCTCCCTGTGAGGGAAATGTTGGCTCCAATCGGCCCCTCTACTGAACAATATTTTTGCAAACGCTGTAAGGAAAGACCAGGTGCTAGCATTTAATCTGTGGTGCCACATGTTGAATGCCAACACAATAATTATATAGTGAATCAAAGAACCTTTTATAATCTCCCCTTTTTACTCTAGAAAAGCAACGGTGCCTTCTGATTTATTTTATAAAAAAGGCAACAGAAACATATAAGGGCGCTCGGGTTCGATCCCAGCCCTAGGTCACCGTCCATGTGGAGTTCGCACATTCTCCCAGTGTCTGCGTGGGTCTCACCCCCACAACCCAAAATGATGTGCAGGGTAGGGGAATTGGCCACGCTAAATTGCCCCTTAATTGGAAAAAATAAATTGGGTACTGGCGAAGGAGACCCAAGGAGTTTGAGTGAAGACAGGCATCCAGCAGAGGGCAGCAGAGCAGAGCTACTGATCAGCTGTTCTGGGGAAATTTGCATACGTGCAGTGCGGTCAGCCTAAGTTGAAGGTGGTTTGTGGAAGGGCTGTTGGCAACTGACAGTTAAACCCGAAACACTTCGTGAGTGTTTCCCACCCTACCTCCTCCTCTAACCAACCCCCCCACCCCACGGTGGTTGGGAAGCGGGAGCAGGGGCCTGTCGTGGAGGTGAGTGAGTGCCTTTAAATTTGCTTAACTTTCAGCGGGAGCAGGGTTTGAGGTAATATCAGGTAACTGCTTCCTTTCTTTTTCTTTTTCTTGTTTTTTTTTTAAATCTAGAAGTGATGTCAGGGAAGGCAGTACAATGCTCCTCCTGCAGAATGTTTGAGGTGAGGGACGCCGTCAGTGTCCCTGCTGATTTCATCTGTGGGAAGTGCACCCAACTCCAGCTCCTCAAAAACCGTGTTAGGGACCTGGAGCTTGAGCTGGATGAACTTCGGATCATTCGGGAGGCAGAGGGGGTCATAGATAGGAGCTTCAGGGAAGTAGTTACACCAAAGACTGGAGATAGATGGGTAACTGTAAGAGGGACTGGGAAGAAGCAGTCAGTGCAGGGACCCCCTGCGGTCGTTCCCCTGAGTAACAAGTATACCGTTTTGGATACTTGTGGGGGGGACGACTTACCAGGGGTAAGCCATGGGGTACGGGCCTCTGGCACGGAGTCTGTCCCTGTTGCTCAGAAGGGAAGGGGGGAAAGGAGTAGAACACTAGTAATTGGGGGCTCAATAGTCAGGGGCACAGATAGGAGATTTTGTGGGAGCGAGAGAGACTCACGTTTGGTATGTTGCCTCCCAGGTGCAAGGGTAAGTGATGTCTCGGATCGTGTTTTCCGGGTCCTTAAGGGGGAGGGGGAGCAGCCCCAAGTCGTAGTCCACATTGGCACTAACGACATAGGTAGGAAAGGGGACAAGGATGTCAGGCAGGCCTTTAGGGAGCTAGGATGGAAGCTCAGAGCGAGAACAAACAGAGTTGTTATCTCTGGGTTGTTGCCCGTGCCACGTGATAGTGAGATGAGGAATAGGGAGAGAGAGCAATTAAACACGTGGCTACAGGGATGGTGCAGGCGGGAGGGATTCAGATTTCTGGATAACTGGGGCTCTTTCTGGGGAAGGTGGGACCTCTATAGACAGGATGGTCTACATCTGAACCTGAGGGGCACCAATATCCTGGGGGGGAGATTTGTTAGTGCTCTTTGGGGGGGTTTAAACTAATTCAGCAGGGGCATGGGAACCTGGATTGTAGTTTTGGGGTACGGGAGATTGAGAGTATAGAGGTCAGGAGCACAGATTTGACTTCGCAAGAGGGTGCCAGTGTTCAGGTAGGTGGTTTGAAGTGTGTCTACTTCAATGCCAGGAGTATACGAAATAAGGTAGGGGAACTGGCAGCATGGGTTGGTACCTGGGACTTCGATGTTGTGGCCATTTCAGAGACATGGATAGAGCAGGGACAGGAATGGTTGTTGCAGGTTCCGGGGTTTAGGTGTTTTAGTAAGCTCAGAGAAGGGGGCAAAAGAGGGGGAGGTGTGGCGCTGCTAGTCAAGGACAGTATTACGGTGGCGGAAAGGATGCTAGATGGGGACTCTTCTTCTGAGGTAGTATGGGCTGAGGTTAGAAACAGGAAAGGAGAGGTCACCCTGTTGGGAGTTTTCTATAGGCCACCTAATAGTTCTAGGGATGTAGAGGAAAGGATGGCGAAGATGATTCTGGAAAAGAGCGAAAGTAACAGGGTAGTTGTTATGGGAGACTTTAACTTTCCAAATATTGACTGGAAAAGATATAGTTCGAGTACATTAGATGGGTCATTCTTTGTACAATGTGTGCAGGAGGGTTTCCTGACACAATATGTTGACAGGCCAACAAGAGGCAAGGCCACATTGGATTTGGTTTTGGGTAATGAACCAGGCCAGGTGTTAGATCTGGAGGTAGGTGAGCACTTTGGAAACAGTGACCACAATTCGGTGACCTTTACGTTAGTGATGGAAAGGGATAAGTATACCCCGCAGGGCAAGAGTTATAGCTGGGGGAAGGGCAATTATGATGCCATTAGACATGACTTAGGATGTGTTGGTTGGAGAAGTAGGCTGCAAGGGTTGGGCACACTGGATATGTGGAGCTTGTTCAAGGAACAGCTATTGCATGTTCTTGATAAGTACGTGCCAGTCAGGCAGGGAGGAAGGGGTCGAGCGAGGGAACCGTGGTTTACCAAAGAAGTGGAATCTCTTGTTAAGAGGAAGAAGGAGGCCTATGTGAAGATGAGGCATGAAGTTTCAGTTGGGGCGTCTGATAGTTACAAGGAAGCGAGGAAGGATCTAAAGAGAGAGCTGAGACGAGCAAGGAGGGGACATGAGAAGTATTTGGCAGGTAGGATCAAGGAAAACCCAAAAGCTTTCTATAGGTATGTCAGGAATAAAAGAATGACTAGGGTAAGAGTAGGGCCAGTCAAGGACAGTGGTGGGAAGTTGTGTGTGGAGGCTGAGGAGATAAGCGAGATACTAAATGAATACTTTTCGTCAGTATTCACTCAAGAAAAAGATAATATTGTGGAGGAGAATGCTGAGACCCAGGCTATTAGAATAGATGGCATTGAGGTGCGTAGGGAAGAAGTGTTGGCAATTCTGGACAAGGTGAAAATAGATAAGTCCCCGGGGCCGGATGGGATTTATCCTAGGATTCTCTGGGAAGCCAGGGAAGAGATTGCTGAGCCTTTGGCTTTGATTTTTAGGTCATCATTGGCTACAGGAATAGTGCCAGAGGACTGGAGGATAGCAAATGTGGTCCCTTTGTTCAAGAAGGGGAGTAGAGATAACCCCGGTAACTATAGGCCGGTGAGCCTAACGTCTGTGGTGGGTAAGGTCTTGGAGAGGATTATAAAAGATACGATTTATAATCATCTAGATAGGAATAATATGATTAGGGATAGTCAGCATGGTTTTGTGAAGGGTAGGTCATGCCTCACAAACCTTATCGAGTTCTTTGAGAAGGTGACTGAACAGGTAGACGAGGGTAGAGCAGTTGATGTGGTGTATATGGATTTCAGTAAAGCGTTTGATAAGGTGCCCCACGGTCGGCTATTGCAGAAAATACGGAGGCTGGGGATTGAGGGTGATTTAGAGATGTGGATCAGAAATTGGCTAGTTGAAAGAAGACAGAGAGTGGTAGTTGATGGGAAATGTTCAGAATGGAGTTCAGTTACGAGTGGCGTACCACAAGGATCTGTTCTGGGGCCGTTGCTGTTTGTCATTTTTATAAATGACCTAGAGGAGGGCGCAGAAGGATGGGTGAGTAAATTTGCAGACGACACTAAAGTCGGTGGAGTTGTAGACAGTGTGGAAGGATGTTGCAGGTTACAGAGTGACATAGATAAGCTGCAGAGCTGGGCTGAGAGGTGGCAAATGGAGTTTAATGTGGAGAAGTGTGAGGTGAT
Organism: Scyliorhinus canicula; assembly: GCF_902713615.1. Taxonomy (NCBI): domain Eukaryota; kingdom Metazoa; phylum Chordata; class Chondrichthyes; order Carcharhiniformes; family Scyliorhinidae; genus Scyliorhinus; species Scyliorhinus canicula. Next base: position 3,371,957 of record NC_052157.1, read on the forward strand.
TCACTTTGGAAAGAATAACAGGAATGCGGAATATTTGGCTAATGGTAAAATTCTTGGTAGTGTGGATGAGCAGAGGGATCTCGGTGTCCATGTACATAGATCCCTGAAAGTTGCCACCCAGGTTGATAGGGTTGTGAAGAAGGCCTATGGTGTGTTGGCCTTTATTGGTAGAGGGATTGAGTTCCGGAGCCATGAGGTCATGTTGCAGTTGTACAAAACTCTAGTACGGCCGCATTTGGAGTATTGCGTACAGTTCTGGTCGCCTCATTATAGGAAGGACGTGGAAGCCTTGGAACGGGTGCAGAGGAGATTTACCAGGATGTTGCCTGGTATGGAGGGAAAATCTTATGAGGAAAGGCTGATGGACTTGAGGTTGTTTTCGTTAGAGAGGAGAAGGTTAAGAGGTGACTTAATAGAGGCATACAAAATGATCAGAGGGTTAGATAGGGTGGACAGCGAGAGCCTTCTCCCGCGGATGGAGGTGGCTAGCACGAGGGGACATAGCCTTAAATTGAGGGGTAATAGATATAGGACAGAGGTCAGAGGTGGGTTTTTTACGCAAAGAGTGGTGAGGCCGTGGAATGCCCTACCTGCAACAGTAGTGAACTCGCCAACATTGAGGGCATTTAAAAGTTTATTGGATAAGCATATGGATGATAAGGGCATAGTGTAGGTTAGATGGCCTTTAGTTTTTTTTTCCATGTCGGTGCAACATCGAGGGCCGAAGGGCCTGTACTGCGCTGTATCGTTCTATGTTCTATGTACTCTGAATTTTTAAAAAACAGATATTTCTGCAGCTGAAAGTGACAGCTTTGTGCTGCCTCAAAAATTAAACTATTTGGAATGAACTGCAAATGTTCTGTTCTAATTCCTGATGAAGGAAGAAGATTCAAGGGCATTTAAAATCTGGCCGATAATTTGAACTTAAATTGGCACTCGGAGGCAGGCAATGTGGGAACCACACTATTACACTAGTTTTTAAAAAAAATTTTTTTTAGAGTACCCAATTATTATTTTTTTCCAATTAAGGGGCAATTTAGCGTGGTCAATTCACCTACCCTGCACATCTTTGGGGTTGTGGGGGGTGAAGCCCACGCGGACACAGGGACAATGTGCAAACTCCACATCCACACAGACAGAGACCCAGAGCTGGGATCGAAGCTGGGACCTCAGTGCCGTGAGGCAGCAGACACTATTACGCTAGTGCAGTAAGAGTGACCTCTGGTGGTTGAGGTTATGGCACATTGTAAAGGGAGTTTTATTCTTCACCTTCCCTAAAATGCAAGGATTTAGCCCAAATGGAGGAGATGTCTCAATATCTCTTTACACAAATATTTGTTTTTGTGAAACTATACATTTGTTGAAGCAAAATTTAAACACAAATTGTTTATTTACCCTTAACTATAAATTACTTGTCTATGGTTTGTAGTGGTTTAAATTCACCTTTCAGAATGAAGGTTAATCTTTTTCTATTTTGCTCTTAAGGTACGCAGTGAGTGTTATGTGGGAGCTGGACCAAACTAATTATGAAGTCCTTAAGGTGTGGTTTGGACGAACAATTATAAAGTCTGCATACAAGATGTCCTATGAAGCTGCTCAGGGCTTGTTGGATGGAGATCTCAGTGTTATGGATGATATCACTGAGCTCAAAAGACTTGACGAGAAAGATAAACATCAAATATTGAATGACCTGATATGGGCTATAGAGAAACTGACTGAAATAGCTCGCCACACTCGGGCAAAACGCGCCCTTGGCGGCGCCCTGGAGCTGGAAGGTTTTGAATTACAAGTGCAGTTGGATGACAAGAAGAACATCAGTGACTTGGTCCCAAAGCAGCCACTGGAAGTGCACGAGACTGTAGCAGAGTGTATGATTCTGGCTAACCACTGGGTGGCAAAGAAGATAACTGAGACTCTACCTCACCAAACCTTGTTGCGTCGGCATCCTCCACCACAGCAGGAGTTCTTCACTGAGCTTATCGATTGTGCGAAGGCAAAGGGTTTCAAAATAGATACACGGTAACATGGATAAAAGATGCCTGTGTGTAAATTTTCCTGAGGATTTTTGTTTCATTTAAATTTTTGAGAAATTTAAGGGAAAAAGTAAGGACTGGATGGGACTCCCGAGAGTTGCGGAGTGTAGGAGAGAAGATAAGGTAAATGAATATAGTTTAATTAGATGAAGGCGAGCTTGAATTTTTTAAAATAAATTTAGAATTCATTTTTTCCAATTAAGGGGCAATTTAGCGTGGCCAATCCACCTACCCTGCACATCTTTTGGGTTGTGGGGGCGAAAGCCACGCAAACACTGGGAGAATGTGCAAACTCCACGCTGACAGTGATCCAGGGCCAGGATTGGACCCGGGACCTCAACGCCGTGAGGCAGCAGTGCTAACCCACTGCGCCACCGTGCTTCCCTGGTGAGCTTGAATTTTAGACTCGTTAGATGATATTACGGGATATTTGGGTTTGGGAATGGAAAATGAACAGTTGCACAATTTTGCGCAAGATGGAGTTGCAGCAGGAGATTTTGTGATGACGAGTAAGTGAATTTGTGTGTGCATACATGTTCTCATTTTAAATAGTTATGTCGACAATTTGTAGCTCCAACAAGACTCTGGCACATTCGCTGGACATGGCTGAAGACCCAGATGATCCTCAGGTGAACAAGCTGTTGCGATCCATGGCCACCCAGGCAATGTCCAACGCCGTTTATTTTTCTACTGGCTCCTGCTCGGGAGATGAATTTTATCATTATGGTACGTGAAGTTACATATAGGTTTTTGATATTTCTATGTTATAACCTTCTAACGCAGATAAAACTGAGTATAAATGGTATGGGATTAATTTGGAGGACACGATCTTGGGTGTTTCTTGAGAGCTTCACTTTTTTTTCTCCCCCTCTGCTCTATTACTTCCATATTTGAAGGCTGGTAACTTCAGTTGCAGCAGAAACTTGGAGACTTAAGTCCTTTGAACAGCTAGACTCTTTAAAAATAACTTTTCAAATTTATTCTTTGTCCACTTTGGAGTCTTTTGAGTGAGACACTGTTTTTCTGATTGGTGAAAGGGCCACAATTAGTATTTGGATATTCTGACCTTGGAAGTGAAATAAATAACTTTATTCCAATGTATTTATTAAAGATATGCTGCTCAGTCATTGCTGCATTCATTCCATTAAGCCTCTCTGTAATGCAGTGGTCAGACTGTATTAGTGCCTGTGTCAATGCTGCATTGCAGGTTGATGTTAAGGTATTCTACAGAATTCCTATGCTGAACCTACAGGAATCATGGCGATTTAATAGATTAATGTTCCAAATGGATTATACAATGTATTTACCATGAATATTTGGAAAATAAAAATAAACCTAACATTTAAAAAACCATTTTGAAAAATAGAGCACTTTTGATATGAACGCACCTAAAATGGAGCATTTTATATCAGATTGATGTTTCATTTACTACAACAACTTGTGTTCGTATATTTTTAAAATTCATTTACGGGATGTGGGCGTCGCTGGTTAGGCCACCATTTATTGCCCATCCCTAGATGCCATTCAGAAGGCGGTGGTGAGCTGCCTTATTGAACTGCTGCAGTCCTTGAGGTGTAGGTACACCCATTGTGCTGTTAAGGAGGGAGTTCCAGGATGTTGCCCCAGCGGCAGTGAAGGAGCGGTGATATATTTCCAAGTCCGGTTGGTGAGTTGAAGGAGAACCTCAAGGTGGTGACGTTCCCAGGTATCTGCTGATCTTGTCCTTCTAGATAATAGTGGTCATGGGTTTGGAAGGTGCTGTCTGACGAACCTTGGTGAGTTACTGCAGTGCATATTGTAGATGGTACAAACAGCTGCCACTGTTCATCGATGGTGGAGGATTTGAATGTTTGTGGAAGGAGGAGCAATCAAGCGGGGCTGCTTTGTCCTGGATGGTGTGGAGCTTCTTGAATGTTGCTGAAGCTGCACTCATCCAGGCAAGTAGAGAGTATTCCATTACACTCCTGACTTGTGCCTTGTAGATTGTGGACAGGCTTTGGAGGGGTCAGGAGGTGAGCTTACTCGTCTTTGACCTGCCGTGGTAACCACAGTATTAATGTGGCTTGTCCAGTTCAGTTTCTGATCAATGGTAACCGCCAGGATGTTGATTGTGGGGGATTCCGCGATGGCAATATCATGGGGCAGTGGTTAGATCCTCTCTTGTAAGAAATGGTCATTGCCTGGCACTTGTGTGGCACAAATGTAACTTGCCACTTGCCAGCCCAAGCCTGGATATTGTCCAGGTCTTGCTGCATTTGGACATGGACTACTTCATTATCTGAGGAGTCATGAATGATGCTGAACATTGTGCAGACATCCCCATTTCTTTTTTTTTTTTTTTTTATAAATTTAGATTAGCCAATTATTTTTTCCAATTAAGGGGCAATTTAGCGTGGCCAATCCACCTACTCTGCACATTTTTGGGTTGTGGGGGCGAAACCCACGCAGACACGGGGAGAACATGCAAACTCCACACGGACAGTGACCCAGAGCCGGGATCGAACCTGGGACCTCAGCGCCGTGAGGCGGTTGTGCTAACCACTAGGCCACCGTGCTGCCCTGACATCCCCATTTCTGACCTTATGATGGAAGAGAGGTCATTGTTGAAGCAGCTGAAGGTGGTTGGGCCGAGGACACTACCGTGAGGAATTCCTGCAGTGATGTCCTGGAGCTGAGATGATTGACTGCCAACCACCACAACCATCTTTCTTTGTACCAGGCATGACTCCAACCAGCGGAGAGTTTCCCCCCTAATTCCCATTGACTCTAGTTTAGTTAGGGCTCCTTGATGCCACACTCGGTCAAATGCTGCCTTGGTGTCAAGGGCAGTGACTCTCACCTCTCTTCTAGAATTCAGCTCTTTTGCCCATGTTTGAACCAAGGCTGTAATGAGATCAGGAGCTGACGGACCCTGGCGGAACCCAAACTGAGTGTCTGTGAACCGGTTAATGCTGAGTAAATGCTTGATAGCACTGTTGACAATTACTTCCATCACTTTGTTGATGATGAAGAGTAGACGGGATAGGGTGGGAATTGGCTGGGTTGGATTTATCTTGTTTCTTGTAGAAGATATGCCAGGCCATAAAGTTGCAGATTGTGGTTGAATACAATTCTGCTGCTGCTGATGGCCCACAGCGCCTCATGTTGCCAGTCTTGAGTTGCTAGATCTGTTCAAAGTCTATTCCCTTTAGCACGGTGGTAGTGCCACCGAACACAATAGAGGGTGTCCTCAATGTAAAGACGGGACTTTGCCTCCACAAGGACCATGCGGTGGTCACTTCTACCGATACTGTGATGGACAGATGCATCTGCAGCAGGCAGATTGGTGAGGATGAGGTCAAGTATGTTTTTCCCTCTTGTTGGTTCCTCACCATCTGCTTCAGTCCCAGTCTAGCAGCTATGTCCTTTAGGACCCAGCCAGCTCGGTCTGTGGTGGTACTACTGAGCCACTCTTGGTAATGGACATTGAAGACCCCACCCAAAGAACAAAGAAAAGTACAGCACAGGAACAGGCCCTTCGGCCCTCCACGCCTGCGCCGACCATGCTGCCTGTCTCAACTAAAATCTTCTACACTTCCGGGGTCCATATCCCTCTATTCCCATTCTATTCATGTATTTGTCAAGATGCCCCTTAAATGTCACTATCGTCCCCACTTCCACCACCTCCTCCGGCAGCGGGTTCTAGGCACCCACTACCCTCTGTGTAAAAAAAAAAAAAAACTTGCTTCGCACATCTCCTCTAAACCTTGCCCCTCGCACCTTAAACCTATGACCCCTAGTAATTGACCCCTCTACGCTGGGAAAAAGACTCTGACTATCCACTCTGTCTATGCCCCTCATAATTTTGTAGACCTCTATCAGGTCGCCCCTCAACCTTCTTCGTTCCAGTGAGAACAAACCAAGTTTATTCAATCTCTCCTCATAGCTAATGCCCTCCATACCAGGCAACATCCTGGTAAATCTCTTCTGCACCCTCTCCAAAGCCTCCACATCCTTCTGGTAGTGTGGTGACCAGAATTGAACACTATACTCCAAGTGTGGCCTAACTCAGGTTCTATAAAGCTGAAACATGACTTGCCAATTTTTATACTCGATGCCCCGGCCAATGGTGGCAAACATGCCGTATGACTTTTTGACTACCTTCTCCACCTGTGTTGCCCCTTTCAGTAACCCGTGGACCTGTACACCAAGATCTCTCTCTGTCAATACTCTCGAGGGTTCTACCATTCACTGTATATTCCCTACGTGCATTTGACCTTCCAAAATGCATCACCTCACATTTGTCCGAATTAAACTCCATCTGCCATCTCGCTGCTCGAGTCTCCAATCTAAATCCTGCTGTATCCTCTGACAGTCCTCATTGCTATCCGCAATTCCACCAACCTTTGTGTCATCCGCAAACTTACTAATCAGACTAGTTACATTTTCCTCCAAATCACTTATATATACCCAGAGTATATTTTCGCCCTTGCCCTCCTTAGTGCTTCCTCCAAGTGGTGTTTAACATGGAGGAGTACTGATTCATCAGCTGATGTGGCCGGTACGTGGTAATCAGCAGGTGGTTTCCTTGCCCATGTTTAACCTGAAGCCATGGGACAGCATGGGGTCCAGAGTTGATGTTGAGGACTCCCAGGGCAACTCTCTCCCAACTGTAAACCACTGTGCCGCCTGGGACATATCCAGGAATGGTGATGGTGTCTGCGACACAGTCTGTAAGGTATGTGAGTATAACTGTCAGGCTGTTATTTGACTGGTCTGTGAGACAGCTCTCCCAACTTTGGCACAAGCCCCCAGGTGTTAGTAAGGAGGACTTTGCAGGGTCGACAGGGCTGGGTTTGCCTTTGTCGTTTCCGATGCCTGGTTTGATGCCGGGTGGTCTGTCCGGTTTCATTCCTCTTTTGTGTTTTCATTGCCGTTGAATACAACTGAGTGGCTTGCTAGGCCATTTCAGAAGGCATTTAAGAGTCGGCCACATTGCTGTGAATCTGGAGTTACATGTAGGCCAGACCAGGTAAGGATGGGAGATTTCCTTCCCTGAAGGTCAGTGAACCAGATGGGTTTTGACGACAATCGACAGTGGTTTCATGGTCATCATTAGACTTTTAATTCCAGATATTTTGTTGAGTTAAAATTCCATCACCTGCCGTGATGGGATTGGAACCTGGGTCCCCAGACCATTATCCTGCCTTATCCTGAGTCTCTGGATTACGAGTCCAGTGACAATACCACTAAGTCACTGCCTTCCCAAACTTGATGTCTGCCATCTCTGAGGTTACAACAAAGAATATAATAATTTTTTTAAATCTTTATTGGGAACATAATTGTGTTGTGGCACATCTAGGATTGGCATCTAATACAGGTTATGATTTATTTTATCTGTGGGAGCTGTAATATTACTATGTAAAATATGTTAACCTTTTGGAAAGCGAGAGGTGGAAATAGCATTGAAACATGTGCCTTCTCAGAGCTGCTCATACAGAATTGTAAAGTGCTGAGGCCAGGTTACCAACACAGATTTATATGGTAAGAACTGCTTTGTGTCTTATCACAGGTCTTGCTCTGGAGAAATATACTCACTTCACTTCTCCAATCAGAAGGTATGCAGACATAGTGGTGCATAGACTACTGATGGCAGCTATAACGAAGGATAATAAAGTGGAACCAAAAGATTCCTTGCTCAACAACAAAGATTTAGCAGAATTATGTCAGCATATCAACAACAAGAATAGGGTGAGTAGGTAAATATTCAGTAAGCATTTCCCCCCTTTAATAAAAGCATAATGTAATTGTACATGTATCATCACAGTCACGTTAAGAAAGTTACTGTCAACTTAATCATAGAATCCCTACAGTGCAGAAGGAGGCCATTTGGCCTTTCGAATCTGCACCAACCCCCTGAAAGAGTACTCCATCTGAGCTCAGTCCCCCGCCCTATCCCAATAACCCTCTATCCTAACTTGCATGTCCTTTTTGGACCCTAAGGGGCAATTTAGCATGGCTAATCCACTTAGCCACACTTTGGACTGTGGGAGGAACCGGGGCACTCGGAGGAAACCCACGCAGTCATGGGGAGGACGTGCAAACTCCACACAGGCCAGAATTGCACCCCTATCCCTGGGGCTGTGAGGCAACCATGTTAACCATTGTGCCGGCGTACCACCGCCCCATTTACTTTTGTAGTTACTCTAGTCTTGTCAAGCTGGCCTCTGCATGATCAAAATGTGGTTTATAAATTTTAGGACCGACAGGTTCGTAGGAATATAGTAGAAATTCACACACAGGCAAGTTTGAAAATCACCATTGCACAGTCGAATGTTGTGGCCTAATTAAGTCAGTTGCTATTCAATTGTTTCTTAGGCTGCTCAGCGTGTGCAGAAGCAATCTATAGAGTTATTTCAGTGCATGTACTTTAAGGATAAAGACCCTTCTGATGAGCGTTGCACAGCAGATGGCATCATCTACTCAATACGGGCAAATGGTGTGCTGGTGTTTGTACCAAGGTAAGTTGCTGAGAACGTTCAGTTGAATTTAAAAACTAATCTTGACAATTGCAAACTATTTATGAATCAAAGTGGCTGGACAGCAGACACTGAACAAGAGTTTATACGTCTCCTTATGTTGTGTCCTTATTTGTTCAGTGCTCAATTTTGCAAAATTTGGGACAAGCTAGCTCTGCATCACCCAAAATACATATTCCAATTGAGTGATGCTTATGACTGCTCAGGACTGCACTAAAAAACAAAATATTGTATTCATAAAGCATCCTTCACATTCTTGCTTTGTCCTAAAGTCCTTCAAAGGCAGTAAATTGTTTTTAAAATCGTAGTCACTGTTGAGGTAAATGCAACATCCAATGCACAGCAGTGTACAACAAAAACAACCATATTCTGGTCTTTGATTAAGGGATCAATTTTGGGCAGACTCCCATACGCTACATTTATCGGAAAGGTAAATGGGGTTTTTGTATCGGACAATCCCTTAACCATAACAGGAGAGATATGCTATTTGGCCCATCAATGTGTTGAATACATTCGATAACCCAACCTCTCTGTTCTCTCTGGGAGAGAATTCCAAAGCTCTCTAAAATAAGTTCCATTGTTTTTTAAAGTGGGGGACCTCTTATTTTTTTAAACCCTCAGGCAGGTTTTTTTTTCCACACAGAGGGTGGTGAGTGCCTGGAACGCGTTGCCAGGGGAGGTTGTGGAAGCAGATACATTAACGGCATTCAAAATGCATCTCGACAAATACATGGATAGGATGGGTATATGGGGAGACGGCACAAGGAAGTGTTGAGGGTTTTGATAAAGGTTGGGGAGACTTCCGGTGGCGTGAGCGAGCAGGGTGGCCGCAGGAAGAGGAGCTCCTGCCGGTGGCCACGAATTTGGGGATTTCCCCGAGTCTTCACTCCCCTCACACACACACACACACACACACACCCCCCCCCGGACTATCGTCAACCTTTTGGGCTGTCACGGGCAGCTAGCGGGGCCGGTTTAAAAACCGCCGAAGAACCCCGCGTGAGTGTCGGGCGTCGGGGGCTGAGGTGCTGGGCCCAGCGCTGCGTGGAGTTCGGAGCATCGGAGCAGCGGGGGTGGAGATACAAGGAGGCCGAGGCAGCAGGCCCGAGACCAGGGCACGGTGTAGATGGGTGTCCCACGTCAGATGGCTCCCACCTAGGATGAAGAAAGAAGGCTAAAGTCCGGTCCCAGGGGAGCTCTGGGGGAATGTAGAGGAGAAAGAAAGACGGTTTAAAGAAGTTTGGTGAAAGTTTTTTTTCTCCTCTCCCCTTTTTCCCTTTTTCTTTGTGTGAAGGAAGAAAAATTGAAAGAATAATTCAGATTGATGAAGGACAGGAGGGTGGAAGGGGAGAGAAGAGAAAAGAAAGAAAAAACAATAAGTCGCGAAAGAATGCGAAGAGCAGTGCCGAAGAAAGGAGGAAATGCGGGTTCACCGCTGAATGAGAGGACGAGCAAAGGTGCTGACAGGTTGGCGGAAGCCGAACCGCAAGGTGGGGCCGCACTACTTACGGTGGAGAAGATGACCAAGGTGATGGCGGTGGAGCTGGAAAAGCAGTTCGCGAGGCACATGGAGGCCTTGAGGAAGGAGACGGTGGTCGCATTGAAGTCATTGGTGGAGGAGGCAATCGCCCCGGTGAGGGTGGCGGTGGCAAAGGCATCGGCCGAGGTGAGAGAGCAAGGCGAGAAGATGAAGGAAGTGGAGGAGGCTGTGTCACGACACAGCGACCAGGTCATCTGGATAGGGGATGAGCTGCGGCGGTGGTGGAGGTCAACAGAGAACTCCGAGCAAAGCTCGAAGACTTGGAGAACCATTCAAGGCAGCACAATTTGAGAATTGTAGGCTTGCCCGAAGGGACAGAGAGCCCAAGGCCAACACAATACTTCACAAAGGAGTTGGCGGAGCTGATGGGGGAGGGTGAGAACCCCTCCCGGTACGAGCTGGACTGAGCCCATCGGTCATTAAGGCCGAAGCCCAAAGTGAACGAGCCGCCAAAAGCAGTAATAGCTGCTTCCATAAGTTCTGCACGAAGGAGAAGGTATTAAGCTGGGCTAAGCAGAAGCGTGAGGTGCTGTGGGATGTTACTGTGGTTCGGATCTACCAGGACTTGACGGTGGAGTTGGCAAAAAGACGAGCGGCGTTTGGGCGAGTGAAGGCGGCATTGTACAAGAAGGGGGTACGATTTGGTATGGTGTACCCGGCGGAGTTGAGGGTAACGTATAACGCCAAAGACTTTTATTTTGAGACAGCGGAGGTAGCTGAGGCGTTCGTGATGGCAGAAGGCTTGGGACAGACGTGAGGAGCGGATCTGGAAGAGAGACTGTGGAGTGTGTTCGAGCAGCTGGAAAATGTATAAATGCTACAACTTTCTTTTTGCTGTCTTTGCATTGTTACAAAGTTCAAGTTAATGGTGGGTTGATTGGCGTTCTATGTTGCGACGGTTAAGTGTTATGTTAGTGAATTGTATGGGTTGGATTGTTGATTTTTTTTTCTCTGGAACTTGGCATGGGGGGGGCCACCCACGTGAGCTAACTAAAGTCAGCTAGTGAACGGAGGTGAGGTGAGAGGAGGGCTGCGGACATTGGAGCCTGGATAGCAGGCTTCAATGGGCCTACGAGGCGGGGGGGGGGGGGGGATGGATGCTGGGAGATGGTGTTTCAGGGGGAAATGTAGGGGGGGGTTCAGGGGAAGGGGTTCGATGTTAACAATGGACAGGGGCGGGTCAGGCTTATGGGGCAGGGCCCGGTAATATGATGATGGTGGATAAGAAAGGTAGGGGGTGTGAGAGACCACCAGTTAGGATAGTCACGTGGAATGTGAGAGGGCTAGGAGGTCCGGTAAAGAGGTCACGGGTGCTTGCGCATCTTAAAAGTTTGAAAGCCGATGTGGCAATGTTGCAGGAGACTCACTTGAGGGTGAAAAACCAGGTGAGACTTAAAAAGGGCTGGGTTAGCCAAGTGTGTCACTCTGGATTTGATGGAAAGGCTCGAGGGGTAGCTGTGTTGGTCAGCAAAAGGGTACGCTTCCAGATGGAGAAGGTGGTGGCAGATCGGGGGGGTTAGATATGCGATTGTGACGGGCGCTGGAGGGGAGATTAGTGGCGCTGTGTATACGGTCCCAATTGGGAAAATGTGGGATTTGCGAAGATGATGTTTGGGGCCATTCCCGACTTGGACACATATGAACTGGGGGTCGGGGGGGGGGAGACTGGAACTTGGTGCAGGAGCCAAGGTTGGACAGATCACAGCCACGCTCGCATTGGGGAGGGGGGAGGCGCTGGCTCGGCTAATGGTGGAAATGGGAGGGGTGGAGCCTTGGAGGTTCCTGCACCCAGGGGAACGGGAGTACTCGTTTTTCTCAGCAGTCCATAGGGTATACTTGCGGATCGACGACTTTGTGGTGGAGTGCGGAGGCAGATATCATAGCCTTTGCCTCGTTGATCGCCCGAAAAAGGATCCTGTTGGGATGGAGAGCAGCCTCTCCACCCTGTGCCCTGGCGTGGCGGGGGGGCCTGCTGGAATACATGACCCTTGAGAAGGTTAAGTTTGAACTGAGGGGAAGCTCGGAGGGGTTCTACAAGTCATGGGCATTATTTATTACGCTCTTTCAAGAACTGGATAACATCAAACATTAGTTGGGGGGGGGGGTTGGGGGCTGTGTATATTTAGGATGACTATGGGTAATCCCTGATTCCTTTTTGTCATTTGTTTATGTAAATGTGTGGGCTGATGTTTGGGGGTTGGTGGGAGGATGGGATAGTTGTTATTGTTATGGGGATTGACATATTTGTTGCTGATTATTGTTTATTGTTGGTGGGTGTAAATTCAAGAGAAAATGTGAAAAAGGAGAATAAAAATATATTTTTTTTAAAGTTGGTGTCATGGCCGATACTGGCTTGGAGGGCCGAAGGGCCTGTTCATGTGCTGTATTACTCTTTGTTCTTCCTCATTACTTGCTGTACCTGCATGCTAATCTTTTGTGATTCATGTAGAAGGACACACAGATTCCTGAGACTACAACATTCTGCTGTTCCTCTGAATTCAAATATTACTTCAGTGAAACACAACTCTAGATTTATATTCTATTCTAAATCATAGATCATAGAATTTATACAAATCCTGCCATTGAACTTAAAACTATAACTTTGTATCAGACCCTTGGCAGCCGTGTGTACCATCTACAAGATGCACTGCAGCAACTCACCAAGTCTCCTTCGACAACACCTTCCAAACCCACGACCACTACCATCTAGAAGGACAAGAGCAGCAGATACCTGGGAACCCCACCACCTGGAGGTTCCCCTCCAAGTCACTCACTTATCCTGCCTTGGAAATATATTGCCGTTCCTTCACTGTCCCTAGGGCAACATCCTGAACTCCCTCCCTAACAGCACAGTGGGTGTACGTACACCAAGGACTGCACCGGTTCAAGAAGGCAGCGCACCACCACCTTCTGAAGGGCATCTAGGGATGGGCAATAAATAGATGCTGGTCTAACCAGCGACGCCCACATCCCGTAAATGAATAAAATCAAAAGACTATTATCCTGTCATGAAAATCGCTTATTGTCACGAGTAGGCTTCAATGAAGTTACTGTGAAAAGCCCCTAGTCGCCACATTCCGGCGCCTGCCCAGGGAGGCTGGTATGGGAATCGAACCGTGCTGCTGGCCTGCTTTAAAATCCAGCGATTTAGCTGAGTGAGCTAAACCAGCCCCTTGCTCATGATCAGTTGCTGTTGCAAGCACTTGCTGTGCAGAGATTGGCTGCTGAATTTCCTATATTACAGCTTTACATCACCGTGAAATGAATGGCATTTATATCTGGCACAGAGAGAAAACAATGACCTTCACTGAAAGAATGATTTGATGCCAGTAATTTAGCTAATGGACGGAAATTTTCCCAGAATGTGGCCAACAGATCTTCCATAACTGGCACAGCAGAGTTTATTTTTTATCCTTCGCAGGCTGTTGTGATTAAATCGCCTTGTTATAATGTACAGTGTGACATTTTTTATATTGAGCTCCTGTTATACCTTTTTTTCTTCTGTATGTAATTTAATGGCAAAAGTAAATTGAGATATACTGTGTAAACCAGGTATGGCCTGAAAGCTCCGGCATTCCTCAAGAATAAAGAGGGTCTTGTGATCTCAGTACAGCTCGATGGGCCGTGTGTCTGGAAGCCTGGCTCTCTCAAACGCCTTCGAGACAAAATTATTTCCACTACTGTGAATGGAGAATCAGTTACTTTCTCTCTGTTTGATCACATTACTGTAAGTATACTGTTTTATAATACATGTACAAATTGCACAGAATAAGGTTAAAAAGTAGCAAATGGAAATCTAAAATAAAAGCAGGCAATTCTAGAAATGTAAACATCTAACAGAAAGAAGGGCCAGCCTTTGGGTTCCTCCTTCTGGCAACCTTATTTTTAGACAAAGTGTTTCATAGAATTTACAGTGCAGGTGGCCATTTGGCCCATCAAATCTGCACCAGCCCTTGGAAAGAGCACCCTATCCCACGTCCACACCTCCACCCTATCCTAGTAATCCCATCCAACATTTCTGGACACTAAGGGCAATTTATCATGGCCAATCACCCTAACCTGCACATCTTTGGACTGTGGGAGGAAACCGGAGCACCCGGAGGAAACCCACGCAGACACTGGGAGAGCGTGCAGACTCAGCACAGCCATTGACCCAGAGGGGAATTGAACCTGGGACCCTGGTGCTGTGAAGCAACAGGTGCTGACCACTGCTACCGTGCCCCCCACTCCCCCTAGTGGATGTGTTTAGAGTGACAGAACCTAGACAAATAGTAAGAGGAAAGTTATAGCAGTGTTTCGTTGTGAAATTAATATTAAAGTTTTGTAATTCACTGGGTCTTTACCATGTGATTTGTCCTTTTTCTCCTATTGTAATGGATCATTGGGTAACGTTAACTCTCTCCCCTGACACTGAATTCATACTTGCTGTTTGGTTTTAAAGACAAATGTTCAGGTACTCCCCTTAGCTTGCCGCAATGCTCAGTATTCCTTACCACAATGTAGACTGATTTTAGAGCATTTTTAAACTCATCTTGAAGCCAGTGGATTAACCAAAAGCCCTCAGCCAGCTGGTTGATCCTTTTATGACTAGTTAAGCTTTTGTTTTCCTCATCTTTACCAAAAAAGGTACGAATATCTGAACACTCATCCCGATCACATCCAGACAGCATCAAACTGGACATTGTCAGCAACCAACCCTTTAACACAGCCAGCACTGAACCTACGCATGAACCTTCACACACTTCAAAGACAGACTTGGTACGGGCTGTAATCAGATCAGCTGAAGAGGCACAACTTGCCCAAGAGCATGCAAAAACGGCATCAATCAGAATTGAAGATGAAGAATATTGTCAAACCCAGGGGGACAGTCTCTACTCACTGTTAGAAGAAATTAAGGAATTGGCACTACTCGATGTTACAGTTGGATGACTATGCAAGTTAAGTCATGACTTTAGATCGGTTTTAATTTCTTAACCAAAACCACTATTGAAACCGATTTAAAAACTTGTGTATATTGGAAAAAATGTATATAATTGGGTACTCTAAATTTAAAAAAAAACTTGTGTATAATTGATACCCAGTCAATGGTTCTGGGTTTTTAAAGCAAATTTGACAGCAACTTGTAATTGCGGGCAGTTGGAAGTAAAGAAAATGGCAGGGTCCAGTAACTTAAATCAAACCAGCTGTTATCTGTGAAGCCAATCCAGCTTGTGTAAAGTTTGCAGCGCTAATGAGATGTACAAAGATTTTTTTGAACTGGATGTAAATATTGTTGTTTTTATTCAGTTGTGATTGACACAAAGTGGTTCAAATACTTTTCACACCCTTTCTAGGAAGGGTAACAAATAAAACGTCTCATGGGTGACAGTTTTGCCATTAGTGCTTGGGTCCAGTTTGGAGCAATTTATTTCTTCCAAATAAATACAGAAATTATATCTCGAGTTGAGTTCAAAATCTGGACTCCTAGTTCAAAGTGTGTTAAATTGTCTGAGGAGGTCTTTTTAAGAAGCATTTCCATATTTTGACCAAAGTCTGATATTACTCTCCTTGGGAATTCTGATGTATTGAACTCAATGTTAACCATTTCTCTCCACAGCAACACCTTGCAAATGTCGCCTGATTTATAGGCTAATGGATCATTTTTACTTTCTCTGTAATATATTAGTAGCAGCCAACACACTAATAATCCCGAAGCAGTAATCTCAAATTTAGATTGTATTAAATCAAGTTAGGATGCACTGATAAAAGTATATAGCATCAGAATGGCTATTTATACGAGACCTTTAATACTGCTGTGAAGCTGAAAATCTTTTACTGTGAAACTTGTGGACGAACAAAAATTAGGAGTTCCTAAACACCCTTAATCAAGTGTACAACCCAAGTAAATCTTGCTAACGAATACTCCACTACCTTCAGACCACCACCATTCCACTGCCTGCAAAACAAAATACAAAACCTCATAACAATCACCAGCAAATCTTGATCACGTAACACGCTAAATACGTATTTAATCAATTCCTGTGGTAGTTTCCAGCTCCTGTATCAGTTGAGAAACCTCTGCTTTTTCAGTAATCCTTTCTATGGACAAATCCTGCGATGGTGTTGCTTCTGAAAGAAGTTTGGACACCGTGTCTTCAATTGTGTTTTCAGACTCGTGTGTTGATTGAGCAGAGTCGGACTCCGATAAGTATTCTCTGGTTTCCAGGGCGAGATCTATTTCTGTTGCGGTTTTAAGTTCCTGAACAAGCTTAGAAGATTCAGTTTTGGTTGCCTCTTTTGAAACTTCGGTATTTTCAGCCATGTCATTCGGATCTCTCGACACAATGGTTTGATTTGGTGCCGTAGACTGACTCAAGGTCAGGGAATCAGTTCGATCTGAAACAATAGATAAACATAGACACATTCATGCACAAATAATCCAAATTTTCCTTCTCAAACCATAGCACAAAGTACTGGCAGACAGATGGCCCCAATGGTTTACAATGGCTTGTGACTGTGATTACCTGGGACCTGACCTCCTTGGCTATGTAGGATGACTTCAACAACATGCTCTTGGAAGAAATATTTTTTTAAAATATAAATTGAGAATACCCAATTTATTTCCCCAATTAAGGGATAATTTAGCATAGCCAATCCACCATCCGTGTGCATCTTTGGGTCGTGGGGGTGAGACCCATGCAGACACGGAGAATGTACAAACTCCACACGGACAGTGTCCAGGAATGTATGGAGAAGATTTAACAAAATGCAGACTTAAATCTGCATACCAAGTGCTCTGGTTAGCCAACAAATCTTGAATTCAAATCCAAACAATGGAATGAAAGTCTTTCTGCATTGGTTACACATTTTTAAAACCGGGGCAGCCATAACCTAAATTACAAGTCTCGTCGTTGTAACCGAGGAAATGTGCTAATATGCACACAGTAAGGTTCAAAGATAATAACCAGTTTATCTGATTTATGGTTGAGTGACACGTGGTGGCCAAAAGTATTTCTGCTCTTTGAAGAGTGGCATGGGGTCTTTTGTCCATCTCACGGGGCAGACAGCAAGATAGCTTCCCCAATAATGCAACACTCCCTCAGTAGTGCACTGGACTGTCAGCCTGAATTTTGTGCTCATCGCTGGGGAAGGAATTGAACAAAAAACTTTCCATGTGACAGGTGACTAACCGTTGGGATTGAAGGCAGACAAGTCTGCAGGGCCTCATGGCCCACATCTTAGGGACTTAAAGGAAGTGGCAGCAGAGAAGGTGGATCTATTTGTTGTAATGTTCCAAAGTTCCCTGGAAAGGTTCCAATGGATTGGAAAAATGCTAATGTAACGCCCTCATTCAGAAAAGGGAGGCAGGCAGAAAATAAGAAACTATAGACCAGTTAGTTTAACATCTGTCGTTGGGAAATTCAAAACGCAATCCATCAGACTTTTTGGACACTAAGGGGCAATTTAGCATGGCCACTCCATCTAACCTGCACATCTTTGATCTATGGGAGGACACCCACGCAGACACTGGGAGAATGTGCAAACTCCACACAGGCAGTCACCCAAGGCTGGAATTGAATCCAGGTGCTGTGAGGCAGCAGTGTTAACCACTGTGCCACTGTTTTATGATGGGTAAATAATGTTTGAAAAATTTGCAGGAGTTCAAGATGTAACAAGCCAAGTGGATAATGGACATCCTGTAGTTGCATAGCTGTGCTTCCAGAAGGCATTTGATCTAGTATGCAGGTAACAAGAAAGGCAAATGGAATTTTGGCCTTTATAGATAAAGGAATAGAGTATAAAAGTAGCAAAGTGGTGCTGCACTGTACAAGGCATTGGTGAGACTGCACCTGGAGTACTGTGCACAGTTTTGGTCCCCTTATTTGAGGAGGGATGTAGTTGCATTAGAGGCAGTTCAGAGGAGGTTCACTAAATTAATTCGAGATAAGGGGTTTGCCTTGTGAAGAGAGATTCAGCAGTTTAGGCCTATACTCTATCTAGTTTAGAAGAATAAGAGATCTAATTAAGGTATTGAAAAAATTGACGTAAAGCAGATACTTCCTCTTGTGGGGAAACCTAGAAGAGTTTCTAAGGGGTAGCAGATTTAAAACAGATGAGGAAACTTAAACACCTTGCTGAACTGCAATGGTCCGGAAAACATCCAGTGATAGCCCAGGCACTTGCGGCATCTGGTTTTGTACCAGAGTATGAAACACTATAGTTTTTCAGCACCATCCTTGTATAGATATGGCACTGCCTTGTCATCATGACATGCCTGCATATGGTAGAATTTACAGTGCAAAAGGAGGCCATTAAGCCCACACCTCTATCCTATCCCCATAACCCCACCTACCCTTTTTTGGACACTAGGGGCAATTTATCATGGCCAATCCACCTAACCTGCACATCTTTGGACTGTGGGAGGAAACCCACGCACACACGGGGAGAATGTGTAGACTCCTCACAGACAGTGACCTAAGCCGGGAATCGAACCTGGGACCCTGCAGCTGCGAAGCAATTGTGCTAGCCTTATAACAAAGTATAAAATATGTTTTACAAACCCCAAAACTATGTGTTTAATTAGACTGTCAAAACCATCACCAAAAGACACTTTCTCTTAAAGCCCAAACTCTAATCCGACAAGAATATGCTCAATTAAATATAAAGAATAAAATGGTAAATTTAAACTTTATAAGTTACGAAAATGAACACAGCATATTAAGCATGGTTTAAATTAGCTATGCTTTGGGGAGTCATTGAATTAAAGCTCCCTCCTGGCCTTTTCTCATTAGAACGGAGAAGGATGAGGGGCGACTTGATAGTTTATAAGATGATTAGGGGAATAGATAGAGTAGGCAGTCAGAGACTTTTTCCCCGGGTGGAACACACCATTACAAGGGGACATAAATTTAAGATAAATGGTGGAAGATATAGAGGGGATGTCAGAGGTAGGTTCTTTACCCAGAGAGTAGTGGGGGCATGGAATGCACTGCCTGTGGAAGTAGTTGAGTCAGAAACGTTAGGGACCTTCAAGTGGCTATTGGTTAGGTACATGGATTAGGGTAGAATAATGGAGTGTAGGTTAACTTCTTAAGGGCAGCACGGTAGCATTGTGGATAGCACAATTGCTTCACAGCTCCACGGTCCCAAGTTCGATTTCGACTTGGGTCACTGTCTATGTGGAGTCTGCACATCCTCCCCGTGACTGCGTGGGTTTCCTCCGGGTACTCCGGTTTCCTCCCACGGTCCAAAGATGTGCAGGTTGGGTGGATTGGCCATGAAAAATTGTCCAAAATTCTATGATTAACCTAGGACAAAAGTTCGGCGCAACATCGTGGGCCGAAGGGCCTGTTCTGTGCTGTATTTCTCTAAAGAATGGGGACCGGCTAGGACAGGCAGAGAGACAAGAGCAGTAACAGATTTTAAAACGATTAAAATTAGGTCAAAATTGTGGCTAGAGTAAGAAAGCAAACTTCATAAAGCTCTATCAGCAGGAACCACATTTAGCCAGCGCCTTTTCTTCCAGCCACACAGTGATCACTAGGAAATGGAACAAATGATCTAGGAAGCACACTGATAGGCTCTTGAATTCCAATTTCTCCACAATGCACAAGATAGTGGTTGCATCTTTCTGGAGGCAGGTTTTTTGCAGAGAAGTTAAAGAAAATCTCAGTACCAACCTCTTCCACACTTTGAAACAGATTAAAAGCAGATTACTATATTCTGAATTATTTTAAGTATGGAAATTAAAGTTTTGTGCGGTAAATTGGATTGAAAAACCCACTTACCACTGGAGGGCGTCTGATTTGCCGACTGGAGTCTTGCCCGTCTCTGAAGTGCAAGCTGTTTGTTCCTTTCAATCCTAAACTGCTGTTCCTCAGACAGTGTGCTTGAGCTAGGAGTCGATTCTGCAACTGGTTGGTCAGGCATTGAATTGAATGAAGTTTCTAAGTTATCAATTTGGAGTCCATCCTCATTCTCTACAACTGTAATTAAATGTTATTTTAGAGAAGAATTTTACGTCACTTTAGCATAGCTCTCAGAAACTGACAATCCTGCTTCAGTAAATAATAATAATCTTTATTATTGTCACATACATTTACCGTGTAATGAAGTTACTGTAAAAAATTCCCTCGTCGCCCCACTCCGGCACCTGTTTGGGTACACGGAGGAAGAATTCAGAATGTCCAATTCACCTAACAAGCACGTCTTTCGGGACTTGTGGGACAAAACCCACGCAGACACGGGGAGAATATGCAGACTCCGCACAGACATTGACCCAAGCCGAAAATCGGACCGGGGTCCCTGGTGCTGTGAAGCAACAGCTACTGTGCTGCCCTTTTCCAGAGAAAAGTTGAATTCACAGACCAAGTTGCTAATTCTGTCCTTATCTGACAACTTAGAACAGGGCCCATTACTAGTTGCCATCTCTTTTTTTCCCTTCCCTCGACCAGAGAGAATATATGAGTATCAGTGCATCAGAACAGCACAAGGCCCAGCAGTGGTGCTCTCACACTGAATAGCTCACAGCTATTCTCAAGCTTTACACAATGGCCACTTTTGGGACATCGGGTGCCTACAAGAATGGGCTTTAGCAGAGTGGAGAAACAAACTGTGATAGTGGATTCCACATTTAAAACCACAGAGTCCTGGTGGGTAAAGGCAGTGTCTGAAGTATATTAAGTCACAAAGATGGAAAATAAAAACCAACTCTAATTTGAAAGGCGTTTCTGGTTGTCACGGCTGTATTGGTCTCTGCTCCCCAGGACTGGGTAGTGATCCCATTCCAGCTGCGAAGTGTTCTTGTTGATAAGTTCATACAAGATTAAATGTTAGAGACTCGGGACTGAAAGCAAGAGAAATAATTTTAATAACAGGGCTGAGAGACTGAAATGCGCTACTAGTGATTGAAGTGGAGACCCTGTTACCATTTAACAATCAGATTGGAAAGGGAAATAAAGGCACACTTAAGTAGAGGATAAACACCACATACTGGTTCAGCCAAGTGTGCTGGTTTTCACGTTGCAATTTGCGTGTCCAATTCAGTTTATGGTTAATTCAATAAAGAAATAGCAATCTGAGGCAAGTTATCAAAGAACAGTGCAGCACAGAAACAGGCCCTTTGGCCCTCCAAGCCTGTGCCGACCATGCGGCCCGTCTAAACTAAAATCTTCTACACTTCCAAGGTCCATATCCCTCTATTCCCATCCTATTCATGTATTTGTCAAGATGCCCCTTAAATGTCACTATCGTCCCTGCTTCCACCACTTCCTCCGGCAGCGAGTTCCAGGCACCCACTATCCTATGTGTAAAAAAAAATCTAGCTCGTACATCTCCAAATCTTGCCCCTCGCACCTCAAACCTATGCCCCCCAAGTAATTGACCCCTCTACCCTGGGAAAAAGCCTCTGACTATCCACTCTGTCTATGCCCCTCATAGTTTTGTAGACCTATTATCAGGTCGCCCCTCAACCTCCGTCGTTCCAGTGAGAACAAACTGAGTTTATTCAACCTCTCCTCATAGCTAATGCCCTCCATACCAGGTAACATCCTGGTAAATCTCTTCTGCACCCTCTCTAAAGCCACCATATCCTTCTGGTAGTGCGGCCACCAGAATTGAACACTATACTCCAAGTGTGGCCTAATTACGGTCCTATACAGCTGCAACATGACTTGCCAATTTTTATACTCAGTGCCCCGGCCAATGAAGGCAAGCATGCCGTATGCCTTCTTGACTACCTTCTCCACCTGTGTTGCCCCTTTCAGTGACTTGTGGACCTGTACACCTAGATCTCTCTGACTGTCAATACTTTTGAGGGTTCTACCATTCACTGTATATTCCCTACGTGCATTAGACCTTCCAAAATGCATTACCTCACATTTGTCCGGATTAAACTCCATCTGTCATCTCTCTGCCCAAGTCTCCAAATTACCTAAATCCTAAATACTCTGACAATCCTCATCGCTATCCGCAATTCCACCAACCTTTGCGTCATCCACAAACTTACTAATCAGACCAGTTACATTTTCCTCCAAATCATTTATATATACTAAGAACAGCAAAGGTCCCAGCACTGATCC
The DNA here is from genome assembly GCF_902713615.1 of Scyliorhinus canicula. NCBI lineage: Eukaryota > Metazoa > Chordata > Chondrichthyes > Carcharhiniformes > Scyliorhinidae > Scyliorhinus > Scyliorhinus canicula. The sequence goes on from NC_052157.1 coordinate 3,394,107, forward strand.
CTGCGGAACACCACTAGTCACAGCCCTCCAATCAGAAAAACACCTTTCCATTGCTACTCTCTGCCTCTATGACCTAGCCAGTTCTGTATCCACCTTGCCAGCTCACCCCTAATCCCGTGTAACTTCACCTTTTGTATCAGTCTGCCATGAGGGACCTTGTCAAAGGCCTTACTGAAGTCCATATAGACAACATCCACTGCCCTACCTGCATCAATCATTTTTGTGACCTCTTCGAAAAACTCTATCAAGTTAGTGAGACACGACCTCCTCTTCACAAAACCGTGCTGTCTCTCACTAATACGTCTATTTGCTTCCAAATGGGAGTAGATCCTGTCTCGAAGAATTCTCTTCAGTAATTTCCCTACCACAGGCTCACCGGCCTGTAGTTCCCTGGATTATCTTGCTACCCTTAAACAAACGAACAACATTGGCTAGTCTCCAGTCCTCAGGGACATCACCTGAAGAGAGTGAGGATCCAAAGATTTCTGTCAAGGCCTCAGCAATTTCCTCTCTAGCCTCCTTCAGTATTCTGGGGTAGTCCGTCTCAGAGCATCCGCCCATAAGCAGCCCTCTAACTCCCCACCAAGCTCCTCCTCCCATTTGAGTTTCAGTTCCTCGGTCTGGGGACTTATTTACCTTAATATTTTTCAAGATGCCCAACACCTTGCCTTTTTAGATCTCAATGTGACCTAGGCTATCTACACACCCTTCGCCAGACTCAACATCCACCAATTCCTTCTCTTTGGTGAATACTGATGCAAAGTATTCATTTAGTGCCTCACCCATTTTCTCTGGCTCCACACATAGATCCCTTGCCTATCCTTCAGTGGGCCAACCCTTTCCCTGGCTACCCTCTTGCTTTTATGTACGTGTAAGAAGCCTTGGGATTTTTCTTAACCCTATTTGCCAATGACTTTTCATGACCTCCTTTAGCCCTCCTGACCCCTTGTTTAAGTTCCTTCCTACTTTCCTTTTACTCCACACAGGCTTTGTCTGTTCACAGCCTTCTGGCCCTGACAAATGCCTCCTTTTTCTTTTTTTTAAACAAACAATTTTATTGAGGTATTTTTGGCCTTGTAAACAGCAACAATATACTGTAGTGTGCAAACATCAATTTAAAAAAAAACAAACATAGTGCACATAGCAACTCCTCTCTCGCAAACAAACCCACCTATTAGAACATAGAACAGTACAGCACAGAACAGGCCTTTCGGCCCTCGATGTTGTGCCGAGCAAGGAGCACCCTACTCAAACCCACGTATCCACCCTATACCCGTAACCCAACAACCCCCCTCCCTCCCCTCCCTCCCCCTCCCTCCCCCTCCCCTCCTCCCCTCCCCTCCCCTCCCCCCCTCCTCCCTCCCCTCCCCCCCTCCTCCCTCCCCTCCCCCTCCTCCCCCCCTCCCTCCCCCTCCCCTCCCCCTCTCCCCCCCTCCCTCCCCTCCCCCCCTCCCCCCCTCCCCTCCCCTCCCCCCCTCCTCCCTCCCCTCCCTCCCCTCCTCCCCCCCCCTCCTCCTCCCCTCCCTCCCCCCCTCCCCCCCCCTCCCTCCCCCCCCTCCTCCCCCCCTCCTCCCCCTCCCTCCCCCCCCCCTCCCTCCCCTCCCCCCTCCCCTCCCCCCTCCCCTCCCCTCCCTCCCTCCCCCCCTCCCCTCCCTCCCTCCCCCCCTCCCCTCCCTCCCTCCCCTCCCTCCCCCCCCCCTCCCTCCCCTCCCCCCCTCCCCTCCCCCCCCTCCCTCCCCCCCTCCTCCCCTCCCCCCCTCCCCTCCCCCCCCTCCCTCCCCCCCTCCTCCCCTCCCCCCTCCCCTCCCTCCCCTCCCTCCCTCCCCTCCCTCCCTCCCCCCCTCCTCCCCTCCCCCCTCCCCTCCCTCCCCTCCCTCCCTCCCCTCCCTCCCTCCCCCCTCCCCTCCCCCCCCTCCTCCCCTCCCCCCCCTCCTCCCCTCCCTCCTCCCCTCCCCCCCCTCCTCCCCCCCTCCCCCTCCCCTCCCCCCCTCCCCTCACCCCTCCACCTCCCCCCCTCCCTCCTCACCCCCTCCCCCCCCCTCCCCTCCCCCTCCCCCCCTCCCCCATACTTCGGTCTTTGGGGGTTCTGAGTCCCTCCGGGCCAACAGTATTCGTCGCCGGGCTACCAGCGAAGCAAAGGCCAGAACGTCGGCCTCTATCCCCTCCTGGACTCCCGGATCTTCCGAGTCCCCAAAAATTGCCCCGTCTGGACTCATCGCCACCCTTGTTTTCAGTACCTGGGACATGACATCCGTAAATCCCTGCTAGTATCCCCTGAGTTTTGGACATGCCCAGAACATGTGAACATGGTCCGCTAGTCCTCCCCCACATCTAGCACACTTGTCCTCCAGCCCAAAAAATTTACTCATCCTGGCCACCGTCATGTGGGCCCGGTGGACGATCTTGTACTGAATCAGGCCGAGCCTGGCACATGTTGCGGTTGCGTTTACCCTCCTCAGAGCGTCTGCCCATAAGCAGCCCTCTAACTCCCCACCAAGCTCCTCCTCCCATTTGAGTTTCAGTTCCTCGTTCTGTGTGTCCTCTGCTCCCATAAGCTCTATCCAAGACTCTCCCCTCTCTTACCTCTCCCCTGGAATCCTGGATCCACTTCGGTGGAAGGCGTGGAAAAGACCTGTCTACATCCGAAATCCCGCACCTGCAAGTACCGAAAGTCATTCCCCCCTCGCCAGCCCCCACCTCGCCAGCCCGAATTTCTCCTCCAGCGCCCTCATGCTCGAGAACCTCCTTTCCAGGAACAAGTCGCCCATCCTTCCCATCCCAACCTTCCGCCACTCTCGAAACCCACCGTCCATTTTCCCCGGGGCAAATCGGTGGTTGTCACATATTGGGGACCAGACCGACGCTTCCACTTCCCCCGTACGTTTCCTCCATTGGCCCCAAATCCGCAGAGCCGCCACCACTATAGGGCTGGTGGAGTACCTGGCCAGCGGGAGCAGCAGAGGAGCCGTGACCAGGGCTGCCAAGCTGGTGCACCTGCACGAAGCAACCTTCACCCGCTCCCAAACCGACCCCGTACACACCATCCATTTCCTTATCATGGCTATGTTAGCCACCCAGTGGTAGTTGCTGAGGTTCGGCAATGCCAGTCCCCTCACTACCGTTCCTTTCAAGCATCCCCTTCTTTACCCGTGAGGACTTCCCCCGTCCAAACAAATCCCAGGATGATTTTATCGGTCCTTTTAAAGAAGGACAGCGGAATGAAAATAGGGAGACACTGAAAAATAAACAGGTATCTCAGGAGGATCGTCATCTTCACCGTCTGCACTCTCCCCGCTAGTGACAGCGGGAGCGCATCCCATCTCTGAAACTCACTCCTCATTTGCTCCACCAGTCTGGACAAGTTCAACTTGTGTAGCCTGTCCCAGTCTCGCGCCACTTGTATCTGTAAGTACCTGAAATTGTCCCCAACCAGCCTAAACGGCAGCTCCCTCAGCCTATTCTCCTGACCCCTCGCCTGCACTACAAACAACTCGCTCTTTGCCACGTTCAATTTCAACCCCTAAAACTGGCCAAATTCCCTTAAGATTTCCATAATCCCGTCCATCCCTGCCACTGGATCCGACACGTATAAAAGCAGGGAGATTGGCCTAACTTCATTGTAACTTCATTGAAGCCTACTCGTGACAATAAGCGATTTTCATTTTCATTTCATTTCTATAGGACCCACATGCTTCCAGATCTTTATCCTGTTTCACTATCAGCGAGATGGTGGCTTGCGACATCGTCGGGGTAAAACCTCGTTAAACACCCTAACTAGCACCGGCCCCATTAACTTTACCCGAGAACTTTTTGTAGAACTCCACTGGATACCCATCCGGCCCCGGGGCTTTACCCGACTGCATGGCCTTCAGGCCCCCCATTACTTCTTCCGCTCTAATCGGGGCTCCCACCCCCTGCCCACTTTTCGGAAGGTCAGCCCATCTAAGAAGCGCCTCATCCCCTCCGGCCCCGTGGGGGGTTCTGAGGTACAAAGCCTGCTGTAAAAGTCCCTGAATACCTTGTTCAGTCCTGCAGGGTCCCCAACCCGGTTTCCTTCCCCGTCAGCTACCTTGACGTTCCTATTTCCCTGGCCGTCTCCCTCGTCCTAAGCTGCTGTGCAAACATTCTCCTGGCTTTCTCCCCATGTTCATAAACCGCGTGCCCCTTGCCTTTCTAAGCTGCTCCATGGCTTTACCTGTAGATAGCACCCCCAACTCCGCCTGCAGTCTCCGTCGTTCCCCAAGTAGCTCTGCCTTCGGGGACTCCGCATATTCCCTGTCCGTCCGTTTAATCTCCTGCACCAGTCTGTCTATCTCCGCCCTGTCCGTTCTGTCCCTATGGGCTCGAATTGAGGTCAGTTCCCCTCTCACCACCGCCTCAGCGCCCCCCAGAGCTCCGCTGCTGAGACTTTCCCTGTATCATTGACCTGCAGGTAGTCCTGCATGCATTTCCCCACTCTCTCACACACCCTCTCATCTGCCAACAATCCCACCTCTAACCTCCCTTGTGGGCGCTGGTAACTTTCTTTTCAGACCTGCAGGTCGACCCAATGTGGAGCATGGTCCGAAATAGTGATCGCCGAGTATTCAGTATCCTTCACCCCCTCCAGAAAATCCCTGCTCATAATAAAGAAGTCGATTTGAGAATAAACCTTGTGAATATGTGAATAAAACGAGAACTCCTTCCCCGTCGGCCGTCTGTCTCTCCATGGGTCCATACCCCCATTTGCTCCATAAACCCTCTCAGTTCCCTTGCCATTGCCGGGACCCTGCCCGTTTTGGAACCGGTCCAGGTCGGGATCAAGGACTGTATTAAAGTCTCCACTTTAGCTTGTGCGAGTCCAAGTCGGGAATTTCCCAGCAGCCTCATGATGAAATCTACATCACCCCAGTTTGGAGCGTATACATTCACTAGGACTACCCTCACCCCCTCAAGCTTGCCACGGACCATGAGAAATCTGCCACCCCCATCCGCAACTGTGCTGTCCGCCTCAAATTGAACCCGTTTGTTAATCATGATCGCGACCCCTCTGGTCTTAGCGTCAAGCCCCAAATGGAAGACCTGGCTAACCCAGCCCTTCCTTAAACTAATCTGGTCCGCCACTTTCAAATGTGTCTCCTGCAGCATAATTGCATCCGCCTTCAGAGCCCGGAAATGCACGAACACACGTGCCCTCTTGATTGGCCCGTTTAGCCCTCTAGTGTTCCAGGTGATCAGCCTGGTTGGAGGGCACCTTGCCGCCGCCCCCCCCCCCCCCCCCCCCCCCCCCCCCCGGCGATAAACCATCTCCCTTCTTGGGCCCACCCCTAGTCCATGTGCCACGCCTCCCCTGGTCCGCCTCCTGGCAGCTCTCAACCCCGATCTCTTCACTGTTACCTGGTTCAGTTCCCTCCCTCGTCAGCAGCTCCTTTTTCTTTTTGACGAGGCCCACAATATCTCTTCTTATCCAAGGTTCCCGAAATTTGACGTATTCATCCTTCTTCTGCACAGGAACATGCCGGTCCTGAATTCTTTTCAACTGACATTTGAAAGTCTACCACATGTCAGATGTTGATTTACCCTCAAACATCCGCCCCCAATCTAGGTACTTCAGTTCCCGCCTAATATTGTTATAATTAGCCTTCCCCCAATTTCAGGGGGCTAATCTCGCAGCAAGGATCGTGCTTTCAGCGCAGGGCAACAAAATTATCTTTTTATAAAAGTTAAAGAACGCACACCGGGAACACCTTCATGTCAGGTCCTCTAATGCAACTCTGTTGTTATGTAAAATATTGGACAAGGCATATCCTATAATGATAATACCGTGCAGAGTTTTAACCTCAATTGACCTATGACAGTACTCTCGACAGTTAAACCACTAATTGCATCACATGCAAAATGTGACCAGTGGAGCTGTGTAGTCCCTACCCTCACAGGAGAGAGCAAAAAAAAAAAAAGGTTCTAAATTAACATAAATCTTTCTATGATCTGGGCACAAAACAATAACCACCGGAACGGAGTGACTCTAATTCAACAATGTAGTAAGTAGAAAAATAAATGATGTTTCAAATAAATTGAAATGTGTCGCTTTTCAGTCACGTACAGAAAAAGTATTTGTTCCGGTTGAACCTCGGATGGTTAGGGGCTCGGCGTTTAGGGAAAAACGACTTAAATTGAAAGATGGACTCAATGCCCCTTTCTTCTATCTGCACTGACCTTGCATTTGCAATAGCTCCTCCTTTCACAAATATGTCCTAATTAATGTTGGACATGTAATAACTTGTGCAAAAAGGTGGCAGCCAATATGAGCACAGCAAGGTGCCACAAACAGCAATCGAAGGTGCAGGAGAAAGTGGGAAGAGACTTTTTTTAAATGACACAGTGTTTGATTTTGTTTTCTATGCAATGTTTCACAGGTTTTAATTAATGTTGTAAACCCTGGCTGCATTGCTAGATTAGACATGAAGAGCGAAACAATCACACCTTTCACACACGACAGAGTGGGATTAGGGAGGTCTAAAAACATTTCTGTATATCCCAGGACGTCACTTTTTCATGGGCAGGAAATTACATTATTGCTGCATCACTAAAATCAAATATAAAATAGCAACACTACCCAGTCAATATAAGCCTCGCAAGCCTGGAATTAATGCTCTAAATTCCTTTAAAAATTGCTCCAGTGTCGTGCTGGCCCTCTGTAGGGGCCAGAATTAGACGTGGGAGCGGCCCATTCACACTGTCGTAAAACGCGACGGCTTTTACGGCAGCGTGGACACTCTCCCGCGGGATTAGAGAATCCCGCCCTAGAATTCTAAAAAGCAAATGCAGTGGAAAATATCAACATCAAGTATAAACCTTAGTTCTGAATCAACCTTATATTTACTTTAAGACAGCGTATAAAAGGAGTTGCTATTATGTCCCATTTGAATCATAAAGTTTCGAAATAAAGTTTGAACAGGGATTTGAAAGGAGCACTTGCCTTCGTTAGAAATAAAGTCGTCATGTGTAATGGGGATGTCAAGTCGAATTTTCTTTAAGCAGGTCTAGAATGAAGAAAATGACAAATATAAACTGCAGGCAAGGTCACGGAGCTGAAACTTCCAGACTGCCTCGCTCTTCCCACAGGTAACACCTTCCACTGCTCAGCGTTCCCAATCTATTCGCTTTTGATTTTAATATTGTTGATTTGTAAATGAACAAATACAAAATTCAATCTCTGAAAATGATGTTATACATGAGGAGGTTTCCTCAAGATCTGGCCCATTGTTCAGTTGACGAATTAAAGTTTATTAAAAAAAAAGAGAATTTGCAGAATGGAACTGGGAAACTTTAGAAACTCGCTCCGGAGCCACCTAGTGGCTCAAGATTCCAACCACAGGCTGACAATTGGCAAAAAAAAATGAATGGGAAATGTTGACCCACCAGTTTACAATAGCAAATACTGACAAAACAAACCTTCTTTAAAAATAAATTTAGAGTAGCCAATTATTTTTTCCAATTAAGGGGCAATTTAGCATGGCCAATCCACCTATCTTGCACATCTTTTGGGTTGTGGGGGTGAAACCCACGCAGACACGGGGAGAGTGTGAAAACTCCTCACGGACAGTGACCCAGAGTCGGGATTCGAACCCGGGTCCTCAGCGCCGTAGGCAGTAATGCTAACCACTGTGCCCCCGTGCTGCCCCTGACAAAACAAACCTGACCCAAATCATAAGAGGCAATGAAATGTTCATGGGGACAGAAAAATAAAGAGCAAGGGAAATTGTGCGTAGCTACAGGGGAAGTTGACACCATATTACACAGCAAATACAGATTGTCCTGCATTCAGCAGCATAGTTGTTCCATTTGTTATCTAAAAAGAGGAGGACATGTGGAAAAGGTTTTAAATACAAAAACTGACAACTTCCTGGGATGGAAGAAAACAAAACCAGATCCACAGCAACCTTTAGCCTGCCGTCTGAATGGAAATGAATTACTCACACAGTTAGATGCTCTTGTCGACACAAATTCCCCTTCTTAACCATGGGAGCGGCTTACAAAGTCTTAACTAAAGATCAAAAATCACCAGTATCATAACGTTAGCACGCAGGAATCCCATCTCACACTCCATTCAGGACAAGCAGTGGCAAAGTTGGTACACTGAAGGAGGTGGGGCGGATCCCAAATGTCACAACGGCCAATTAATGTGCCTCCTGGCAAAGAACAGAAGTCGTCTTCTTCGTGGTCAGTTCCTCAGGGTCGAGGATGACCCGCTTCCGCTCCGCGGTGGGTTCTGCGGTGGCCGAATCGTCCAATCCTGGGTCCGCAGACTCTGCCACAGGTTTGGGAGGTGGGTGGGTGGGACGCTCTAGATTCTGCGCCCTCCATCTGCTGTTTACACTTGGCCTCCGCGTGCTCCACCCTGCGACGCCCGAGGTGTTTGGCACCTTCACGGATGCTTCTTCTCCAGTTTGTGCATTCTAAGGCAAGCGATTCCCATGTGGGGATGTTGTAGTTATTTAGGGAGGCTTTTAGAGTCTCATTCAGAATATCGTTTCCTCTGCCCTAGTGATCGCTTTGCGGAGCTCGGAGCAGAGCACTTGTTTCGGGAGTCTTTATGTCGGCATACTGGCATCGCAGCTTGTTGAGCGTGACCTGTGCCTCGATACTGGGGATATTGGCCTGGGAGAGGACGCTCATATTGGTACGCCCATCCTGCCAGTGGATTTGCAACGTTTTACGGAGGCAGCATTGTTTTGGTTTTATAAATGTAGAGTACCCAATTTGTTATTTTCCACAATTAAGGGGCAATTTAGCGTGGCCAATCCACCTACCCTGCACATCTTTGGGTTGTGGGGGTGAAACCCACGCAGACACGGGGAGAATGTGCAAACTCCACACGGACAGTGACCCAGGGCCGGGATTCGAACCCGGGTCCTCAGCAAAGTAGGCTGAAGTGCTGACCACCGTGCCACGTGCCACCCTTGCATTGCTGATATCTGTCCAAGGATTTGAGGTGTTTGCTGTACAATGTCCATGTTTCTGATGCATACAGGAGGGCGGGGACCACAGCTGCTCTGTAGACCATGACCTTGATACTGGGTTTGAGATCTTGGTCTTCGAATAGTCTACTCAGAAATCTGAAGACTGCACTGCGCATTGGAGTCGGAATCGATGTTGGATTTCATCGTCAATGCTCACACCAAGAGGAGGCTCCCAAGGTCTGAGGAATGATCCACATCCAGGGACTCACTGTGGATCTTGCTGATCAGGGGGCAGTTGTGTGGCAGGAGCGAGCTGGTACAGAAGCTTCACCTTCTCGATGTTTAGTCCGAGACCCATTCGCTCAGCCTTGGTGAATGCGTCGATGGTTTGTAGCTCGACCTCTGAGGGTGCACACACAGGCATCGTCTGCGTACTGCAGCTCGATGAGATAGATGTTGGAGTGGTCTTGGTTCTGGCCTAGAGGTGTCGGAAGTTGAACAGTTTCCCGCGTGTCCAGTAGGTTAGCTCCACTCCAGCGGAGAGCTTTAGGGTGATGGGGCAGACTGTTGCTGTGAGGAAGATGGAGAAGAGCATTGGTGCGATGACGCAGCCTTGTTTGATGCCGGTTTGCACAAGTGTTGGATCTGTAGTGGTCCCATTGGCGAGGATCACGGCTTGCATGTCATCGTGTAGCAGGCAGAGAATGGTGACAAATTTCTGCAGGCAGCTGAATTGGAGGAGGATACTTCACAATCACCACAATCCTGAATTGTTTCACTCTCTGAAGACCATGACCATTGAACCTCTTGTTGGGCGAAAGCCGCTCTGAGACTCAGGGAGGAGCTCTTCAGCCAATGGGAGGAGGCGGGTGAGGAGGATTCGCGCAATGACCTATCCCGTGGTGGGAGAGTAGGGCAAAAAGAACAGAAATGCTGTGTTTGTGGATGGTAGACGTGATTTGTATGGTTGAGCGAGTTGCTTGGAATTATACCCAATCTATAAGTTTGCGGATGATACGACTGTGGTGGGCCATATCTCAAACAACGACGAATCAGACTACAGAAGAGAGATAAATCACTTGATTGCATGGTGTACGGAAAACAACCTCTTTCTAAATGTCGGAAAGACCAAGGAACTGATCATTGACTTCAGGAAGTGTAGCACGACACACACTCCCGTCTACATCAATGGCTCCGAAGTGGAGATGGTTGATAGCTTTAAGTTCCTGGGGGGTCACCATCACCAACAGTCTGTCCTGGTCCACTCACGTTGATGCAACAGTCAAGAAAGCCCAACAATGTCTCTACTTCCTCCGGAAGCTAAAGAAATTTGACATGTCTGCATCGACTCTCACAAACTTCTACACCCCGGACAGGCGCCGGAATGTGGCGACTAGGGGCTTTTCACAGTAACTTCATTGAAGCCTACTCGTGACAATAAGCGATTTTCATTCATTTCATTCAGATGTGCCATAGAGAGCATCCTGTCCGGCTGCATCACAGCCTGGTATGGCAACTGCTCGGCCCAAGATCGCAAGAAACTGCAGAGTGTGGTGAACTCAGCCCAACGCATCACACAAGCTTGCCACCCTCACATTGATTCTGTCTACACCTCCCGCTGCCTCAGGAAGGCAGACAGCATTATCAGAGACCCCTCCCACCCAGGCATTGCCTTCTTCCAGACCCTTCCATCAGGCAGAAGGTACAGAAGTCTGAAGACCCGCACATCCAGACATAGGAACAGCTTCTTCCCCACAGCTACAAGACTCCTCAACGACTCCTCCTCTGACTGATCTGTTCCCTGTAAAAACGCTACTCACAACGCCCTATGCTGCTCTTGCTCATGTATTTGCTTTGTTTGGCCCCTTGTTCCGCACTGTAACCAATCACTGTTTGTCGATGTACCATTTGTCAATGTACTCTGTTGATTATTCTTTTTGTCTACTATGTACGTACTGTGTACATTCCTCGGCCGCAGAAAATACTTTTCACCGTACTCCGGTACATGCGACAATAAATCAAATCAAATCAAACGTCAAGACATACACAAGTAATCAACAAACATACAAGGAAATTATACCAATTGGCAGATGCCTGGAATTACAAATTAACTAGCAAATAGCAATGGGATTAACAATTAATCTGGCAATGGTTGAGGAATAAGCATTCACTTGAACAGATAGAATTCTCCGACAAAGAGTGCCATACCTGTCCATGACATGATTAGTGTTATTATCGCACTTCCTCCTTCCTCTGACAAGAATGAAAGCGTGGGCTGTTCATCTCAGCACATAACAATTCTACCAACACCACTCACTAACCAACATTAACAGTACTGCAACGGATTTACTCACACCCAACATCTTTCTGAAGCAATCCAATCCAGCGTTTGCTGCCGAATATGAAATGGTATACGGAATCAATTGTTTAAAAAACAAAATAAATTTTTGGAAACAACTGCATCCCAATTAGATGGGGAGATGAAACTTGAAACTTGCAATATTGAAAAGATACCTGAACTTCTTTTTTACCGCCCAAGGCCTCCACTTTGTCAATGAAGTCTTCAAATTGTAATTTAGGGTACAGTCTATGAGCCCAATGCTCCATGTGCCAGAGGAGAGTCTTCACGTCGTCACTCTTAACAAAAGTGGAGGAAATAGGAGAACAAAAAAAGAAACATGAGGTGAACTGTGTACAGGATTAAAAACCAAAATCACATACAATGTCAGAAATACAGGTCGGGGGGGGGGGGGGGGGGTCAGAAATTTCTGCCCATAGTGTCAGCTCAGATGGGAAATGCAGAGTGAAGCCCACTGGTTGTGTTGACTGCATTCCTGCCCTATTTTTTGACACTTTGCAAAAAAAAACAAAGTGTTGGGAAATCCCGCTGGCGTCGAGGCCATTTTGGGTCACCCGCTCAATTCTCTGCCCCCCTCCCCAGAAATCTGGGCAGAAAATTCCCCCCAATAGGTCAGGGGAACAATTTGCTGCCCAGCAGCATAATGGAGGGATTTTGACTTGGGTGGGGTCTGAATGGCAGAAATTCCTTACCATTGAAAATTTCTAGGGCGGCATGTGGCGCAGTGGTTAGCACTGCAGCCTCACGGCGCTGAGGTCCCAGGTTCGATCCCGGCCCTGGGTCACTGTCCGTGTGGAGTTTGCACATCCTCCCCGTGTCTGCGTGGGTTTTGCCCCCACAACCCAAAGATGTGCAGGGTAGGTGGATTGGCCACGTTAAATTGCCCCTTAATTGGAGAAAAAAATAATTGGATACTCTAAATTTATTTTAAAAAATACATCTTTTAAAAACAAACAAAAACAATTGAAAATCCCTTTTGTAATCTACACAATGCCAAAATGAGTTAACCACCACCATGTCCAGAGCAATCAATCAACTCAGAAACTTGACTAAATGCAACCCTGTAAGATGTCGAACGGAATGATATTGACGCAATCCTATTTCCATATATGGTTTAGATCCTCAATGGAGAATCATAACAGTGCAGAAGGAGGTGTCTCCCCCCACCCCCCCCCCCCCCCCCTCCCCCCCCTCCCCCCGGGGCCAAGGTCCGCTCCCTTGCCCTATACCTGTAACATAACCTGCACATTTCTGGGAGAGGCAATTTAGCATGGCCAATCCACCCAACCTGCACGTCTTTGGACTGCGGGAGGAAACCGGAGCACCTGGAGGAAACCCACGCACACACGGGGAGGACGTGCAAACTCCATACGGAGAGTCACCCAAGGCTGGAATTGAACCAGAGTCCCTGGGGCTGTGAGGCACTGTGTCACCGTACTTAAAATGATGACATCGATATGTACTTCAGTGCCTGTGAAGGAGTGACGCACTCGTCTGTAATTTTCATTCAATATTCCTTTTAATATCCCATCCAGCACCACTTCCCAGTTACATGTTGAATTTGTTTACCTATTTTGGTTCCAACACGATTGTCACGTTTGCATGGTTTTAACTTGATTAGTTTACAAATGGATTTTGTGATACGTCACATCACTTTACGGATGATGAAATGAAAATCGCTTATTGTCACGAGTAGGCTTCAATTAAGTTACTGTGAAAAGCCCCTAGTCACCACATTCCGGCGCCTGTTCGAGGAGGCTGTTACGGGAATTGAACCGTGCTGCTGGCCTGTCTTGGTCTGCTTTAAAAGCCAGTGATTTAGCCCAGTGTGCTAAACAGCTGTGGAGATGCCGGCGTTTGATGCCACTTTACGGAGACATGGTTACAAGGAGATCAAAACTGGGAACTTAATATTCAGGGATATTTGACTTGTTGGAAGGACAGGATAGAAGGAAAAGTTGCTGGGGTAGCACTGTTAATAAGGGATAAAATGATGACACTTGTGAGAAGATCTAGATCCTGATGGTGAGAGTCCATTTGGGTGGAGGTAAAAAACAGAAAGGGAAAGATAACATTGGTAGGAATAGTGTATAGACCCCCAAACAGTAGCTACATTGTAGGAAAGGGTACAAATCAACAAATAGTAGGAGCATGTAAAAAAAAAATGGAGCAATTATGGGTGTCTTTAATCTTTATGTTGGTTGGGTTAACAAGTTGGAAAGGGAGCTATGACAACAAATTCATAAGAGTGTATTAGGGATAGTTTCCTGGAGCAGTATGTCATGGAGCCAACAAGGGAACAGGCCATCTTGGATCTGGCAATGGGTAATGAGAGACGTTTAATAAACGACCTCAGAGTAAAAGATCCCCAAGGAATTAGTGATCATAACATGATAGAATTTAATATTCAGTTTGAGAGTGAGAAACTGGAGTCGTAAACAACTGTGTTTAACTTAATAAAGTGAATTCCAATGAAATGGAGATAGATTAGTTAAAATGGAATGGGCGGATAGATTAGCAGGAAAGACAGTAAACAAGCTGTGTTAAGACATTGAAGGAGGTAATTCGTGACTCTCAGCAAACATAAGGAGGAAAGATTCTAAGGTAGGAATAAACCAACAATGGCTAACCAAGGAAGTCAAGGAGAATGTTGAAAGAAAAAGCATATAAGAACATAAGAACTAGGAGCAGGAGTAGGCCATCTGGCCCCTCGAGCCTGCTCCGCCATTCAATTAGATCATGGCTGATCTTTTGTGGACTCAGCTCCACTTTCCGGCCCGAACACCATAACCCTTAATCCCTTTATTCTTCAAAAAACTATCTATCTTTACCTTAAAAACATGTAATGAAGGAGCCTCAACTGCTTCACTGGGCAAGGAATTCCATGGATTCACAACCCTTTGGGTGAAGAAGTTCCTCCTAAACTCAGTCCTAAATCTACTTCCCCTTATTTTGAGGCTATGCCCCCTAGTTCTGCTGTCACCCGCCAGTGGAAACAACCTGCCCGCATCTATCCTATCTATTCCCTTCATAATTTTAAATGTTTCTATAAGATCCCCCCTCATCCTTCTAAATTCCAACGAGTACAGTCCCAGTCTACTCAACCTCTCCTCATAATCCAACCCCTTCAGCTCTGGGATTAACCTAGTGAATCTCCTCTGCACACCCTCCAGCGCCAGTACGTCCTTTCTCAAGTAAGGAGACCAAAACTGAACACAATACTCCAGGTGTGGCCGCACTAACACCTTATACAATTGCAACATAACCTCCCTAGTCTTAAACTCCATCCCTCTAGCAATGAAGGACAAAATTCCATTTGCCTTCTTAATCACCTGTTGCACTTGTAAACCAACCTTCTGTGACTCATGCACTAGCACACCCAAGTCTCTCTGAACAGCGGCATGCTTTAATATTTTATCGTTTAAATAATAATCCCGTTTGCTGTTATTCCTACCAAAATGGATAACCTCACATTTGTCAACATTGTATTCCATAAGGAGGCAAACGTCAGTGACAGCCCAGAAGACTGGGATAAATTCAGAATCTAGCAAAGGAGGACTAGAAAGATAAGAAAGGGAGACAATAAACTAAGGGGACAAACTAGTGAGGAACATAAAAACTGACAATAAGAGCTTCCTTAAATACATAAGAGAGAGGTCAAAGTGAACATCAGCCCCTTAGAAAATGAATCTGGAGAGATAGATATGGGGAACAAGAAAATGGCAGAGGAGTTAAACAAATAGCTTTTTTATAATAATCTTTATTGTCACAAGTAGGTTTACATTGACACTGCAATGAAGTTACTGTGAAAAGCCCCTAGTCGCCACATTCCGGCGCCTGTCGGTTGTATTAATCTTTATGGTGGAAGATACTTCAAACATCCCATTAACACTAAAGAATACGGAAGGGGGGGGGGGGGGATCACCATCACTAGAGAAATAGTATTAGATAAACTAATGGGGCTAAAGGCAGATAAATCCCTTGTCCCTGATGACTTGCATCCTAGGATCCTAAAAGTAGCTACAGAATTGGTGGATGCATTAGTTGCAATTTTCTATAACTCCTTGGATTCTGGCGAAGTACCGGAAGATTGGAAAACTGCCAATGTGACACCCCTATTCAAAAAGGGGGGAGGCAAAAAGCAGGTAACTATATGTCAATTAGCCTAAAGCCTATTGTTGGGAAAATGAGGAATCTATTTTTAAGCACAATTGGAAAATCAGAATCTAATCAAGCAGAGTCAGCATGGCTTCATGAAAGGGAAATCATGTCTGACTAATTTATTCGAGGTTTTCGAGGCAGTCTCAACCAGAGTGGATAGAGGAGAACCAGTTGATGTGATGTATTTGAGCTTCCAGAAGGCAACCAACAAGGTACCTCACAAGAGCCCATGTGATGGAGGTGGTATATTGGCATGGATAGAGAATTGGCCAATGGACAGAAAACAGGGAGTGAGGATAAGGGGTTCTTTTTCAGGTTCATAGAATTTACAGTGCAGGAGGCCATTCAGCCCATCAAGTCTGCACTGGCCCTTGGAAAGAGTACCCTACTTAACCCCACACCTCCACCCTATCCCCGTATCCCCACTTAACCTTTTTTGGACACCAAGGGCAATTTAGCATGGCCAATCCACCTAACCCGCACACCTCAGTCTTAAATTGGCTCCCCTTTATTCCGAGACTCTGCCCTCTGGACTCCCCTGGACTCCTAGACTCTCCCATGAGGGGACACATCCTCTCATCATTTACCCTGTTGGCCCCTTAAGAATCCTGTATGTTTCAATGAGACCTCTCATTCTTCTGAATTCCATTGAGTAGAGTCCCAACCTGTTTAACCTTTGCTAATATGACAGTCCCCCCACACCGGGGATCATCCTAGTGAACTTTCTCTAACCCACCTCCAATGAAATAATATCTTTCCCTAAATAAGTGAATCAAAACTGCTCGCAGTGCTCCAGATGTGGTCTCACCAGTACCTTGTACAGATGCAGCAAGACTTCTCGACTCTTATACTCCAACCCCCTCGAAATAAGGGCGGTAATTCTAAATGGTCTTCCTGATTACCTGCTGTACCTGTGTGCTGCTAGCTTTGTGTTTTGTGCACAAGTACCCCCAAGTCATTTTGTGTTGCGGCTTTCTGCATTTTTTCTCCATTTTAATTAATAGTCTGCTCTTTAGTTCTTCCATCCAAATTGAACAACTTCACATTTTCCCACACTGTACTCCATTTGCCAACCTACTTCCCATTTAACCTATCAATATCTCTTTGCAAACTGTCTGTATCCCTCTTGCAACTTGCTTTTCCACCTATTTTGGTGACATCTTCAAATTTGGCTTCCTTCCTCCAAGTCATTAATATATATTGTAAACTGTGCCAGTCCCGGCACTGGTCCCTGTGGAACCCCACTGGTTACAGGTCACCACGGGCAGCACGATAGCATAAGGGCAGCACGGGAGCCCAGTGGTTAGCACTGTTGTTTCCCAGCTCCAGGTTCCCAGGTTCGATTCCCAGATTGGGTCACTGTCTGTGTGGAGTCTGCACGTTCTCCCCGTGTCTGCGTGGGCTTCCTCCGGGTGCCCCGATTTCCTCCCACAAGTCCCGAAAGACGTGCTTGTTAGGTGAATTGGACATTCTGAATTCTCCTTCGGTGTACCTGAACAGGTGCCAGAATGTGGCGACTAGGGGCTTTTCACTGTAACGTCATTGCAGTGTTAATGTAAGCCTACTTGTGACACTAAACATTATTATTATGAACATGTAATGAACACATTGCACTGCTTCTAGCATATACTGCTGCATAATCATTGTGGTATTAATTCATGCTTTAGAACTTTACTGAGGAGAAAGTCACACGTAATTCAATCCAAGTGGCTGTAACAGTAATTGAGACACTGTGCATCATGATAGTGTCCTGGAAAATGAAGGGATCAGTACTCCCACGTCAAAAAGGGAAAAAACTGAATATATTGAATTCTGCACAGAACTTGGCGCTGAGGTTTCTGGGCAGTCAGGTCGGACATGACTCACGATAACTGCCTGTGCTCCAATTATCCACAAAGCCCATCAATATTAAATATTCATGCAACAACCAAGAGCTCAAAGGACTAACAAAACTGCATTTGCATCTGCAAAAGATTCAGAGTCAATGAACGCTGCTTTAAACATGCTTAATTTGCACTCCTCATTTGTGCCTCCAGCAATGTCAGTGAGAAGTTTGAGCTGCTGTTTTCCAAAGTGCAGCCAACTCGCCGGTCAGATCTGACAAATAATAAACAATAGGCAAGGTGCTATAGGATAACAGACTCCTGTAGAACTGCCTCGTTTCAGGGAGCTAATGCTCCGGAAAGAAGGACTGGTGCACAGAAAACACAAACATTTCAAATTACAAATATAATGATATTTTTCTATGACTTTCAAGCAGTATCATGGGAGAAAGTGTACACATGTTGCAGAGAAATCTAAACTGGTCAATCTGGTGGCCGTGAGAAATATCAATGAAACAGGAAGAAGTCCCTTTCACAGACTGAATGCAGAGTCATGTTCATTGGGTAGAAAGGGTGTCGCGGTAGCACAGTGGTTAGCACTGTTGCTTCACAACGCCAGGGACTTGGGTTTGATTCCTGCTTGGGCCACTGTCTGTGCGGCTGCACGTTCTCCCCGTGTCTGCGTGGATTTCCTCCGGGTGCTCCGGTTTCCTCCCACAGGTCCCGAGCTGTTAGGTAATTTGGACATTCTGAATTCTCCCTCAGTGTACCCAAACAGGCGCCGGAGTGTGGCGACTAGGGGATTTTCACAGTAACTTCATGGCAGTGTTAATGTAAGCCTACTTGCGACGATAATAAAGATTATTATAAGAACAAGTTGCATTTATATAGTGCCCTCACAGAGTAAAACACAATTAAAAAGCGCTTCACAGGAGCATTATCAAACCGCCGCTCATGATGTTAGAACAGGTGACATAAAACTTAGTCAAAGTGGTAGGTTTAAAGAAGAGTTTTGAACAAGGAGAAGGGAAGATCGAGGTAAAGTGGTTTAAGGCAGCAATTGAGCCCAGGCAGCTCATGGCGATTGATAAAATAGAGGATGAGAAAGAAGTCTGGGATTTTGGGAGGTTTGTGAGGCAAAAGGTAGAGGTAAGGCCACGGAGGGATTTGAAAATACGGATAAGAATTTTAAACTCAAGGCATTGCCAGATTGGGAGACAATGTGGGTCAGAGAGGAACTTTTATTCTTCCGGCTTACCTCATGTCCTTTGCCTTTAAATCGAACGTCAGTGAACAAATTCCGTAGGGCTGGCAACCCTCGCTCTGAAGTCAAACTTTTAATATATAGAAAGATTTAGTAAATCTCAGGTCCAAAAAGACTGTAGATCACTAGATGCATAATAACACCTGCTAATCCCAGGCCACAACCCAAAGATAAGGTAACAAAGCAACGGCAGTCACAGGAAATAAAGAGTGAGAGACAAGTGGAACATTTGGGCCCCATGAGTGCTGGCAGGAGGGGACGCAGCGGAGCGAGGCGGTGGAGGGGACGCAGCAGGGGGGTGGTGTGGGAGGGGACGCAGCGGAGCGAGGCGGGGGAGGGGACGCAGCAGAGCGAGGCAGAGGGGAGGAGTCAGCGAGGCGGGAGTGAAGGGACACAGCGGAGCGAGGCAGAGGGGAGGGAACGCAGGGGGGGGAGGGGTCGCAGCGGGGGTGGGGACATGGACGGGGACGGAGCAGGGGGGTGGTGTGGGAGGGGACGCAGCGGAGCGAGGCGGGGGAGGGGACGCAGCGGAGCGAGGCAGAGGGGAGGGATCGCAGCGGGGGGTGCAGCAGGGGGGAGGGGACGCAGCGGAGCGAGGCTGGGGTGAGGGGTCGAAGCGGAGCGAGGCCAGGGGAGGGGATTCAGCGGGGGGGGGGGGGGGGGGGGGTCGCAGCGGGGCGAGGCAGGGAGGAGGGGAAATCAGCGAAGCCAGGCTGGGGGGGGGGGGGAGGGGGGGGGGAGATGTGGGAGGAGATGCGGGGGGGGGGGGCACACACAGCGGAGCGAGGCGGGGGAGGGAACGGGGCGAGGTGGGGGAAGGGGATGGGGCGAGGCAGGGGGTGGGGTCAGAGTGAGGCGGGGGGATGGGACGCAGCGGAGCGAGGCGGGGGAGGGAACGGGGCGAGGCGGGGGAAGGGGACGGGGCGAGGCAGGGGGTGGGGTCAGAGTGAGGCGGGGGATGGGACGCAGCGGAGCGAGGCGGGGGAGGGGACGCAGCGGAACGAGGCGGGGGAGGGGACGCAGCGGAACGAGGGGAGGGAACGGGGCGAGGTGGGGGAAGGGGATGGGGCGTGACGGGGGAGGGGGACGCAGGGGAGCGAGGCGGGGGAGGGGACGCAGCGGAACGAGGCGGGGAGGGGACGCAGCGGAACGAGGCGGGGGAGGGGACGCAGCGGAACGAGGGGAGGGAACGGGGCGAGGTGGGGGAAGGGGATGGGGCGTGACGGGGGGAGGGGACGCAGGGGAGCGAGGCGAGGGGAGGGAACGGGGCGAGGTGGGGGAAGGGGACGGGGCGAGACGGGGGGAGGGGACGCAGGGGAGCGAGGCGAGGGGAGGGAACGGGACGAGGTGGGGGAAGGGGACGGGGCGAGAGGACGCAGGGGAGCGAGGCGGGGGAGGGGACGGGGCGAGGCAGGGGGTGGGGTCAGAGCGAGGCGGGCGGGATGGGACGCAGCGGAGCGAGGAGGGGGGAGGGGATGCATCGGAGCGAGGAGGGGGAGGGGATGCAGCGGAGCGAGGCGGGGGAGGGGACGGAGTGAGCCGGGGGAGGGGATGGAGCGGAGCGAGGTGGGGATGGGACGCAGCGAGGCGGGGGGATGGGACGCAGCGGAGCGAGGAGGGGGGAGGGGATGCATCGGAGCGAGGAGGGGGAGGGGATGCAGCGGAGCGAGGCGGGGGAGGGGACGGAGTGAGCCGGGGGAGGGGATGGAGCGGAGCGAGGTGGGGATGGGACGCAGCGAGGCGGGGGGATGGGACGCAGCGGAGCGAGGCGGGGGGGCTTAAGGGGCAATTTAGCATGGCCAATCCACCTAACCTGCACATCTTTGCATTGTGGGGGTGAAACCCATACAAACACGGGGAGAATGTGCAAACTCCACACGGACAGGGACCCAGAGCCGGGATCGAACCTGGGACCTCGGCGCCGTGAGGCTGCAGGGCTAACCCACTGCGCCAGCGTGCTGCCCCATGTTTGTCTGTCTCATGTGTGTGGGTAGAAGGTGGGACAGTAAAAAGGGAGAAAAGGTTAGCTTGCTTGTTATTCAGTTGCATTTCCTGCATATTTCATAATTATTTGTGTTTTAAATAAACAGCAATCATGTTTACATTTACAAACCTGGTGACAGCAATTATTGGGCAGCCGAGGGCCAAAGACCTTGGGGAATTTTTGTAAGAAATATTTGTTAATTCACTTGTGACTCTGGGTCAAGTGGGGCTGGAATTCACTATGCACTTGCCCAGGACATCCCACACACCGCCCAGTAACTGCTGCTGAAATGGCTCGCAGCAATAAATAGGCATGGGCCGAATGGACCATTTCTCCCAGCCTATCAGCACGTCAGGAAGAACAGTCCAGGGAATAGTAGATGTTAGATAGAAGCACACTCTGTGCCATTCTCTGATAACGTGGAGTAGTTTCTGCAAACAGCTGATTCTATTGCCAACTCCCCAAGACATCTGGATAGAATTTTTACTGGCAGTTTTCAAAACAAGATGCTCATTGCTCCAAATGACACTGTGTTTGTAAGAACATAACTAGGGGCAGCACGGAAACACAGTGGTTAGCACGGCTGCCTCATGGTGCCGAGGTCCCAGGTTCGATCCCGGCTCTGGGTCACTGTCCGTGTGGAGTTTGCACATCCTCCCCGTGTCTGCGTGGATTTCACCCCCACAACCCAAAGATGTGCAGGGTAGGTGGATCGGCCATGCCTTAATTGTAAAAAATGAATTGGATACTCTAAATTTTTTTTAAAATAGGAACGTAACTAATTTTTACCCACAGGGGGCTTGGGCAGGTCACGTAATAAGAAATGAGAGATGCCACCAAGTCTCTACATTGCTACAAGCATTACCAGGGAACTGATTCTGTCAACAACACGGGTCGCACAAAGCAAAACAGCCACTTCAGTAAAGTTGAGAAGGTTAATTACCGCTGAGCATCCAACTTAGGCTGTGGTCTTCTCACAACTTTCCGGAGAACAACAGGCTCGTTGGACTGATTTCTGTCTTGTCTGCCTTCCCCTGCCGAGAGGTTAAAAACAAAAACAAATCATATAATATCAGGTGCACAGTGCAGTGGCTAGATTACTGGACTAAAGGTCCAGAGAACATTAGCTCAAACCCCACCATGGCACTTTGAGAATTGAAATGTAGTTTGCTGGGTACTTTGCCCGAGTGGTTATGGTGATGGGTTAGAAATCTATTGCAGTTTTCTTGTCAACGTCTGAATCTTGCCAAGTATGGCAAACAACTTTTCAAATGTTTAAAGCAAAAAGTAAAATGGCAGGTTTTTGGGCAGCGTTAGGTTGGCAGTGGGACTAACGAGATTGGTCTTCGAAGGAGCTGGCAGTCCTCCGATGGTGTAATCCGCTGTATCATGGAATAACTTTGTTCAAGAACAAATTTGCTCACCTTAAAATTCAGCTGACATTACGACTGAACTTTGATCCCATTTCTTCAATCACAAAGAAACATGAATCTTAACGTTCTTCCTGAGTTTTCTGAATTTACCAGATAAAGGGGGTGGGGGAGGCAGTGGTATTGTCCCTGGACTAGTCACCCCGAGAGCCCCAGGGTAATAATGCTCTGGGGACCAGGGTTTCCAACACGGCAGCTGGTGACATTTGAATTCAGTAAAAATCTAAAATTAAAAAGTCTAACGATGACCATGAATCGATTGTCGTAAAAATTCATCTGGTTCACTGCTGTCCTTTAGGGAAGGAAATCTGCCGTCCTTACCTGGCCTGGCCTACATGTGACTCCAGACCCACAGCAATGTAGTTGACCCTTAAATGCCCTCAAGGAGGGGCAATAAATGTAGGTCCAGCCAGCGACACTCACATCCCAAGAACAAATTTGAATAATCCACTCATTTTACCTTATGTATAAAAACATTATGATGATCCAACTTCTGATCAGACATTGTGGGCGCAATTCTCCGCACTCATGACGGTGCGGAGAATAGCGGGGGTCGTAAATTTTTACAGCCACGCTAGTCCGACGCCCTCCCGCTATTCTCCCCCCCCCCCCCACGCCCGACTCCCGACACGAATCGCTGCCGCCGTTTTTTTACGGCGAGCAGCGATTCACAGCTGGCCGATGGGCTGAATTCCAAGCCCTTTACGGCCGTTTTTACGAACGGCAAACACACCTGGTCTGGCCGTTCGTAAAAACGGCCGTAAAGTCCCGATCGTGGCAACTATGGCACCGATTGGCACGGCAGTACCACGGCCGTGCCAAGGGTGCCATGGGCCCGCGATCGGTGGGCACCGATCGCGGGCAGCGGGTCCGATTCCCGCGCACTCTTTGTCCTTCCGCCGCCCCGCTGTATCACTTCGCGAATGCGCGATGACGTCATCCGCGCATGCGCGGGTTGGAGTCTTCCAATCCGCGCATGCGCGGCTGACGTCATGTGACGCGTCAGCCGTCACAAACTCTGGCAAGCGGGCTTAACGAAATTCGTTAAGCCCGCGATGCCGCAGTTCACGGCCGCGGCATACTAGCCCCGACCGGGGACCAGAATCGGTTCCCGGTCGGGGAGGGGGAGGCTGGCGTCAAACCCGCCCGGTTTTGACGCCAGCCTTACGATTTCTCCCTGTCTGGGAGAATCGTGCCCTGATTGCTGTAGTAAGAGTGCACAGGAAATAATAGGCAGAATTTTTTTAAATTGTAAGTGGGTAGCGAGTTCCAGGATTTTGACCCAGCGACAGTAAAGGAACGACGATGCATATCCATCAGGATAGTGAGTGAACGGGCAGCACGGTGGCACAGTGGGTTAGCACTGCGGCCTCACGGCGCTGAGGTCCCAGGTTCGATCCCGGCTCTGGGTCACTGTCCATGTGGAGTTTGCACATTCTC
Organism: Scyliorhinus canicula; assembly: GCF_902713615.1. NCBI lineage: Eukaryota > Metazoa > Chordata > Chondrichthyes > Carcharhiniformes > Scyliorhinidae > Scyliorhinus > Scyliorhinus canicula. Next base: position 3,417,510 of record NC_052157.1, read on the forward strand.
CCCGTGTTTGTGTGGGTTTCGCCCCCACAACCCAAAAATGTGCAAGCTAGGTGGATTGGCCACTCTAAATTGCCCCTTAATTGGAAAAATGATTGGGTACACTAAATTTTTTTTTTTTTTAAATACTATCCTTTTTTTAAAAAAAAATGTGAGTGATTTAGAGGTGAAATTCCAGGTGGGGTTTCCAGCCATTCTTCTAGATGTAGTGGTCATGGGTTTGGTTGATACTCCTCAAGGAGCCTTGGTGAGTTGCTGCAGTGCATCTTGTAGATGGTACACACGGCTGTCACTGTTCGGCGGTGGTGGAGGGATTGAATGTTTGTGGATGGGGATGCCAATCGGGAATGCCAATCAAGCGGGCTTCTCTGTCCTGGATGGTGTCGAGCTTCTTGAGTGTTGTTGGAGCTGCACTCAACCAGGCAAATGGTCAGACTTTCAGCACAATCTTTACTTGAGCCTTGTAAATGGTGGACAGGCATTGGGGAGTCGGGAGGTTAGTTATTCGCTGTAGAATTCCCAGTTTCTGACCTGTTCTTGTAGCCACAGTATTTATATGGCTAGTCTAGTTCAGTTTCTGGTCAATGGTAACCCTCAGAATGTTTACAGTGGGAGACTAAGCAATGGTAACGCCATTGAATGTCAAAGGGAGATGGTTGAACTCTCTCTTGTTGGAGATAGTCACTGCCTGGCACTTGTGATGGAATATTTTCAATAAACAGCTAAATAAAATAAGTGACAACCATTTGCTGGTTCATTTCTCAGGGCAATGCCTTGGCCAGACACAGCACCACAACTAATATTTAAATAAAGATTGGCAGTTAACTGTCACCATCAACTGGTGCATTCTCCATGGCAACACCTCTACCAATCAATCAACAGTCTGTTCTCATATATTGTTCCCCTTACACTTGTTTGGGTGCAAGATGAAAAGCTACGAGAAAAATATATTTTTTCAGCAATGTTTTTTTCAACGCCATAGTCCCAGAGGACAATAGGCTGCTTTCCCCTGAGGGTGGTGATTTAACTCCTCAGGCGAGGGGCAAGGTTGAGACGGCAAGGCTTTCATGAATAACTTCAGCCAGTACTGGAATTGAACCCACGTTGTTGGCCTTCGTCTGCATCATAAACCAGCTATCTAAGGGTGGCACAGTGGTTAGCACTGCTGCCTCACGGCACCAACAACCCGGGTTTGATCCCAGCCTACTGTCCGTGTGGAGTTTGCACATTCTCCCCGTATCTGCGTGGGTTTCGCCCCCACAACCCAAAGATGTGTAGGGTAGGTGGATTGGCCACGCTAAATTGCCCCTTAATTGGAAAAAAAGAATTGGGTACTCTAAACTTATTTAAAAACATGGTACATTTTAAATTCACTGGAGGGAAACTCCACAGAAAGAGAACCAATATTTAAAGGAATTCAATAACTGAAGAATGATCAGGATCATCAAATGGGCGGGATAAATAAACTATAATGTTAAATACATACTCCAGACATTTTACTCAATGGAAAAACAATGTAATTTCTACGTTTAACTTTGTATGCTATAAATCAATTCGCCTCTGACAACATAAATTACACACGCAGGTTTAATGAGTTGAATAGTTTCTTCTTAGTGTCATTAAATTGCTGTTTTAGTTTCTGAATTACAAGTTTTACTCTTAAAGAAATTGCAATATTTGATTCTACTCAGTTGAAATAAAACTATTTTTCCACTGTTCTGAATGTGAAGTTTCAGACAATTTCACAATGACCCACTCACCGTCAGCTCCAAAGGCTTCACCGTCTCCCACCTGCCCCGGTGATGTTGGAGGAGGGAGAGGTGGGAAGATTTCATCTTCCAGGTGATCATAGTCAGGGATGTTGTCCAAGGTGCCACTCATCACAGCAGCTGGTCCTGTCCACAGTGGAACAATAGATCAGGATGGTAAAGTCAATGGAGTGTGAGTATTATTCCCTGGGAGGGTTGTGCAGGAGAGGGTTTCACACCTCCATCTGTTTGTGGGGAGTTCTCACCTTCACATTGGCACTCTGTGCACAACCCTGACACTGCCAGCAGCGCTCTACCGCGCACGCGCGTTACCGGCAGCGCTCTACCGCGCACGCGTGTTGCCGGCAGCGCTCTACCGCGCACGCGCGTCGTCGGCAGCAGTACACTCCTGCGCACGCGCATTCCCGGCCCGCCGGCATCTCTCTCTCTCTCTCTCTCTCTGCCGCGCACGCGCCGCCCCCGGCGCCCGACCCAGTTTGTCCGAACCCCGGGTTTTTGAAACAGCAGGTTTGGATTCATCAACAAGGCCTGGGTCCACCGCGCCTGCTGGTGACGGCCGGAAGTGAATCCATTCCCTCCGCTGATGGTTTACTGACCCAATCACAGCTTCTATGTGCAGACTAGAACGTTCTTCCCGCCGCCGGAAACCCGCGCGCGGCCCGACCAATCAGAGCCTGTGGCCCGGCCGCAGCCACTCAGAGCCTCCCGACCTCAGCCAATCAGAGCCTGGGGCCTGGCTTCAGCCAATCAGAGCCCCCCACTCACAGCCAAACACAACCTGGAATCCGGCCGCAGCCAATCAGAGACTAGGGTGCGGCCTTAGCCAATTAGAGCCTCCCGGCCTCAGCCAATCACAATCTGGAGTCTGGCCTCAGCCAATTAGAGCCTCCCAATTTCAGCCAATCAGATCCTTGATCCGGCCACAGCCATTCGGAGCTTTCAGACGTCAGCCAATCGGATTGTACGTCACAGATTGGCCAATCAGAAGACGGTACAGTCACGGAGTCTCAGCCAATCTGAGACCAGTCACCGCCTCGTGCGGCGGGGAGCCCTTTCAGCCCATCGGGCCGGTGCTGGCCCACATGCACCTCCACTCTAACCCCATGTTCCAGCACCTGGTCCGGGCACCAAGGTTGCCCGAATGCCCCCCTTTCAGGCAGCGAGCTCTAGATTCACACCACCCCCTGGGGGGGGGGGGGGACTTTTTTCCCAAATCTCCTGCCACTCACCTTAAAAATATACCCCTTGGTTATTGATCCCTCTACGAAGCAGAAAAGTTCCTTCCCATCCACCCTATCATTGTGTTTCATAATTTTATACAATTCAATCATATCGGGCTGCATCACAGCCTGGTATGGCAACTGCTCGGCCCAGGACCGCAAGGAACTTCAGAGAGTCGTGAACACCGCCCAGTCCATCACACAAACCTGCCTCCCATCCATTGATTCCATCTACACCTCCCGCTGCCGGGGGAAAGCGGGCAGCATAATCAAAGATCCCTCCCACCCGGCTTACTCACTTTTCCAACTTCTTCCATCGGGCAGGAGATTCAGAAGTCTGAGAACACGGACGAACAGACTCAAAAACAGCTTCTTCCCCACTGTCACCAGACTCCTAAATGACCCTCTTATGGACTGACCTCATTAACACTAAACCCTGTCTGCTTCATCCGATGCCAGTGCTTATGTAGTACATTGTATATATTGTATTGCCCTATTATGTATTCTCATGTATTTTCTTGAATTCTGTTTAATTCCCTTTTCTTCCCATGTACTGAATGATCTGTTGAGCTGCTTGCAGAAAAATACTTTTCACTGTACCTCGGTACACGTGACAATAAACAAATCCAATCCAATCCAATCCAATCCAATCAGCCCCCCCACCCCCTCAGCGTTCTCTGCTCCAAGGAAAACAATGCCAGACTTTCCGGTCTCTCTGTGTAGCTGAAACACTCCCACCCAGTGAATCTCCTCGGCACCCTCTCCAGATCAATGGTTTCCTTTCGATAGGGTGGTGACCAGAACTGCAAACACTACTCCAGCTAGGGCCTAACCAGCATTTCATGCATCTCCAGCAGAACCTCCCTGCTCTTATAATGAATGCCTCAGCTAATAAAGGCATGTATCCCAAATGCCTTCTGAACCACCTTATCTACCCGGCCTGCTGTTTTTAGGGATCTTTGGACATGTAGGCCAAGTCCCTCTGATCATCTAGGCACTGTTGCTTCACAGCGCCAGGATCCCAGGTTCGATTCCTGGCTTGGGTCACTGTCTTTGCAGAGTCTGCACGTTCTCCCCCCTGTCTGGGTGGGTATCCTCCGGGTGCTCCTGTTTCAATTTGGACATTCTGAATTATCCCTCTGTACCTGAACAGACGCCGGAATGTGGCGACTAGGGGCTTTTCACAGCAACTTAATTGAAGTGTTAATGTAAGCCTACTTGTGACAACAATAAAGATCATTATTATTATTCGGAAAATTTGCTGCCAATCCATGTGGAGTCTCTGTAACCAGTTGCAGCCGAGAAGGCTGGTTCCGTGTCCACGTCTTTGCACCCCTGTCAGTGGTAGTCGAACTGACTGTTGTCCTTGGGCAACAGGGGTCACCGTAGTCCCAATAATTGTCAATGCCTCTCTGCCAGATGGGCATTAGCGTCCTTTAGACCCAGACGCTGGATCCCCAAACAGAGTTTTCGGAAACCTTTGGGGGTCAAAGGACTGAGACAGCAACCCCCATATTGATCGCTATATCTAAGGGGCGACAATTTACTTAGAGACTTATTTTTATATAATGGGATACGGCCAATGCATTTTACATCAAAATTCATTGAACTCTGGAATTCCTGCTCCCTTTTTCCTTGTTCTCATTGGAAAGTGGCAATTCTATGGGCGTTTGTAGGTCCAAGGCTGGTCTGCTCACAGTTTCCTTTGGGTCACCATAATATTAGTGCCACACAGCAGGTAGTCTCTCAACATCTCGGAGTGTTGAGTTTTAGTCACAATATTCAGCTAGCTTGCAAAGGCGGGTCAGAAATTCCATGACCGATTGGCCCAGGGTTTGCCTGGCCATATTGAACAGATATCTCGGTACGATCACTGACAGTACAGGGTGACAATGAGTCACCTCAAGCTCCACGGGTTCACAAAAGGTTTTCGAGTCTGGGGATGCCGGGTAGGTGAGGCTGGATTATGCTGAAAGTTGGTGCCCCGCAGGTGTTCGGGAGTATTACTTTTTGTGGGTCATCGCCATCCATTCTATTCGCCTGGAAGAAAAAATAATAATAATCTTTATTAGTGTCACAAGTAGGCTTACATTAACACTGCAATGAAGTTACTGTGAAAAGCCCCTAGTCGCTACATTCTGGCGCCTGTTCGGGTACACTGAGGGAGAATTCAGAATGTCCAATTCACTTAACAGCACGTTTTTCGGGACCTGTGGGAGGAAACCGGAGCACCCGGAGGAAACCCACGCAGACACAGGGAGAACATGCAGACTCCGCACAGACAGTGACCCAAGCCGGGAATCGAAGCTTGATCCCTGCCGATGTGAAGCAACAGTGCTAACCACTGTGCCACCGTGCCGCCAACATTCGCTCGGTGTAGTGGGCCCGATCTTCTACGCCTGAGTCAAAGGCCTCTGGCCTTCTCAAATGGCACATCTTTTAAATATCTTGCCGACACATTGGAAACAAAAACAGATAAAGGTGGAAAGCAACCCTAACTGTAAACTGTTTTCCCCACGTATGTCTGGGTGTTTCCAGAATATGTGTTGGTTTTTGGTGGCACGTTGCTTGAGTATTGCTGAAAAAATACACATTGTCGATGTTTTTCATTTCGCATGCATCAGGCTAATTCGCAAAAATGCCAAATTGTAGGGGGAACTAATTGCCCTGGTGAGTACCAGGCAAAAAACTTCGACAAAATTTGTCCCTTTTCAACAATACTCAAGTTTCTATCTTAACTAACCAGAGTAGGTTGCTGAACAATAAATCCCAATAAAATAAGTTGTACCATTGGAAAATAGGAAAAGAGGAAGTGAAGTCTATTAAAAACCAATCTACTGAAAAGAAACACTTTAAAAAGTGCCTCTGTCAAATCATTAATCAAATATAGGTTCCAAATTAATTATTAATTAAAACACACTTAGAGAAAATGGGAGGAAGTTAGCGTAGGGCTTTTGACATTATTCTTTAAATGAAATGTACAGATTCAATATAAATACAGCGAGAGAGACAAATCAACTCAGTTTATACATCGGAAAGAAACATTTATAAAATAGCAGGAATATAAAACTGCATTAAATGGAGTGTGAGAAAAAGGAGGAAATAAAGGTTTATGTGTTATACAGTTAAATTTGATGAGAAGAACATTTAAGGGGGAGAAGGAATCTAATATTAAAAACTGGTTAAATCTTTATGTTTATTTAAATAAAACAACATGTCAGGTGAGAATATCTTGGAAATAGGAGAGGAAATAAAGAGAGAGGAAAGGAATGTTACTAATTCTGCATCTCAGAAGCACAGAATCCCTACAGTGCAGAAGGAGGCCATTCGGCCCATCCAGTCTGCACCAACCCTCTGAAAGAGCACTCCACCCAAGCCCACTCCCCCGCCCTATCCCAATAACCCCTTAAAGCAAAAGGTGCGGAGGATACCGGAAGTCTGCAGAGGGATTTGGATAGGTTAAGTGAATGGGCTAGGGTCTGACAGATGGAATACAATGTTGACAAATGTGAGGATATCCATTTTGGTAGGAATAACAGCAAAAGGGATTATTATTTAAATGATAAAATATTAAAACATGCTGCTGTGCAGAGAGACCTGGCTGTGCTAGAGCATGAGTCGCAAAAAGTTGGTTTACAGGTGCGACAGGTGATTAAGAAGGCAAATGGAATTTTGTCCTTCATCGCTAGAGGGATGGAGTTTAAGACGAGGGAGGTTATGCTGTAATTGTATAAGGTGTTAGTGAGGCCACACCTAGAGTATTGTGTTCAGTTTTGGTCTCCTTACCTGAGAAAGGACGTACTGGCGCTGGAGGGTGTGCAGAGGACATTCACTAGGTTAATCCCAGAGCTGAAGGGGTTAGATTACGAGGAGAGGTTGAGTAGACTGGGACTGTACTCGTTGGAATTTAGAAGGATGAGGGGGGATCTTATAGAAACATATAAAATTATGAAGGGAATAGATAGGATAGATGCGGGCAGGTTGTTTCCACTGGCGGGTGAAAGCAGAACTAGGGAACATAGCCTCAAAATAAGGGGAAGTATATTTAGGACTGAGTTTAGGAGGGACTTTTTCACCCAAAGGGTTGTGAATCTATGGAATTCCTTGCCCAGTGAAGCAGTTGAGGCTCTTTCATTAAATGTTTTTAAGATAAAGATAGATAGTTTTTTGAAGAAAAAAGGGATTAAGGGTTATGGTGTTTGGGCCGGAACGTGGAGCTGAGTCCTCAAAAGATCAGCCATGATCTCATTGAATGGTGGAGCAAGCTCGAGGTGCCAGATGGCCTACCCCTGCTCCTAGTTCTTATGTTCTTAACCTAACCTACGCATCCCTGGACACTAAGGGCAATTTAGCATGGCCAATCTACCTTACCTGCACATCTTTGGACTGTAGGAGGGAACTGGAGCACCCGGAGGAAACCCACGCAGACACGGGGATGAACGTGCAGACTCAATACAGTCACCCAAGGCCGGAATTGAACCCGGGTTCCTGGAGCTCAGGGGCATCAGTGCTAACCACTGTGCCACCTTGCCAGCCTAAGGCATAATTTCCTGGTGAAAGCAGTGATGATCACTCCTGTAAGTGATTTAAGTGTATGCAATAATACTGTAACCTGGGGTAGGAGCCTGAATGTCCAATGATATTGTAAAGTGGAGGACTGGAACAATAAGACCCTGAGTGCTGCTTTCATTATTGAATCATTTATTAATATGCCAACAACAGAAAAGGTCCAAAATTTTTGAAAGGAAGGCTACAATTGCTGCAGTTAATTAATTAGACATATCACATGAGTATCAGGTGGCGCAGTGGTTAGCACTGCTGCCTCGTGGTACCGAGGATCCAAGTTCAATCCTGGTCCCGGGTCACTGTCCGTGTGGAGTTTGCACATTCTCCCTGTATCTGCGTGTGTCTCACCCCCACAACCCAAAGATATGCAGGGTAGGTGGATTGGCCACGCTAAATTGCCCCTTAATTGGAAAAAAAAATGATTGGGTACTCTAACAAATGTTTTTAAATCACATGAGTAGCAAGAAAATGGGTTAAAAACCTGGGAAAAAACCATGAATCCCAAAACTGAATGGAATAAAATTAAAGCAGCAACAATTATAAATTTTTAAAATCCTCTGCAGGTTTCTCTATCAGCGGAATCCTCCGCTTCGCCGGCATTGCACCCATGCCCGCAGGTTTCCCAATGGCGTGGGATGGCCAGAATGGGACACCCCCTAGTCCAGCTGCTGGAATGGATTATCCCTGCTACATTTCTCAAACAGCGGTACCACAGTAGCTATTCTCCAGTTGTCTGGGATCTCACCCGTAGCCAATGAAGACATGAGCTTCCCCCCCCGATAAGGGGGCGGGGGACCTTCAACACAGTTCATGTACCTTGGTGTAAACCAGGGGTGGGCAAACTTTTCCGTGCAAGGGCCACATTCAGAAATTCACAATTCACAAAGGGCCGCATAGTATATTAAGTAAAATAATTACTTCACCCGGTTATGATTCTGGGCGCCTCATATAGAACACAGAACAGGCCCTTCGGCCCTCGACGTTGTGCCGAGCAATGATCACCCTACTCAAGTCAACGTATCCACCCTATACCAGTAAGTAACCCAACAGCCCCCCCCCCCCCCCCATTAACCTTAAAAAAAAAAAAAAAATTTTTTAAATAAAAAAAAAATTTAAAATTTATTTATTTATTTTTTTTAAATTACTTGGTGGGCCGCAGAAATACCTTTGGCGGGCCGTAGTTTGCCCACCCCTGGTGTAAACAGAGTCGGCCAGACAGGCACCGACTAGAGAAGACCCAGTAGGGAACTACTGGAGCCGTACATAATAGTTAATGTGTGAAATAAAGTAAGTTCTGTTTTTCTCTGCAACGCGATGCCTTTCGTTGCCTCTGACAAAAGGTGTAAAAGCAATTTATTTGAAAATTGACCCCCCCCCGACAAACCACTTTGATGAACTTGCAGATATACGCAGTTGAATGGATGGCTGCGGTGAGATCAGACAAGAAGGAGCCAGACTCATTCATGACATCTGACCCTAATCAATTTAACACTGAATAAAACTGCAGACATGAAAATCTTAATTGATACGGGTTATGACATTTCACACCTCCGAGGGCAATCGATTCCCTTCTCAAAGAACAGCCAGTGATTATATTAATTTATGATGAATCAAATATAACCCTTGGAAATTTACCTCTTTAGCCTGCAAACTACTCACCACCCCCTCAACTCTGACATTCACCCTTCCCGTGACATAGTTGTTTATTCTCTCGACTTTAGAAATAGACCAAAAGAAGTTTCCAATTTGTGAACTTTTAGTCATTTTACCTAAAAGCGCAGGTGATGGTTTTAGCTTAAATCTGGGCCCACATGCTTTTTAAAACTCTATATGCATACTGACACTAAGGCTGGATGGTGTCTGCCCGCCCAGTGTTGCAAACCCAACCCTGTATCTGTTTAAAAACTTTATCTGCGTTATTATTTTTTTTATTTTGAAACTGGACTTTTCTGCTGAACACAGAGAGGGCCCCGGGTTCGATTCCCGGCTTGGGTCACTGTCTGTGTGGAGTCTGCACGTTCTCCCCGTGTCTGCATGGGTTTCCTCCGGGTGCTCCAGTTTCCTCCCACAAGTCCCGAAAGACGTGCTGTTAGGTGAATTGGACATTCTGAATTCTCCCTCTGTGTACCCGAACAGGTGCCGGAATGTGGCAACTAGGGGCTTTTCACAGTAACTTCATTGCAGTGTTAATGTAAGCCTACTTGTGACACTAATAAAGATTATTATTATTAAGATGGTCCCTAACATGTGACTATTGAATGCCTACTTCCTCTTTGGACTCTGATTTTGGGACACTGGAATTCATGTGAACCGATATCCCTTTTTCTCTGTGTCCTTGTACTGTAAAACCTCAGTTTTGTTATCGCCCCCTTTACTGTGTGAACGCAGAGTGGGATGACGCTAAAATTCGTTTCCACGGGTTCTGAATGAATTAACCTGCTGGGTTAATCCTGACTCACATTTGCTGTGGGGATTATTAGTAAAACTGAATCATGCAGAAGCTGAGGGGTTGGGAAAATCTGTCACTGCTTATTCTAAAACCCAGATTCAAAACACCTTTTGTTAACAGACAGGCGATAAGGGGGGAACAGCACCCCTCCCAGCCATAACAGCAGGAATTTCAGGTCCACTGCACCATCTGATCTGAATTCCCCCCTCTGGCAGCAGTAGCTCTGTCTGTTATCTCACACAACCGCTCCTTCTATGCACAAAGTATAAATTAACACAGTTTTCAGAATACCTGTTAATGCTTGCTGCTGTTTCAGTCTCCGACAGTCTTGGCATCCTCAATGTATGAATCATCTCTTTAATGGATCAGGTTACATCCGTCTGTGGCCACTATCTCACTTGGGGAGAATGTGGCTCAGATAGTGTCCGACCCACATGCACTATGTCCTAATCATAGATTAGCAAAACAAGCCCTTCTAAAAGGGTGATATTCTGGAATGTAATCCATGTTCTCATAGAATCATCGAATACCTACAGTGCAGAAGGAAGCCATTCGGCCCATCGAGTCTGCCCTGAATCTCTGAAAGAGCACCCCACCTAGGCCCATTCTCCTGTCCTATCCCTGCACCCCCATAACCACACTTAACCCGCACATCCCTGGACACTAAGGGCAATGTAGCATGGTCAATCCACCTAATCTGCACATCTTTGGACTGTGGGAGGAAGCCGGAGCACCCGGAGGAAACCCACGCAGACATGGGGAGAGCATACAAAGCCCACACAGGCAGTCACCCAATGCCGAAATTGAACCCAGGTCCCTTGTGCCTTGAGGCAGCAGTGCTAACCACTGGGCCACCGTGTTAATGGAAGGACGCCTCCCTAATGTTTTCTTTGGCTTTTAAAGGCCTGTAAAAACAAGAACAACTTGTATTTATGTAATACCTCTAACGTAGGAATGTTGAGCCTCTTGGTCTCTGTACTGTTACAAGAAGTCAAACAGTTATGTATCAAACACTCCACACTGAACTTATGATTCAACACAGTAGCACAGTGGTTAGCACTGTGGCTCCACAGCGCCAGGGTCACAGGTTTGATTCCTGTCCATGGGGAGTTTGCACATTCTCCCCGTGTTTGCGTGGGTTTCGCCCCCCACAACCCAAAGATGTGCAGGGTAGGTGGATTGGCCATGCTGAATTGCCCTTTAATTGGAAAAAATGATTTGGGCACTCTAAATTCATTTAAAAAAAGGATAACAGCCCCTGTCGGCTGAGGTACTGCAGCGCCTCCACTGGGAGGAAGATATAATTACAGCATTTTCATTCTAAATGTGAATACAAAGTTTGTAATCAAAAATAACAAAGTTCACTCAGATGCAAGCTAATTTATGTGAAGCAATTTATGTGAGATCACATCAAAACCCAAGTTATAAAATTATCAATTTGAACTACAGAAGGTACACATGAATCTATTTTCCTCAAGGTGATACCGTTAATATTCCCCATGTTACAGCATTTGTAATTGTCTGTATGGTTCCCGATTTTGTAAGCAGACCCGTTCTCAGTTCCAGTGTAATAAAATGGGCGGCACGGTGACACAGTGGTTAGCACAGTGGTTAGCACCAGGGACCCGGTTTAATACTGGCCTCGGATCACAAGGTAGGTTCTTTACTCAAAGAGTGGTTAGGGTGTGGAATGGACTGCCTGCTGTGATAGTGGAGTCGGACACTTTAGGAACTTTCAAGCGGTTATTGGATCGGCACATGGAGTACACCACAATGACAGGAAGTTGGATAGCTTGTTCTTGGTTTAGGACAATACTCGGCACAACATTGAGGGCCGAAGGGCCTGTTCTGTGCTGTACTGTTCTATGTACTGTCTGTGCAGAGTCTGCACGTTCTCCTGTGTCTGCGTGGGTTTCCTCCGGGTGCTCTGGTTTCCTCCCACAGTCCAAAGACGGGCAGGTTAGGTGGATTGGACGTTCCCCTTAGTGTCCAAAAGGTTTAGGAGGGGTTATAAAATGAAAAACGAAAATCGCTTATTGTCACAAGTAGGCTTCAAATGAAGTTACTGTGAAAAGCCCCTAGTCGCCACATTCCGGCGCCTGTTCGGGGAGGCTGGTACGGGAATTAAACCGTGCTGCTGGCCTGCCTTGGTCTGCTTTAAAAGCCAGCGATTTAGCCCTGTGCTGAACCAGCCCCTTAGGGTGGAAGTGAGGGCTTAAAGTGGGTCGGTGCAGACTCGATGGGCCGAGTGGCCTCCTTCTGCACTGTATGTTCTATGAGGCTTAGGAAGGGGTTGGGTGAGACAGTTGTTTCAATTCGGGGTTTGATAGTAGGGCTCTGGGAGGGGGGAGGGGTGATTTTGGTGGGCAAGCGGGTGAGGTTACAAATGGAGAAGGTGGTGGAAGATGAGGGGGGTTAGGTACATGTATGAATGCACTGGAGGGGAGGTTGGTGGCGTTGGTAAGCGTGTATGCCCCCAATTGGGATGATGTGTGCTTCGTGAAGAGAACGTTGGCTGCCATAGTGAGGGGGGGGGGTGGAGCATCGGGTGTCCTTGTACTCAGATGATTTATTGTGATATATTTCAGAGCTGGGCTTCTCTTGTGGGTCATAACGAGCTTGCTTCAAAGGTTTGGGGTGTTTCTGGGTATAAGCTGAATTTGGGAAAAGTGAGTACTTTATGGTCTCCTCTGCAGGGGCGGAAGCCAGGGTGGAGGGTGGGGTGGGGGGTGGGGGGCTGCCATTCCATCAGGCAGCGTCTCCTTTAGGCATCTGGGGGTACAGGTGGCCTGGGATTGGGCAGGTCTTTGGAAGTTTGGGTTGGCTTTGTGGCGGGGGGGGGGGGGGGGGGGGGGGGGGGGATTCCGGTACATGCAGGTGTGGGACTCTGTGAGGAAGGGGCGGGGGGGGGGGAGAGGGGGGCTGTCTCAGAGATTTATGGGAGTATTTTGGAGCAGGATAAGATATCCATGGAGGGGGTGTTAAGGCTAAATGGGAGGCTGAGCTGAGGGTGGGGCTGGAGGAGGGATGTGGTGTAAGGTGCTGCGGAGGGTGAGTGCCTCGGCTTTGTGTGCGAGGCTGAGACAGCTAAAGGCCGTGTACAGGGCGCACCTCACACAGTTTAGGATGAGCCGGCTGTTCAAGGGGGTGGAGGATATCTGTGAGCGATGTGGGAGGGGCCCTGCGAATCACGTGCATACGTCTGGTCTTGTCCAAAGCTGGAAAGGTTTTGGAGGGTGGTTTTCAGCACCATTTCGAGGTACATTGTAGCCACCTGGGGTGGCCACGTCCCGATCTCAAAATGGACACTTGCAAAGAGTAAAGGGAGAATTGGACAGTGCTAAGGAAACAAGCAGGTGCAAGTTTTGCCTGTGGATTTGAGCTTGCAGCTCCCAGAGAAAATCGATACTACAAGCCATTAGCACAGCCATGAGCTATCTCTGGGGACAAAAGAGAAACATTTAAGCAATCGGTACCAGAGCAGACTCCCCGGCGCCAGTGGAGACCAAAACAAAGGCAGGCCAACGATCACCTTGGACCCGCCCAGTGATCAAGCAACAACCCCTTTATTGGAGAAATCAAAACAAATGATTGGGACATGGTCCAATTAATTGGGGCCAAGTTCAAGGCCCGCCCAGAAGGGCACGAAGCCCCTTTGGGGTATAAAGAGGAGCCCCCAAGACAGATCGTCCTCTTCGTCTTCACCTTCATCTTGGCCTTGGCTCTCAGCGACGAGAGACCCGCCAAGCACCAGACAAGTAAGTCTAAAGTCAACGCACACTACGAGATAGGCGCTCCTAGCTGCTATTCTATACAAGCTCGACCCCAGCAGCCTCAGAACCGGCAAACGGCCATTGTTCCTCTGACTGAGTGGGCACCCGAAGCTAAGTATCGGCTTTAGTAGTAGTTGTAGTTTAGCGAGTAGAGTTTGTGCATGAGTATAATTGACTGTGTGTATCAATAAATGTGCATTGATTTCAAAATTACTAACTGGTGCATCGAGTCTTTGATCAGTATTTGGTTTTGAACCTTGTGGCGGTATCAAAAAGATACTGGGCAACTCTTGAGCAAACATAATTAAAACAGAGGAAGTTAAGGAGAGCATAACGAGCAACACCATCTAGTGCTTCAGCGTGGCCGAGTAAATTAATGGAGTTTTTGTATCTCGAGAAGGTCAAATACACAGTAAGGGGGGTTCAATTGAAGGGTTCTACCAGAGGTGGCAACCGTTCATATTGTATTTCAAGGGATTGGTCACTGTTAGCTGTGAAAAGAGGGGAATGGAGGCAAAGGGGGGGGGGGCTTGGGTTTAATTGATTATTCTTTTTGTTCTTTTGGGGTTTTTTTTGTTGTTGTTTGGATATTTCGTATTTTGTGTATTTTTTGGTATAAAAAGACAAAGATTTAATAAAAATAAATATTTTTTAAAAATTTACAAACCTAGTAACTGTACTTAATTGGGATCAATTGAAAGATCTTGGAAATTTGAGTAACTTTAATTTCACCTGTGTTGCTACCCCGGGTCAAGTGGGGTTGGTATTGACTGCCCACTAGTCCAGGGTGTTGTGACAGTTGTAATCCCCGTAATTTGACCAGATTGCATTCTCCCAGTGTGGGGGTTGTAGAGTGATTGGGCCTGAAGGGTTCCTGCGTCACTCTGGGTGGCCCGACATTGCTGGAGACCTTCCGTTCTTGTAAAGCCTGGCCTACTTTTCTCACTCGACATGTTGCCCTATGGAATCAAACCAGCTCCCGGATGCCAGAGAAGCAGGAGTTCCCAGTTTAAGGAGTCTTCAGCTCTGGACTCACATCCAGCCCACCTGACTTTGAGTCGTTTCACTCCAAGTGTCCAACCATTGCTTCTGCTGAAGGTGGGCTGGGAACCTATCCAGAATGTTGAATGTTGGAACTCTCTAAACATCATAGACAAACCCTCAAATTATCCTCATCTCTTTCTGTTGTGCTGGTCGTGAGGCAAGGACAGGGAGGGTGGGACTGGCTGAGATTCTCTTCTGGCAAGCTGGTATGGACATGTTCAATCAAATGACCACCTTCTGTACTGTTCTATGATTCTGCTTTCCACACAAGAATGTTTTCCACAGGGCTGTGATCAGCAGTGGGAACCCAGCCAGATCATTCGTCCCCTCGGACATTACACCCAAACTGACTGGCTGCTCAGCGCAGACTGGAACCCAATCAGGGATCTTCTTGTTTCACATTGCAAACTCACCTGCTGAAGAATCAGTATGCCCATGTGATTGTTATTTTCATCACAATTTTAACAAAAAAACTTTTTAAATGTTTGCACTCTTATCCCTCTCTCCAGTCACACCGTCTGGACCTGTAAAGACTTAATTACCTGCAAAGACTCGCATTCAAAGTATCGTCTTGCATCATTGACTTTGTCTATCTATGAGTTTGTGGAACCCACCTCTTCATTCGCCTGAGGAAGGAGCTGCGCTCCGAAAGCTAGTGATTCAAAACAAACATGTTTGACTTTAACCTGGTGTTGTAAGACTTCTTACTTAATGTGAAAATCCGAGTAATGAAATGCTGTGTACTCTTAGTTCAATTCGAATGACTAGAAAATTATTTTCTCTTAGCACGGCCAAGGTTTCGAATTGTCAGGATTAGACTATAGCAGGTAGTGGACTATTTGTTAAATAAAACAAACATGCCACAAGTAGGCTTACATTAACACTACAACAAAGTTATTGTGAAAATTCCCTAGTCGCCACATTCCGGCGCCTGTTCGGGTACACAGAGGGAGAATTCAGAATGTCCAAATTACCTTATAGCACGTTTTTTGGGACTAGTGGGAGGAAACCGGAGCACCCGGAGGAAACCCACGCAGACACGGGGAGAACGTGCAGACTGCGCACAGACAGCGACCCAAGCGGGAAATTGAGCCGGGGGCCCTGGAGCTGAAGCAACAGTGCTAACCACTGTGCTACCGTGCAAAGATTACTTAAGATTATTGCAAATTTAAACATTTTAGCCCTCAGGCTAATCATACAAGGAGACAATGCATCATAGTTCTGTGGCCTCACAGCCCTTTGAGTATAAAATATAATTGTTCTTCCTAATTTTCAAACACCTTGCATTATAATATTGTCTGTGCATTTATTTCACTGTCAGCACTGGCGTGCCTTATTCTACTCATTAATATTTAGCTGACTTTTGCTGCTATTATTGCAATGGCATCTTATGACAATTAATATTCCCAAAAATGTCAATGTACAGAACATTTTGAGTGCTGCAGTTTGAAAAGCTGCTGCTGAATTTGGTTACATTCAAATGCAAGTTTCAGATGCCAAGTTCATTATATTTTCCACAGCTTTGCTTTTATTTATTCCACCTCCCACTCTCCTCCACCCCCGCTCGAACTCCCACTCTCCATCCTGGAAGATAATGGCAGATGCTTTCTTGCTTATCGTCTCAGTGATCCCTCGGATGAGTGTGTGCATGGGAGAGATGCTGTAATTATTTCCCACCACTTTCCCCATGAGTAGCCCACCTCCAGGTGCGTGCATGCCGAGATCTGAAGGGCATCTTGACCAGTTGGACGGTCAGATCTTAATAACCCAGGATGAGGTTGTAACGTAAAGATTTTGGGCACCTACTTGTTTCACTCGAGAAAAAATAATCTGAGCATTCTGTCCTTACTAATTGCTTCTATTAATGAACTCGTTACTATTATTACAGCGTGAGTTTTAGTATTAAAACAAATTAAGGGGGATGATTTTTAGATGTACTACTCAATCTCCCTTGGTAATACACAAAGGAAGTCGTGACTACATGTATTCTTCAAGGTGAAGTGGAATGATTCAGTCAGGGTACACAGGTAAGATGCAATCCCCATTTTAATGTCACATATTCAATCACACTTTTATATTTCCATTATAAATCCCTATATATACATTTATGATCTAAGTACCCATGTCACCTTGACACAGTGTAATCACATGAATGGCAGATGGAGTTTAATTCGGATAAATGTGAGGTGATGCAATTTGGTCGATCAAATCAGGGCAGGATCTACTCAATTAATGGTAGGGAGTTGGGGAGAGTTACAGAACAAATAGATCTAGGGGTACAGGATCATAGCTCCTTGAAAGTGGAGTGGCAGGTGGACAGGGTGGTGAAGAAGGCATTCAGCATGCTGGGTTTTATTGGTCAGAATATTCAATACAGGAGTTGGGACGTCTTGTCGAAGTTGTACAAGACTTTGGTAAGACCACACATGGAATACTGTGTACAGTTCTGGGCACCCTATTATAGGAAGGATATTGTTAAACTAGAAAGAGGGCAGAAGAGATTTACGAGGATGCTATCAGGACTTGATGGTCTGAGTTATAAGGAGAGGCTGGGACTTCTTCCCTGGAGCGTAGGAGGCTTAGGGGTGAACTTACAGAGGTCGATAAATTATGAGGAGCATAGATAAGGTAGATAGTCGACATCTTTGTTCTAGATTTGTCAAGCAGATTGCTGACTTTGTCTGATTATACACCTTTTTCCAAAAGGTAGAGGAGTCTAGAACAAGAGGGCATAGGTTTAAGGTGAGGGGGGAGAGATACAAAAGGGTCCAGAGGGGAAATTCCTTCACACAGAGGGTGGTGAGCATCTGGAACGGGCTGCCAGAGGCAGCGGTAGAGGCGGGTATGATTTTGTCCTTTAAAAAGCAGTTAGATAGTTACATGGGCAGGGTGGGTATAGAGGGATATGGGCCAAATACGGGCAAGTGGGACTAGCTTAGTGATAGAAACTGGGCGGCATGGACTAGCTGGGCCGAAGGGCCTATTTCCACTGCTCGCCACATTACCAGAAGGATGTGGATGCTTTGGAGGGGATGCAGAGGAGGTTCACCAGGATGTTACCTGGTTTGGAGGGTGCTGGCTATGAAGAAAGGTTGAGTAGATTAGGATTGTTTTCGTTGGAAAGACGGAGGTTGAGGGGGGACCTGATTGAGGTCTACAAAATTCTGAGAGGTATGGACAGGGTGGATAGCGACAGGCTTTTTCCAAGAGTGGGGGTGTCAGTTACAAGGGGTCACGATTTCAAAGTGAGAGGGGGAAAGTTTAAGGGAGATGTGCATGGAAAGTTTTTTACGCAGAGGGTGGTGGGTGCCTGGAACGCTTTACCAGCGGAGGTGGTAGAGGCGGGCACGATAGCATAATTTAAGAGGCATCTAGACAGGTATATGAACGGGCGGGGAACAGAGAGAAATAGACCTTGAAAAATAGGAGACAGGTTTAGATAAAGGATCTGGATCGGCGCAGGCTGGGAGGGCCGAAGGGCCTGTTCCTGTGCTGTAATTTTCTTTCTTTGTTCTTTGTAAACATCTATGACATCTTCCCACATGTAGTGGTGCTGTAGTGCCTCCTCTGGTGGGAGAATATAATTACAGCGTGACAAGTTCACATACGTTCTTTCATTTTAAATGTAGACATAGGAATTTATATTTTATCGTTTCCTACATTATAAAGGTGACTGGACAGGATTCTCCGAGCCCACGCCGGGTCGGAGAATCGCCGGGAGGGCGCGCAAATCCCGCCACGCCGCTCTGACTCCTGGCCACCGATTCTCCAGCGACCGGAGAATCAGTGCCAATCGCGCCGGCACGGTCACCGCGGCAGCGGTCGGGGTCGTTGAAAGCACCCCCGTGGCGATTCTCCGCGCTCGGTGGGCCGAGTGCCCGCCGAGTCTGGCAGAAGGCAGAGAGTGGGGATAAAGGGGTCTTTTTCAGGATGGCAGCCGATGACTAGTGGTGTGCCTCAGGGGTCTGTGCTGGGACCACAACTTTTCACATTGTACATTAATGATCTGGAGGAAGGAACTGAAGGCACTGTCCTAAGTTTGTAGATGCTACAAAGATCTGCAGAGGGACAGGTAGTATTGAGGAAGCAAGGGGGCTGCAGAAGGATTTGGACAGGCTAGGAGAGTGGGTAATGAAGTGGCAAATGAAATACAATGTGGAAAAGTGTGAGGTTATGCACTTTGGAAGAAGGAATTTAGGCAGAGACTATTTTCTAAATGGGGAAATGCTTCGGAAATCAGAAGCACAAAGGGACTTGGGATTCCTTGTTCACGATTCTCTTAAGGTTAATGCACAGGATCAGTCGACAGTTAGGAAGGCAAATGCAATGTTAGCATTCATGTCAAGAGGGCTAGAATACAAGACCAGGGATGTATTTCTGAGGCTGTATAAGGCTCTGGTCAGACCCCATTTGGAGTATTGTGAACAGTTTTGGGCCCCGTATCTAAGGAAGGATGTGCTGGCCTTGGAATGGGTCCAGAGGAGGTTCACAAGAATGATCCCTGGAATGAAGAACTTGTCATGAGGAACGGTTGAGGACTCTGGGTCTGTACTCGTTGGAGTTTAGAAGGATGAGAGAGGATTTTATTGAAACTTACTGGATACTGCGAGGCCTGGATAGAATGGACGTGGAGAGGATGTTTCCACTTGTAGGAAAAACCTACAAGGTTGTAGGACACCATCTCAGACTAAAGGGACGATCCTTTAGAACAGAGATGAGGAAGAATTTCTTCAGCCAGAGGGTGGTGAATCTGTGGAACTCTTTGCCAAAGAAGGCTGTGGAGGCCAAATCACTGAGTGTCTTTAAGACAGAGATAGATAGGTTCTTGATTAAGAAAGGGATCAGGGGTTATGGGGAGAAGGCAGGAGAATGGGGATGAGAAAATATCAACCACGATTGAATGGCGGAGCAGACTCGATGGGCAAGTGGCCAAATTCTGCGCCTATTTCTTATGGTCTTATGGAGTCCCGCCGGCGTTGTTCGCATATGGTCCGATCCGGTGGGACCTCGGCGTTCTGACTGCGGGGTCCGTCCTGGTGGGAGGGCGGGGGGAGCCGACTCCCATGGTGGCCAGGCCCGCGATCGGGGGCTACCGATCGGCAGGTGTGCTCATTCCGGGGGGGGGGGGGGGGTGTTGGCCTATGTTCCCACACGCCGGGCCCCTGTAGGGCCCCGCCATGTTGCCCAGGGGGCCGGCACGGAGACAGCCGTGGCGCGCATGCGCGGACCTGTGCCGGCCATGCAGGGCGGCTTTCGGCGCCGGAGCAGCGAACAGCACTCCGGCGCCGTTCTAGCCCCCGAAGAAGGGGAGAATGACTGGGCCTGGAGGCCCATTGATGCTGTCATCAACACTTGGCCGGGATTTCGGAGAATCCCAGCCACTGTTTTCAGATCAAAAATTACTAATTAGGCTGAAAATCCATGTTTTTAACAAAACATCCAGTCCTTATTTTTATCGTTCCATTATAAATTCCTACGCCCATGTTGATGATGAAAGTCCCTACGTGCACCATGTAGTGGAATCTTCCCACTACAGTAGTGCTGTAGTGCCCCTATTGGTGGGAGGATAAAATTGCAATGTAACAAGTTGCTGTCATACTTTCTGTTGTAAATGTGGACACAGGAATTTAAACATGAACTGCACACAGATGTAAAGTTTGAAAGTATATTCTGGGTAGGCCTGTGAGTTCTCTGCCCTCTTGATTTGGGGTACATCTCACCTGAGCCTAGCTGACTCGCCAACCTTCAGGAGCATTATTATTTTGGGAAAGGCAGCAAGAAGATCCTGGTGATTGGTGGTGTGAAATTGGAAATACTCGGTCTGCAATGCTGCCTGAAGCTAGCAATAGCCAGGATTATATCCTGCAGATAAAAACATCAATTAAATCAGGCACAAACCACAACTTCCAGAGAAAATTGCATGATATTGTGAAAAATATAACTCACATTTTGTTAAATTTAACACCTTATTTTGCTCAGTGCTTTATATACTGTATATAGCGTAGAAGGATGCCATTCAGCCCATCAGGTCTGCTCTGACCATCTGAAAGGGCACCCTACCTAGGTCCATGCCTCCACCCTATCCCCACCTAATCCAAACATCCTTGGACACTAAGGTGCAATTTACCACCCAATCCACCTAACCTGCACATCTTTGGACTGTGGGAGGAAACTGGAGCACCCGGAGGAAACCCACGCAGACACAGGGAGAACGTGCAGAGTCCACACAGACAGTGACCCAAGGCTGGAATCGAACCTGGGACCCTGGCGCTGTGAGGCAGTAGTGCTAACCACAGTGCCGCCCCTGGTTCATCTATACAATAACATACAGAAGTGACTACGAAGCAATAAATATTAATTACATGGAAATTATAACATGGAGATAGACTATTCAGCTCAATCAGCCTGTGTTGATGTTTATACTATACATGAGCAACAACTAGCATTACACAGCACCTTTAACATTGCCAAATGTCCCAAGATACTTCTCACAAGCATTATTAAACAGTCTTCCACCAAGCCATTTAAGGAGATATTAAAACAGGTGACCAAAAGCCTGGTTAACAAAGTCAGTTTTAAGCAGCATCTTAAGGTTGAGAGATTAAGGGATTGAATTCCAGAGTTTAGGGCCCAGGTAACTGAAAGCCCACCCACCAATAGCAGGATGATTAACTTTAGGGAGGTTTAAGTGAGGAGGTTACAGAGACATGGAGGGGTGAGGCCATGGGAGTGATATGAAACCAGGGATGAGGTTTTCAGAATTGAGCATAGCTGGATGGGGAGGCACAGTGGGTCAGCGAGGAGAGGCTGATGGGTAAATGGGACTTGGTGTGAGTTACATGGACCTACTCTACTCTAATAATGATACTCTATGGTACTCTAATACCAGCTCTTTCCTCTATCTCTTTCCTCTCATTTTCATCAAACACCTGCTTATGCTATTATTAAATGTTGGCAGTATGTGCTTCAGGCACAGCCTCACAGTTCTTTGGGCAAAGACCTCCGTAAACCGAGACATATTGTGCTTGGCTGTTTCTAAAGTCCCCATAAGTGCATTTTGCCATTTGGGCGAATCAGCTCATAATTCTTGACATAATAAATAAAGGAAACAAGCGAGTATGGTTCACTTGTGTACGATGGTGAACTTGAGTAATAGAAAGCTGAAACTAGCCATTATTACTCATCGTACCTCTTGGAAGTAGCATTTAAATCCTGACGGCTTCATGGAAATCCCTAGGGAGCTTCATAATTATTATATTTTCCCTTTGCAGCGATTCAATGGGGACATTTCCAAGTAATTGTACAGAGAACCATGACCTTTCATGTCAGATTAATGCTGAAATCACCGATGGACCAGGCAGCCAATAGAGCAGGAAATTTAACCGCTTAAGGTAATTAAGCGAGGGGGAGAGATGTTTCAGAAATGCTGATGTACAAGCCAAGGGAATACGAGGGAAAGAGGAGATAGCTGGAGCAACAAGAGTGTGAGAGGTAAGAGAGGGAATGATTCTCGCTCAGTACAAACTCCACAGACATCCTCAGATATATATACAGTCTTGGGTGTGGTACACAGCCAATAAACTTCAAAAGTGGCCATTCAAAGTGTCAAAGTAAATACATGTATTTTACATATAAAAGGAAGAAGACCAGTCATTTCTCCTGGGATTTTCAGTCTTGATTACCTTTAATAATAACATAATAATCTTTATTGTCACAAGTAGGCTTACATTAACACTGCAATGAAGTTGCTATGAAAATCCCCTAGTTGCCACACTCCGATGCCTGTTCGGGTACACAGAGGGAGAATTCAGAATGTCCAATTCACCTAACAAGCACGTCTTTCGGGATTTGTGGGAGGAAACCGGAGCACCCGGAGGAAACCCACGCAGACATGGGGAGAAGGTGCAGACTCCGCACAGTCAGTGACCCAAGCCGGGAATCGAACCTGGGACCCTGGTGCTGTGAAGCAACAGTGCTAACCACTGTGCTAAATTTGTTATTTAATAGAATGAGTGCGTCACTGGCTGGACCAACATTTGTTACTCATCCCTAATTGCCATTGAGAAGGTGGTGGTGAGCTTCCTTCTTGAACCGCTGCAGTCCATGTGGTGTAGGTACACCCACCGTGCAGTCAGGGAGGGAGTTCCAGGATTTTGATCCAGCGACAGGGAAGGAATGGCGATATATTTCCGAGTCAGGATGGTGTGTAGCTTGGAGAGGAACCTCCAGATGGTGGTGTTGCCCTTGTCCTTGCAGGTGGTAGAGGTCGCAGATTTCGAAGGTGCTATAGAAAGGAACCTTAATGATTTGCTGCAGTGCATCTTGTAGATAGTACACACTTCTGCCACTGTGCATTGGTGGTGGAGGGATTGGATGTTGGTGGCGATGCCAATCAGGCGGGGCTGCTGTGTCCTGGATGGTGTTCTTGAGTGTTGGAGCTGCATTCATCCAGGCAAGAGAGGAGTATTCCATTACGCTACTGACTTGTGTCTTAGAGGTAACTCTCCACGGTTTAGGGGAGTCGGGAGGCGAGTTACTCTCTGCAGAATTCTTAGCTTCTGACCTGCTCTGGTAGCCACAGTGTTACTGTATGGAGTGCACTAGAATGATTGGGAGTAGGTTGATTTGATCTTAGTTTCAGACTAGTTCGGCACAACATCGTGGGCCAAAGGGCCTGTACTGTGCTGTACAGATCTATGTTCTATGGCTAGTCCAGTTCAGTTTCTGATCAATGGTAACCCCGAAGATGTTGATTGTGGGGGATTCAGCGATGATAAAGTTTAGGGGAGATGATTAGGTCCCCTCTTGCTGGAGATAGTTATTGCTTGGCACTTGCGTGATGCAAATCTCACTTGTCACCCGGCTTCTCCTCAGGAGCCAGGAATTTATAAGCGATTATATAAGCAAGTTACTGCAGATGCTGGAATCTGAAACAAAAACAGAAACTCCTGGACAATCTCAGCAGGTCAGACAGCGTCTGTGGAGAGAGAAGGGAGCGAACGTTTCGAGTCTGGATGGCTCTTTGTCAAAGTTGGAGAGAGACCTGGAAATGGGGTCAGATTGATACTGTTGCAAGTTGGGGGGGGGGGGATGGAGGGTGCGGGTACGTGGAATAGTGGGGCTGGATACAGCTCCAGTGATAGCTAGAGATTCACAAAAATGTTGTGACATAAAGACAAAGGTTATGTAAATGGATGTGATTAACATTAAGGAAGGTGCTGATAGTGGCACATAAAGACTCATTAGTGTCTTTAAGATACACATAAGTATCTAAAGTGTTCAAGACTTTATAAATTATCATCAATCGTTGCCACTTGTGGTGCTCCAGAACGCTACTCCGACCCACCAATGTAATCCTGCGAGGGAAAAGTTATGATAAATGTCCCAAAGCCCAAATGTAATCACATGAAATACTAAAATATCTTTATAGCCCAATATTCATCTCATCCCACCATTTTATGTAGATTGATAGATTATTAGATACTAAGGGATTGAAGGGATATGGAGATTGTGTGGGAGGATGTAGCCATGATCTTATTGAACGACAGAGCAGACTCAAAGGGCTGAATGGCCTATTCTTGTTCCTATTTCTTATATTCTTATTCC
This sequence comes from Scyliorhinus canicula, assembly GCF_902713615.1. Lineage (NCBI taxonomy): Eukaryota > Metazoa > Chordata > Chondrichthyes > Carcharhiniformes > Scyliorhinidae > Scyliorhinus > Scyliorhinus canicula. Next base: position 3,441,934 of record NC_052157.1, read on the forward strand.
CTGAGCCACCGGGTTTATTATTCCCTGTAGAACAGTTTGTTTGCTCAGCTTGTATTTATCCTTACAGAAATTCTGATCCAATTGAATAATGAGTAAACCCATTTTTGGTGGGTTTTTTTGATGGAATAGCAATAGACAGGAAATCAGAGCTGCATGTGATAAAGGAACTTCTGTGATTATGGGTGACTTTAATCTGCATATAGATTGGATGAGTCAAATTAATCACAGTACAATAGAGGAAGAAGTGTGTACGGGATGGTTTTCTGGACCAGTATATTGAGGAACCAAGAAGGGAACAGGCCATCTCGGACTGGGTGTTGTACAATGAGAAAGGATTAGTTGGCAATCCAGTTGTGAGAGAACCCTTGGGGATGAGTGACCATAATATGGAAGAATTCTTTATCAAGGTGGATAGTGAGGTAGTTGATTCTGAGACCAGGGTCCTGAATCTCAGTAAAGGTAACCATGATGGTATGAGACATGAGCTGGCTGTGACAGACTGGGGAACATCACTGAAAGGAAGGACAGTGGACGGGCAGTGGCAGCATTCAAGGAACGAATAGATGAACTCCAAAAGTTGTTTATCCCTATTTGGAACAAGATTAGAAAGGGAACTGTGGCCAAACCATGGCTTACCAGGGAAATTAGAGATAGTTTTGATTCAAAGAAGAGGCATACAAATTAGCAAGAAAAAGCAATAGATCTGAGGATTGGGAACAGTTTAAATTCAGCAAAGGCGGAACAAGGATTGAATAAGAAGAGGAATGTACAATTTGAAAGTAAACTAGTGGGGAACATAAAACTGACTGTAAACATTTCTGTAGATATGTAAAAAGAAAAAGATTGATAAAAACTAATGTAGCCCATTTACAGTCAGAAATGGGGGAATTCACAACAGGGAACAAAGAAATGGTTAAGGAACTAAATTCGTACTTTGCTTCTGTCTTCACAAAGGAAGACAGGAATAATGTAGCGGAGGGTCTGATAAACACAAGTTTTAGTGAGGAGCTGAAGGAAAGTAGTATTAGTAAAGAAATGGTTTTGGAGAAATTACTGGGATTGAAGGCGGATAATCCAAGACCGGATAATCTTCATCCCAGAGTACTTAAGGAAGTGGTCCTAGAAATTGTAGATCTATCGGGGGTCATTTTCCAAAATTCTTTGGACTCTGGAATGGTTCCTACAGATTGGAGGGTAGCGAATGTAATCCCACTATTCACAAAGGGAGGGGGAGAGAAAAGAGGGAGCTATAGATCAGTGAGCCTAACGTTGGTAGTGGGAAGTTGCTGGGGTCCATTATCAAGGAATTCATAGCACAGCATTTGGAAAGCAGTGGTATAATCAGACAAAGTCAGCAAGGATTACAAAAGGAAAATCTGCTTGACAAATCTAGAACAAAGAACAATACAAAGAACAAACAAAGAAAAGTACAGCACAGGAACAGGCCCTTCGGCCCTCCAAGCCTGCGCCGACCATGCTGCCCGTCTAAACTAAAATCTTCCACACTTCCGGGGTCCGTATCCCTCTATTCCCATCCTATTCATGTATTTGTCAAGATGCCCCTTAAATGTCACTATCGTCCCTGCTTCCACCACCTCCTCCGGCAGCGAGTTCCAGGCACCCACTACCCTCTGTGTAAAAAACTTGCCTCGTACATCTCCTCTAAACCTTGCCCCTCACACCTTAAACCTATGCCCTCGAGTAATTGACCCCTCTGGGAAAAAGCCTCTGACTATCCACTCTGTCTATGCCCCTCATAATTTTGTAGACCTCTATCAAGTCGCCCCTCAACCTCCTTCATTCCAGTGAGAACAAACTGAGTTTATTCAACCTCTCCTCATAGCTAATGCCCTCCATACCAGGCAACATCCTGGTAAATCTCTTCTGCACCCTCTCTAAATCCTCCACATCCTTCTGGTAGTATGGCGACCAGAATTTAATTTTTTTTTTTAACAATTATCTAATTTTTATTGTAAAGTAGGGAGAGGGAAGAGGAAACCATGAAATGGCATCCCCTTTCAGGGAGCCCAAACCCACTCCCTGTCTCAAAAATTTTACTTTTTAGGAAAAGATAGCACACAACAGACGGGAGTGTGGCGACCAAAATTGAACACTATACTCCAAGTGTGGCCTCACTAAGGTTCTATACAGCTGCAATATGACTTGGCCAATTTTTATACTCAATGCCCCGGCCAATGAAGGTAAGCATGCTGTATACCTTCTTGACCACCTTCTCCACCTGTGTTGCCCCTTTCAGTGACCTGTGGACCTGTACACCAAGATCTCTCTGACTGCCAATACTCTTAAGGGTTCAACCATTCACTGTATATTCCCTACCTGTATTAGACCTCCCAAAATGCATTACCTCACATTTGTCCAGTTAAACTCCATCTGCCATCTCTCCGCCCAAGGCTCCAAACGAATTAAATCCTGCTGTATCCTCTGACAGTCCTCATCGTTATCCGCAATTCCACCAATCTTTGTGTCGTCCACAAACTTACTAATCAGAACAGTTACATTTTCCTCCAAATCATCGATCTATACTATGAATAGCAAAGGTCCCAGCACTGATCCCTGCGGAACACCACTAGTCATAGCCCTCCAATCAGAAAAGCACCCTTCCATTGCTACTCTCTGCCTTCTATGACCTAGCCAGTTCTGTATCCATCTTGCCAGCTCACCTCTGATTCCGTGTGACTTCACCTTTTGTACCAGTCTGCCATGAGGGACCTTGTCAAAGGCCTTACTGAAGTCCATATAGACAACATCCACTGCCCTACCTGCATCAATCATCTTTGTGACCTCCTCGAAAAACTCTATCAAGTTAGTGAGACACGACCTCCCCTTCACAAAACCGTGCTGCCTCTCGCTAATACGACCCCTTGCTTCCAAATGGTAGAATTCTCGAAGAATTCTCTCCAGTAATTTCACTACAACTGATGCAAGGCTCACCGGCCTGTAGTTCCCTGAATTATCCTTGCTACCCTTCTGAAACAAATGAACAACATTGGCTATTCTCCAGTCCTCCGGGACAGCACCTGAATACTGAGGATCCAAAGATTTCTGTCAAGGCCTCAGCAATTTCCTCTCTAGGCTGCTTCAGTATTCTGGGGTAGATCCCATCAGGCCCTGCAGACTTATGCACCTTAATATTTTTCAAGATGCCCAACACCTCGTCTTTTTGGATCTCAGTGTGACCTAGGCTATCTACACACCCTTCTCCAGACTCAACATCCACCAATTCCTTCTCTTTGGTGAATACTGATGCAAAGTATTAATTTGTACCTCGTCCATTTCCTCTGGCTCCACACATAGATTCCCTCCCCTGTCCCTCAGTGGGCCAACCCTTTCCCTGGCAACCCTCTGGCTTTTTATGTACGTGTAAAAAGCCTCGGGATTTTCCTTAACCCTATTTGTCAATGACTTTTTGTGACCCCTTTTAGCCCTCCTGACTCCTTGCTTAAGTTCCATCCTACTTTCCTTATATTCCACACAGGCTTTGTCTGTTCCCAGCCTTCTAGCCCTGAAAAATGCCTTCTTTTTTCTTTTTGACAAGGCCTACAATATCTCTCGTTATCCAAGGATCGCAAAATTCACCAGATTTATCCTTCTTTCTCACAGGAACATGCCGGTCCTGAATTCCTTTCAACTGACATTTGAAAGCCTCCCATATGTCAGATGTTGATTTACCCTCAAACATCCTCCCCCAATCTAGGTTCTTCAGTTCCTGCCTAATATTGTTATAATTAGCCTTCCCCCAATTTAGAACATTCACCCTGGGACCACTCTTACCCTTGTCTGCCAGCACTTTAAAACTTACTGAATTGTGGTCACTGTTCGCGAAATGCTCCCCTACTAAAACTTCTACCACCCAGCTGGGTTCATTCCCCAATACCAGCTCCAGTACAGCCCCTTCCCTAGTTGGACTATCTATATAAGAAGCCCTCCTGGATGCTCCTTCCAAACTCTGCCCCGTCTAATCCCCTAGCACTAAGTGAGTCCCAGTCAATATTGGGGAAGTTAAAGTTTCCCATCACAACAACCCTGTTGCTTTTACTCCTTTCCAAAATCTGTCTACCTATCTGCTCCTCTATCTCCCGCTGGCTGTTGGGAGGCCTGTAGTAAACCCCCAACATTGTGACTGCACCCTTCTTATTCCTGATCTCTACCCATATAGCCTCGCTGCCCTCTGAGGTGTCTTCCCGCAGTACAGCTGTGATATTCTCCCTAACCAGTAGCGCAACTCCTCCACCCCTTTTACCCCCGCCCCCATCCCACCTGAAACATCTAAATCCTGGAATGTTTAGCTGCCAATCCTGTCCTTCCCTCAACCAGGTCTCTGTAATGGCAACAACATCATAGTTCCAAGTACTAATCCAAGCTCTAAGTTCATCTGCCTTACCTGTTATACTTCTCGCATTAAAACATCTGTACTTCCAGCCACCAGTCCTGCTGTTTTCAGCAACATCTCCCTGGCTGCTCTTCCTCAGAGCCATACTGGCCCAATTTCCTCGTTCTCCCTCAATTTTTTCACCTTCTGACCTATTGCTCTGGTACCCACCCCCCCCCCCCCCCCCCGCCATACTAGTTTAAACCCTCCAATACGGAACCCTCCAATACTGCACAGAAACTGGCCCTTCAGCCCTCCAAGCCTGCACCAACCATGCCGACTGTCTAACTTAAAACATTCTATACGTCCGAGGTCCGTATCCCTCTATACCCATCCGATTCATGTATTTGTCAAGGCACCCCTCAAATGTCACTATTGTACCTGCTTCCACCATCTCCTCTGGCAGCAAGTTCCAGGCAGCCACTACCCTCTGTGTAAAAAACTTCCCTCACACATCTCCTCTAAACTTTGCCCCTCGCACCTTAAACATAGTATACATTATATATTAATGATTTGGACGAGGGAACTAAATGTATTATCTCCAAATTTGCAGCTGATATGAAGTTGGTTGGGAGGGTGAGCTGTGAGGAGGATGCAGAGATGCTTCCGTGGGATTTGGACAGGCTGAGTGAGTGGGCACATGCATGGTAGATGCAGTATAATGTGGATAAATGTGAGGTCATTCAGTCGGTAGCAAAAATAGGAAGGCAGATTATTATTTGAATGGGTGTAAATTGAGAGAGGTGAATACTCAGCGGGACCTTGATGTCCTTGTGCATCAGTCGCTGAAAGTAAGCGTGCAGGAACAGCAGGCAGTAAAGAAGGCAAATGATATGTTGGCCTTAATAGTGAGAGAATTTGACTATAGGAATAGAGATGTTTTATTGCAACTCTGGATTACAGCCCAGTGACAATATCACTACACCACCACCCCCCTGTAACTTGATAGTGTGACCAAAGACAAACTGGAAATAGGAGGTATGATTGTTCGAAAATGTACACAGGTATTTCATTTTTAGTATTACATAGAACATAGAACAGTACAGCACAGAACAGGCCCTTCGGCCCTCGATGTTGTGCCGAGCAATGATCACCCTACTCAAACCCACGTATCCACCCTATACCCGTAACCCAACAACCCCCCCTTAACCTTACATTTTAGGACACTACGGGCAATTTAGCATGGCCAATCCACCTAACCCGCACATCTTTGGACTGTGGGAGGAAACCGGAGCACCCGGAGGAAACCCACGCACACATGGGGAGGACGTGCAGACTCCGCACAGACAGTGACCCAGCCGGGAATTGAACCTGGGATCCTGGAGCTGTGAAGCATTTATGCTAACCAATTGACCCTCATGGCGCACATGGAGTCTAGGCCAAGTTTTGTTTCCAGGTGAGGTAGGATTAGAGATAAGAACACACCGTGCAAGCATTTGTTAACCACCTAGAACACTTCAAAAAGTGCATAACCGAGTGTAAAGTACCTTATGACACCCTGTTGTTGTGAAAGATGGTCTGTCCCAATGCCAATAAAACTATTACAAATTCTTTTTTTTGTAATACACCTTAAATCCTTTTTAAAATTCCAATTAAGGGGCAATTTAGTGTGCCCGATCCACATACACTGCACATCTTTGGGTTGTGGGGTGAAAAAACCATTACAAAATCTTATGTCCACATTTATACTGGGGAATGCCTATGTAAACTTGTCACTCTGCAAGGATAACAGCCCCTGTCGGCTGAGGTACTGCAGTGCCTCCACTGGGAGGAGGATATAATTACAGCATTTCCATTCTAAATATGAATACAAAGCTTGTAATCAAAAATAACAAAGTTCACTCGGATGCAAGCTAATTTATATTTGAAGCAATTTTGTCGAGATCACATCGAAACCCAAGTTTTAAATTATCAATTTGAACTACAGAAGATATACATTAATCTATTCTGCTCAAGGTGATACCGTTAATATTCCACATGTTACAGCATTTGTAATTGTCTGTATGGTTCCCAATTTTGGAAGCAGACCCTTTCTCGGTTCCAGTATAATGGCACAGTGGTTAACACTGCTGTCTCACAGCGCCAGGGACCCGGGTTCAATACCGGCCTCTGCTGACTGTGTGGAGTTTGCACTTTCTCCCCGTGTCTGCGTGGGTTTCCTCCGGGTGCTCCGGTTTCCTCCCACAGTCCAAAGATGTGCAGGTCAAGTGGATTGACCGTGATATAAATTGCCTCTTCCCGTCCCAAGATTAGGCGGGGTTACGGGCCTAGGTTGGGCGCTCTTTCGGAGGGTCAGTGCAGACTCGATGGGCCGAGTGGCCTCCTTCTGCACTGTGGGGATTCCATGCAAAATACTGCAGAGGCTGCAAATCTGAAATAAAAACAGAAAACGCTGGATATGGAATTTCCAGCGGGTCTAGCAGCATCTGGGAGGGGGAGAGCAAATAGAGTGAGGGTTCTGATCCCTGTTCCCCATGCCCTGGGGGTGGTCGGTATGGAGGAAGGGACGGTTCAGGACTGTCCTGTGTCAAACCCTCAGCATCTGGACTCTCTGAAAAGACTCAGGCAGCGGCGGCTCAGATTTAAATAGCTTGCCATTTTATTTTCCGCCGAGCTATCAGTGACGCATTTCCGCAAATCCGGATTGGGAGTGACGATTTTTGGGGAGGGGAGGGAGAATGTAGTCAGGTCAGGCTGTCCGGGAACAAGCCACGCCGCCTGCTTGTTGCAAAGTGTCAGCGGGGAGAGCGAGACAGAAAGTATCCAGTGTGAGCGGCTCGCTACATTGTCACCGCGGCAGGGAGGGAGCTGGTGTCACAGCATCGCACTGACAGAGAGACAGGCACTGCTGCCGCCGGGGGCTCTCTCACTGCCTCAGCCAAGCACAGATCGCAGCGTTTCAATCCGGCCGTGCCTGGCACAGGAAAAGACGGAACTGAATTTATCACCGAGAACCCCGGCAACTGGGAGAGAGGAGCAGCTGCCGGAAGAGTGTCTGCAACAGACCCCCCCCCCCCCCCCCCCCCACCCACACACACACACACACACACGTGTAAATCCACCCGTCCCCGTCCCCCCCAGCCATGCCCAAGAAGAAGCCGGGACCGATCCAGCTGCACCCCACTCCCGATGGATCGGCGCTGAATGGAACCACATCCGCAGAGTAAGAGAATTGCCCCGTATTCATGTAAAATTGTACCATCCGTGTCTCAGTCACAGCTGGTTTACTCGCATGCTTCGGGGGGGGGGTGGCGGAGAAGGAGAATTGTGTTCATGTGGGGATGTCAATATCCAGGGCAATCACATTGGTCAGTTTCAGAGCCAGGGGAGCCGCTGGTCAGTTTCAGAGACAGGGGAGCAGCTGGTCAGTTTCAGAGCCAAAGGAGCCGCTGGTCAGTTTCAGAGCCGGGGAGACAGGGCGCATGATTTCATTATAAATAACTTGCTTTTTTTGTTCTGCCTGCCCCATTCACAGATGTCGAAACCGTTTGGTGCCATAAGCCTTTACCACTCCCCAGTGATAAACATCTTATGCAAACCTTGTAGTTACAGTACCTGGTACAGAACGCGCCTAGATTTCTGCTGAATCCGCTATCGACTTTTGAAAAAAAACGTTTAGCTACTTTTTTTGTTGATAATATTCTTTATTAGTGTCACAAGTAGGTCGACAATGAAGTTGCTATGAAAATCCCCTAGTTGCCACACTCTGGCGCCTGTTCGGGTACACTGAGGGAGAATTCAGAATGTCCAATTCACCTAACAAGCGTGTCTTTCGGGATTTGTGGAAGGAAACCGGAGCACCCGGAGGAAACCCACGCAGACACTGGGAGAACGTGCAGACTCTGCACAGTGACCCAAAGTCGGGAATCGAACCCAGGTCCCTGGTGCTGTGAAGCAATAGTGCTAACCACTGCCACCGTATTGACTAACCATTTAGTCGATATCCTGGGATGGGGAGGGTGGGTCAGAACCAAGTATAATCTTTAAGGAGAGGTTTGGGGGTTTTGATGTAATTGGATCAGGGCACACTGATGTAATTCAGTGCCAATTTTAATGTCTTCATAGATTCTCTTTTTAAATTCCCATTATAAATGCACATGTAAACATCACACTGCAGTTACACACTCCTGCCAGTGGTGGCAGCACACCATCTCTGTGAGGTGTAATTCCAGCCTGACTTTTACATTTAGTTTCTATTGTAAGTGTGGACATAGGATTTAAAATGGTTAAATTTGACAGGAAGTGAAAGTAAATATAAGACTGTTGTATCTATTGATATCAATTTGTCTAAAAGTCTGGGGGTATGAAGAATATACCTGGAAATACATAGTTTGAGTATGTCATGAACAGCAGTGTTGGGAAGGATTTTTGATCTTCAGTGATGTGCCAAAGGCATGAATCACCACAAATTGAAGACACACCAGTCCCTAGGATTGCAGGAATGGCTGTGGATTGTTTATATTTCTTCCTCGTGTCTCGTTCACTCGTCTCAATGTTTCTGTCTCCTAGTTTCCTGCACTCTCACTTTCCAAGTCGGGAGGTTTAAGTTCTGCCCCAGACTTGAGCATATAATTCAGGCTTATGTTTTTCAGTGCAGGGCTGATGGATTGCCTCAGTGTTGGCGGTGCTGTAGTTCAGATTAGATATTAAATGGCGACCCCGCAGGTGGATGTGAAATAATTCAATGCCACTGTTTCAAAGAAGAACAGGGGAGTTCTGACCAGTTGGGGCCAATATTCATCCCTTAACACTCATCATGTTGCTGTCTGGGATCTTTCTTTGCACAAATTGGCGCTGCGCCTCCTGCATTATAACAGTGACTACACTTCGAGAAGCACTTTGTTGGCTTTTAATTACTCCAGAACATCCTGAGGTTGTGAAAGGCACTATATAAATGCAAGTCTTTGTCCTGAGCTGGTGGTATATGTGTCTTGGGTGCTAAATCGCCAACTGTAACTTGCTGTCCTGTTACTAATGTCCATCTTTCAAAAGAGACTTGTGTATACTCTGGGTGTGCAGCTCAAACTTCTCCTGTTGCTCTGTTACAAATACTAGGAGCAAGCAATAAGGAATACAACAATGAACCTGAAACTCGAAGATGAGAGTTGCGCCTGTGTTGAATCAGTAGGAAAGAAATAAATGGGTGTTGTAACTGAAGGGGTATAGAGACGAGAGCGATGATCGCTCTCTGACGCTTGATGGTGACCAGGTGAAACAGACATAGAACATAGAACAGTACAGCACAGAACAGGCCCTTCGGCCCTCGATGTTGTGCCGAGCCATGATCACCCTACTCAAACCCACGTATCCACCCTATACCCGTAACCCAACAACCCCCCCCTTAACCTTACTTTTTAGGACACTACGGGCAATTTAGCATGGCCAATCCACCTAACCCGCACATCTTTGGACTGTGGGAGGAAACCGGAGCACCCGGAGGAAACCCACGCACACACGGGGAGGACGTGCAGACTCCGCACAGACAGTGACCCAGCCGGGAATCGAACCTGGGACCCTGGAGCTGTGAAGCATTTATGCTAACCACCATGCTACCGTGCTGCCCGTTAAGGTACGTTCAGGTAGCTTTGGTTTGTGACTGATGACTGTCCAATTCAACATAAAACACCAATAATAACACAAATAGAACAGATTGCAGCACAAAAACAGGCCATTCAGCCCATCATGCTAGAACTGCCTCGCCACAAGAGCCACTCGGCTCATCCCCTTCCCTATAACACTGCCAATTGAATTTCTCTTTTTAAAAGTCGCGATTGAATCTGCCTCCATTGCACTGGGGCAACAATCCTAACCACCAAACACCGGTTTCCTCATGTTGCCACTCATCTTTTTTTTAAAATTTAGATTACCCAATTATTTTTTCCAATTAAGGGGCAATTTAGTGTGGGCAATCCACCTACTCTGCACATTTTTGGGCTGTGGGGGCGAAACCCATGCAGACACGGGGAGAATTTGCAAACTCCACACTGACAGTGACCCAGAGTCGGGATTCGAACCTGGGACCTCAGCGCCGTGAGGCAACTGTGCTAACCACTAGTGCTGCCCTAAGTTGCCACTCATCTTAAATGGATGATCTTTGATTTGCGACTCGAGGGAAGGATTTATCTCTCTACTCCAGACCCTCATGGTTTTGAACAGCTCGATAATATCTCCTCTCAACCTTCTCTTTCCCAAAGAGGATGGCCCCAGCTCCTCCAATCTATCCACACAACTGAAGTTCCTCCTCACTGGAATCATTCTCGTCAATCTCTTCTATGCCGTCTCTAGAAGTTGCCCACCCTACTGAAATGGTGACACCCGTAATTGGACACACTATTCCAGTCGCGGCCAAAGCAGTATTTTGCGCAGTTTTAGCATAACTTGTACTCTCTGCCTCTCTTTATAAAGCCCAGGATGTCTCTTTAGTTACTTTCTCTCAGTCTGCCCTACCACCTTTAACAATTTGTGCAGACATACCCCCAGGTCTCTCTGCTCCTGTACCCCCTTTAGAATTGCAATCTCTATTTAATTTGTCTCTTCCCCCCACCCCTTGTTCTTCACACTCTGTAACTTTTCACATTTTTCTGTATTAAATTTCATCTTCTGCATGTCCGTCCATTCCACCAGCCTGTCGATGTTCTCTTGAAGTCTATCACTATTCTGCTCAATTCACAATACTTCCAGGTTGTGCTGTCTGAAAATTATGCCTTATGCACCTAAGCTTAAGCCATTAATAAATATCGAGAAAAGCAGTGGTCTTGGAACAAACCGCCTGAGGAACACCATTGTATACCTTCCTCCAGTTTGGAAAACAACCGTCGTCCATTACCCTCTTTTTCTGTCACCCAATCAGTTTCGTGTATCCATGCTTACAATGCAGAATGAGGCCATGAGGCCCATCAAGACTGCAGCAACCTCTGAAAGAGAACCACACATAGCCCACTCCCCTGCCCTATCTCCATAACCGCACCCAATCTTTGGACACTGAGGATTAGTTTAGCACGGCCAATCCACCTAACCTGCACATCTTTGGACTGTGGGAGGAAACCGGAGCACCCTGAGGAAATCCTGCAGACACTGGACAAATGTTCAGACTCCACACAGACAGTCGCCCAAGGCCGGAATCGAACCCGGGCCCCAGGTGCTGTGAGGCAACAGTGCTAACCACTGTGGCACCGTGTCGCCCATGATCTTCAACTTTGTTGGCCACTTTATCCGATCCTTTTTGGATGTCCATGTTAACCAGATCAAACTTATTAACCCTATCTGTGATGTTTTTAAGAAGGAGAAGCCTCCTGCGAATGTTCATCAATAAATTAATTTAAAATATTGAAATAATTAATTTAAAATATTGATTGGATTGGATTTGTTTATTGACATGTGTACCGAGGTACAGTGAAAAGTATTTTTCTGTGAGCAGCTCAAACAGATCATTTAGTACATGGGAAGAAAATACGTAAAGGGGCTGGTTTAGCTCACTCAGCTAAATCGCTGGCTTTTAAAGCAGACCTGTACCAGCCTCCCCGGACAGGCACCGGAATGTGGCGACTAGGGGCTTTTCACAGTAACTTCATTGAAGCCTACTCGTGACAATAAGCAATTTTCATTTCATTTTTCAAATACATAGACACCGGTATCGGATGAAGCATACAGGAGTGTAGTATTAATCAGATCTGTCCATAAGAGGGTCATTCAGGAGCCTGGTAACAGCGGGGAAGAAGCTGTTTTTGAATCTGTTCGTGCGTGTTCTCAGACTTTTGTATCTCCTGCCCGATGGAAGAAGTTGGAAGAGTGAGTAAGCCGGGTGGGAGGGGTCTTTGATTATGCTGCCTGCTTTACCCAGGCAATGGGAGATCAATGGATGAGAGGTGGGTTTGTGTGATGGACTGGGCGGTGTTCACGACTCTCTTTAGTTTCTTATGGTCTTGGGCTGAGCAGTTGCCATACCAGGCTGTGATGCAGCCAGATAGTGCTTTCTATGGTGCATCTGTAAAAGTTGGTAAGAGTTAATGTGGACATGCCAAATTTCCTTATTTTCCTGAGGAAGTATAGGCGCTGTTGTGCTTTCTTGATCGTAACGTCGACGTGGCTGAACTAGGACAAATTTTTGGTGATGTGTACCCCTAGTAATTTGAAGCTGTCAACCATCTCCACCTCGGCCCCGTTGATGCTGACAGGGGTATGTACGATACTTCGCTTCCTGAATCAATGACTCGCTCTTTAGTTGTGCTGGCATTGAGGGAGAGATAGGTGTCGATGGTGTTTTTGCTGAGGTTAGTGTTCACTCTATCTGTTCTGAGGCAATGAGCAGAACCTTAGTGTTGAAATGATGGATGGGACAGTTTCCACATGCTAACGCTGCTGGTTTAAGAGGTTTGGCCACCTGTCCTATCTTCCTGGAAATGGCCCAATCCGGGAGCCCTGTCCAGTTAATGGCGGGCGGTTTGCATGGGCAGAAGGACCAATGGGAGTGCTCGAGGCTGTAGGCATGGAGGCACCTCCTGAAGGTGAAAGGTAACTGTTTGACCATCTAAGGATGGCCTGCAGCCATGCCTCTCTGTGGCTCAAGGGACAGAGAATCCATAGAGGCTTCACTGATTCCCCTGTCCTCCTGCTGGCAGCTCCTTCTAACCACCTACTGGGATTTGGCCTCAACCCGAAGCCCATCCACTGCCGATAAGATCTGACAGCATCACCAATTTGCCCTTAAGTGGTCCTAATTAAGCACCCCTTATTGTGGAGCTGTTGCTGGATTCAGCCACCTCCAGCCAGCTCACTTGGAGGTGGGAACCTCCAACACGAGATATTTTAAAATCCATTCCGCCCCCATCCGCCTCCAAAGCCAATTCCAAGCAGCTAATTAGATTCCACCCAGTCTCTGCTGGGCAACAAGTTTGTTAGATTCCACAAACCTGTGTTTGACAAAGTGAATGGGATCAACAAGGTGCCAGTTTACTGGAGTAGGAGCTGGAGGCTACGGAAGGAACTGATTTGATGTTGACTCCTGTGGAAATGGGGTCAATCGGCACAATTCATCCTGTTGCAAGTCAGAATTACCTCCCCGGAAATGTTAAAATTCCAGGTTGTCAGAATCTGATCCTGCTAACCCCGTGTTTAACTGCGCCCAGCAAGGAAAATTGTGTCAGCAACAAAAAGGAACAAGAACACACATTGAAAATTCTAAGTAGAATAAAATACTCAGCATAAATAAAGAAATATTTAAAATGGAAAATGATGCCCCTGGTGTGAAAAGAAAGACCTATGAATTGCTCTGGAAAGTGAACACCGACACTAATGATATCAAGTGAATATGTGTGAAGGGGATATTTTTATAAAAGGATTGAATATTTATCAGAATATGAACATTTTGTTTGCACCATATTGGAAGGTTTCAGTTCCAGTTTTGCTGAGATTATGAAACTATTACTTGTAGGATACAGGCAGGGGTTAATATTATCAAATGTGGTTATTAAACTTGATTATCTTTGGAAATCAGGAAGAAAATTAATGTAATTTTAGCACAGCATAACAGTTTAATTGTCAGCTACGGCTCTGCGGGTAGCTATGAGTCAGATGGTTGTGGATTAGAATTTCACTCCGATGGTTTGAATACTGAAATCTAGGCGGACACTCCCAGTACAGTATTGAGGGAGTGCCGCACTGTCAGAGGGTCAGTACTGAGGGAGTGCCGCACTGTCAGAGGGTCAGTACTGAGGGAGTGCTGCACTGTCAGAGGGTTAGTACTGAGGGAGTGCCGCACTGTCAGAGGGTCAGTACTGAGGGAGTGCTGCACTGTCAGAGGGTCAGTACTGAGGGAGTGCTGCACTGTCAGAGGGTCAGTACTGAGGGAGTGCCGCACTGTCAGAGGGTCAGTACTGAGGGAGTGCCGCACTGTCAGAGGGTCAGTACTGAGGGAGTGCCGCACTGTCAGAGGGTCAGTACTGAGGGAGTGCCGCACTGTCAGAGGGTCAGTACTGAGGGAGTGCCGCACTGTCAGAGGGTCAGTACTGAGGGAGTGCTGCACTGTCAGAGGGTTAGTACTGAGGGAGTGCCGCACTGTCAGAGGGTCAGTACTGAGGGAGTGCTGCACTGTCAGAGGGTCAGTACTGAGGGAGTGCTGCACTGTCAGAGGGTCAGTACTGAGGGAGTGCCGCACTGTCAGAGGGTCAGTACTGAGGGAGTGCCGCACTGTCAGAGGGTCAGTACTGAGGGAGTGCCGCACTGTCAGAGGGTCAGTACTGAGGGAGTGCCGCACTGTCAGAGGGTCAGTACTGAGGGAGTGCCGCACTGTCAGAGGGTCAGTACTGAGGGAGTGCCGCACTGCCAGAGGGACAGTACTGAGGGAGTGCTGCACTGTCAGAGAGACAGTACTGAGGGAGTGCTGCACTGTCAGAGGGACAGTACTGAGGGAGTGCCGCACTGTCAGAGCGTCAGTACTGAGGGAGTGCCGCACTGTCAGAGGGTCAGTTCTGAGGGAGTGCCGCACTGTCAGAGGGTCAGTTCTGAGGGAGTGCCGCACTGTCAGAGGGTCAGTACTGAGGGAGTGCCGCACTGTCAGAGGGTCAGTACTGAGGGAGTGCCGCACTGTCAGAGGGTCAGTACTGAGGGAGCGCCGCACTGTCGGAGGGTCAGCACTGAGGGAGTGCTGCACCCTAGCGGCCAAGTCTCTGGCACTGTGGCTCAGAAGGGAAGGGGGGAGAATAGAAAAGTAATAGTGATAGGAGAGTTAATGGTTAGGGAAATAGATAGGAGATTCTATGGTCACGAGCGAGACTCCCGGAAGGTATGTTGCCTCCCGGGTGCCAGGGCCAGGGATGTCTCAGATTGAGTCTACAGGATTGTTAAGGGAGAGGGGGAGCTAACAGAAGTTGTGGTGCACATAGGCACCGATGACATAGCTAAGAAAAGGGATGAGCATCTTAAAAGTGATTTTAGGGAGTTAGGTTGGAAGCTAAAGAGCAGGACGAGCAGAGTAATAATCTCAGGATTGCTACAGGTGCCACGTGCAAGTGAGGCAAGGAACAGAGAGCGAGTGCAGCTGACCACGCGGCTACAGGGCTGGTGCAGGAGGGAAGGCTTCAGATATGTGGATCATTAGGATATCTTCTGGGGAAGGTGGGACCTGTACATGAAGGACGGATTGCACCTAAACTGGAGGGGCTCCAATATCCTGGGTGTGAGGTTTGCTAGAGCTCTTCAGGAGGGTTTAAACTAGTTTGGCAGGGGGATGGGAACCAGAGCTATGGATCGGAGGATAGGGTACAAATAGTATGCAGCAAGTCTGCGAGGAAGGATAGACAGTTGATAGGTCAAAGTTGCACTCAGTGGAATGGGTTAAAGTGTGTCAGTTGCAATGCAAGGAGTGTCAGGAATAAGGGAGATGAACTTAGAGCATGGATCAGTACTTGGAACTACGATGTTGTGGCCATTACGGAGACAAAGATTTCACAGGGGCAGGAATGGTTGTTAGATGTTCCAGGGTTTAGGTGTTTTAAGAAGAATAGGGAGGGAGGTAAAAGAGGAGGGGGAGTGGCACTGTTAATTAGGGAGTGCACCACAGCTGCAGAAAAGGAGGTAGTTGTGGAGGGTTTGTCTACTGAGTCAGTATGGGTGGAAGTCACAAACAAGAAAGGAGCAGTCACTTTATTGGGAGTTTTCTATAGACCCCCCAATAGCAGCAGAGAGATTGAGGAACAGATTGGGTGGCAGATCTTGAAAAAGTGCAGAAATAACAGAGTTGTTGGCATGGGTGACTTCAGCAGGTATGGCAGCACCTGTGGGGAGAGAGGAGTTAACGTTTCATGTCCATATGGCTTAGTTTGTGTTTAATTTCTCCTGTTAATTTAACCGTTTACAGGTAGCATTCTGGTAAATCCATGATGCACTCCCTTCAAGGCCAGTCTGTCCCTCCTAAGATGCAGTGCCCAAAACTGCTCCCAGTAATTCCAGGTGTGGCCTATCCAGGGCCTTGTATAGCTGACGCATCGCCTCCATCCACTTGTATTCTAATCCGAAAGGCCAGAATATCATGAACCCTTTTATTTTTTTTTTACCTGTTCCTAACATTTTATTGACACAAGTACCTGGATCGCAGGTCCCGGGAACTTCCACTGTTCAGAATTTCACCTATTCACTCTTTGCTGTTTGTTGAAGTTTGCGCATGAATTTGTTGAAGTTTGCGCATTAATTTGTTGAAGTTTGCGCATGAATTTGTTGAAGTTTGCGCATTAATTTGTTGAAGTTTGCGCATGAATTTGTTGAAGTTTGCGCATGAATTTGCTGCTCTAATTCCAAAATTACAACAGCGGCTGAACTCCAGAAGCATTTCATTGGCTGTAAAGCAAGTCAAGAAGTCCTGAAGTCGTGAAAGGCGCTCTGTGAATGCAAGTCTTTATATTGCATCGGCGCCAAAGTAGAAAAACCAACTCGCAGAAGTAGGAATCTTGGAGATGGTACAACACAGATTCATCAAAATGATACCTGGGCTAAATTGGTTAAAGTTTGAGGACGGGTTGCTTGCACGAGACTTGTGCTCCCTTGAATTAGAAGATTAAAGGGTGATCTGTTTTAGGTGTTTAAAATGACTCAAATGTTTGACTGGATCGATAGAGAGAAGTTACTCCTGCTGGTGGGAAGTCAGGATCACAGAGGCAGAAACTTAAACATTTAGCCAGGCTGTTCAGGCAGCAGTCAAGACAGGAAGTGTTTTGTGTCACAAGGCAGTGGATATCTGGAATACTTTCCTCAAAATGTTCAGGGCGGGGACAGGGAGAATAAGGATCAACCGTCATCTAATTTAGTGGTGGTCTGAGTTACCGTTTGTTCCCATCATCATAACACAGACAGCTACAAAGTGAATGTGAAATTGATGGAACTTTGCTGAAATGAGAACAATATCAGTTTGACAGTTCTATTTGAAATGAAAGAAATGAAATTAAATGAATTGTCCAGAATACTTGGCGTTGTTTTAGTCCCATACATTATGATGATCTTTGAAACGTTCTGACCAATACAAATGTTTTACCCTCTTTGCTGGCTACATTTGAGCCAGAAGCTGGTGAATGGCTTTGTTTACTTCCTTTCCTCTCTAACTGCAGGTGGATACATTCTCTGCACCATGAGGGGGCTTCCAGGACCCCTTAAAATGATTTATTTCTCCTTTTTCTCAACAGCTCTACTGACCAGAAATGATGACATTTCAAACTTGTTACCAAATCAGGCCTCTTTCAATCACTACTTTAGCCATTTAAAATTGGGCTCCCTAATTTTTTTTTCCCAATTAAGGGGCAATTTACAGTAGCCAATCCACCTACCCTGCACATCTCTTTTTGTAGTGTGTGTGTGTGTGTGGTTGGGGGGGGGGGGACCGATGCAGAGTACCCAATTCATTTTTCCCAATTGAAGGGGCAATTTAGCATGGCCAATCCACCTAGCTTGCACATTTTTCTGGGTTGCAGGGGCGAAACCCACGCAAAAACGGGGAGAATGTGCAAACTCCACACGGACAGTGACCCAGAGCCGTGATTGAACCTGGGACCTCAGCGCTGTGAGGCAGCAGGGCTAACTCACTGTGCCACCGTGCTGCCCTCGAGTGTTGATGTTCTTGTGGACAATTATCATTTTCAAATCCTACCATGGCCCCTTCCTATCTCCATAACCACCTGAATCCCACAATCCTCTTGTGATCTTAATGTTCCTCCAATTCTGGCTTCTAATACAACCTGATTTTAATCTCTCCACTACTGGTGGCCTTGTCTTCAGCTGTCCTAGGCTCTACGCTCTGAAATCCCTTCCCTCAACCTTTCTGACTCTGCTCCTTTAAGATGTTCCTTGAAATCTACTTCTTTGATCAAGGTTTTGTTTAGCTGCCCTAATATCTCCTCCTTTATCTCTGTCAAATATGAATTGATAATTTTCTGTAAAGAGAGATGTTGCTCTGTTGAAGGTGCTATACAAATGGAAGTTGTTGGTAATGGGCATCATAAAGCATTCTTGATCCCAAGGGTTAGTAGGTCTCACTCACCCCATGGCAACTCCTCTGTAGAGTGTGGGTCAGGACAACTCTAAAGTGACCTGCTAGATATTTAATCTACTTGCCCTGGGGTAAAACAGAATGATAGCAGGCTTTAGCTCATTGAGCTGGAGCTAGTACCAGGTCAGAATTATCTAATGAGGGCAGCACGGTGGTGCAGTGGGTCAGCCCTGTTGCCTTACGGCGCCGAGGTCCCAGGTTCGATCCTGGCTCTGGGTCACTGTCTGTGTGGAGTTTGCACATTCTCCCCGTGTTTGCGTGGGTTTCGCTCCCACAACCCAAAAATATGCAGGCTAGGTGGATTGGGCATGCTAAATTGCCCCTTAATTGGAAAAAATGAATTGGGTACTCTAAATTTAAAAAAAAAAGAATTATCTAAAGAAAACGGTGGCAAGGAGGCCTGGCCAACCACACCCATATGTTCTGGTCCTGCCCCAGACTGATTAGGCACTGGACAGCCTTCTTGGGGGCCATATCCAGGGTTGTGGGAGTGAGGGTGGAGCCGTGCCCATTAGTTGTGTTCTTCGGGCTCTCGGCACAGCCAGGATGGAAGACAAACAAGGCAGGGGGGCCGGGGGAACAAACTGCAACGAAATACACAGGCACGAACTCACCAGAAGTACACCCAGATGGCACCAAAGGCACCCCTGGTGTGTTCTCCCCAGGAGGAGCGCACACAGCATAGGAATCGCACAGAGGGAATGGCTGAGATTGGGCGACCCCAAATTCAGGGCCCAAACAATAATACCTATACAGCCTCTGTTTTCTTCCCCTCCTGGGCTTTTACATAAGTGTCATATTCTCTCCCTGTACAATATATACACATTTTGTAAAGATCTCTGTGTTACAGTTTAATGTCCTCTGCAATGTAGGACACCTCGGGCTTGATTTTCTTCTTTTACTGAAACGTTGGTGTGTTCTGACCTGGAAAGAATCAAGACCAGGGATGTACTTCTGAAGCTATATAAGACTCTGGTGAGACCCTGTTTGGAGTATTGTGAGCAGTTTTGGGCCCCGTATCTAAGGGAGGATGTGCTGGCCTTGGAAAGGGTGCAGAGCAGGTTCACAAGAATGATCCCTGGAATGGACAGCTTGTCGTATGAGGAACAGTTGAGGACTCAGGGTCTGTACTCGATGGAGTTTAGAGGTGGGATCTGATTGAAACTTACAGGTTACTGTGATGCCTGGATAGAGTGGACGTGGAGAGGATGTTTCCACTTGTTAGAAAAACTAGAAGCAGAGGACATAATCTCAGACTAAAGGGACGATCCTTTAAAACAGAGATGAGGAGGAATTTCTGGTGCCTTAACCTGATGATCCAACCGAGGATTAGGACTTCATCCAAATGGGAACATACAAGAGCAGGAACAATTTTGATTTGATTTATTATTGTCACATGTATTAGTGTACAGTGAAAAGTATTGTTTCTTGCATGCTGTACAAACAATGCATACCGTACATAGGGAAGGAAGGAGAGACTGCAGACTATAATGTTACAGTTATAGCAAGGTGTAGAGAAAAGATCAACTTAATACGAGGTAGGTCCATTCAAAAGTCTGATGGCAGCAGGGAAGAAGCTGTTCTTGAGTCGGTTGGTACGTGACCTCAAACTTTGGTATCTTTTTCCTGACGGAAGAAGGTGGAAGAGAGTATGTCCGGGGTGCGTGGGGTCCTTAATTATGCTTTTGCCTTCCCGAGGCAGCGGGAATTATAGATACAGTCAATGGATGGGAGGCTGGTTTGTGTGATGGACTGGGATACATTCACGACCTTTTGTAGTTTCCTGCGGTCTTGGGCAGAGCAGGATCCATACCAAGCTGTAATACAACCAGAAAGGACGCTTTCTATGGTGCATCTGTAGAAGTTGATGAGGGTTGTAGCTGACATGCCAAATTACCTTAGCCTTCTGAGAAAGTAGAGTCGTTGGTGGGCTTTCTTAACTATAGTGTCGGCATGGGGGGACCAGGACAGGTTGTTGGTGATCTGTACACCTAAAAACTTGAAGCTCTCGACCCTTTCTACTTTGTTCCCATTGATGTAGACAGGGGCATGTTCTCCACTACGCTTCTTGAAGTCGATGACAATCTCCTTCGTTTTGTTGACATTGAGGGAGAGGTTATGGTCGTCGCACCAGTTCACCAGATTCTCTATCTCATTCTTGTACTCTGTCTCGTTATTGTTTGAAATCCGACCCACTACTGTGGTGTCATCAGCAAATTTGAAAATAGAGTTGGAGGGGAATTTGGCCACACAGTCATAGGTGTATAAGGAGTATAGTAGGGAGCTGAGGACACAGCCTTGTGGGGCACCGGTGCTGAGGATGATTGTGGAGGAGGTGTTGTTGCCAGCGCCGGCCCTAGGGTTGCTGGCGCCCCGTGCAAGCTGAACTTCGGCGCCCTTGGGGGGGGGGGGGGCCGAGGGGGGGGGGCCGAGAGGGGGGGGCGGGGCCGAGGGGGGGCGGACCCGAGGGGGGGGGCGGGGGGAGCGGACCCGAGGGGGGGGGGCGGGGGGCGGGGGGGGGGGGGCCGGGGGGGGGGGGGGCTGACCCGAGGGGGGGGCGGGGCAGGCGGACCCGAGGGGGGGCGGGGGGGGGCGGACCGAGCGGGGGGGGCGGACCGAGGGGACGGACTGGGGGGGGTTGCCCTGGGGGAGTGCGGCCACACTGGGGGAGTGCGGCCACCGCGCATGCGCTGGTTGGCGCCGGCCCAACTGCGCATGCGCGGGACCCGAGTCTGGCGCCCCCTAGCACATGGCGCCCCGGGCGACTGCCCGAGTTGCCGGTGCCTTGAGCCGGCCCTGGTTGTTGCCTATCTTTACTGATTGTTACCTGTGGGTTAGAAAGTTCTGGATCCAGTTGCAGAGGGAGGAGCCGAGGCCAAGGCCACGGAGTTTGGAGATGTTTCGTAGGAATGATGGTGTTGAAGGCTGAGCTGTAGTCAATAAATAGGAGTCTGATATAGGTGTCTTTGTTATCTAGGTGTTCCAGGGTAGAGTGCAGGGCCATGGAGATGGCTTCTGCTGTGGACCTGTTTCAGCAGTAGGCAAACTGTAGTAGATCAAGGCAATCCGGGAGGCTGGAGTTGATTCGTGCCATGACTAACCTTTGGAAGCATTTCATGATGATGGATGTCAGAGCCACTGGAGATAGTCATTAAGGCACGCTGCTTGACTATTTTCTGGTACAGGGATGATGGTCGTCTTCTTGAACCAGATAGGGACCTCCAGATTGTTGTAAAGAGAGGTTGAAGATGTCTGCGAATACCCGTGCCAGCTGATCCGCGCAAGACCTGAGTGCCCGTCCGGGTACCCCATCCGGGCCAGTGGCTTTCCGTGGGTTGACTTTGAGAAGGCTGCTCTGCCGTCTGCAATGGTGATCTCAGATACAAGTTCATCCGCGGCTTCTGGGGTGGAGGGTTCGCTCTCGCTAACCTCTTGCTCAAAGCGGGCATAGAATGCGTTGAGCTCATCCAGGGTCCCAGTTTCGATTCACGGCTTGGGCCACTGTCTGTGCGGAGTCTGCACGTTCTCCCCGTGTCTGATCAAACCCACCATTCTTTGCTGCAACTTGTCAATAACTCAGCTGTACTGTTTAGATTGAAATTTAAGAACAGGAGATTTAGGAGTTGTGGAGTGAATAATGTAAACAGTAACTTTAAGGAATGCAATTGCAAAGTTACAAGTATTTGTAGCAAAGAAGCAGGTCCACACTGGTGTTTATACATCACGTGGGCCCCACACCTACATCTGCCCTATTGAACCCTTTAATAATCTGAAAGGCTTCGATCAGGTCACCCTTTCAACCTTCACTTTCACGAGGAAAGAGCCCTAATTCTTTCCTTTTTTTCTTTTAAATAAATTTATTGTTCCCCATTAATTTTTTTTCCAATTAAGGGGCAATTTAGCATGGCCAATCCTCCTACCCTGCACATCTTTGGCTTGTGGGGGTGAAACCCACGCAAACACGGGGAGAATGTGCAAACTCCACACGCACAGTGACCCAGAGCCGGGATCGAATCTGGGACCTCGACGCTGTGAGGCAGCAGTGCTGCCCATTGTGCCACCGTGCTGCCCCCCCTAAATCTTTCCTGGTGGGTTTACCCTCGCAGCTTTGGTTTCCTTCTCGTAAATCTGTTTTGTATCTTCTCCAGTGCCGATGTATCCCTTTTTTATAATATGGAGACCAGATCAGTTCACATTGTCTGGATATATACATGGGCTTGGGATTAAAGCAAAGAGTTCCAATCCATTCCAAACATTGAGTTGAGTCGCTGCATTCTTACTGCTGTAAAGGAACAATCCAATTTCTCAGTAACTGCAGTACAAACCTGATGTGGGCGGCATGGTAGTTCAGTGGTTAGCACTATTGCTTCACAGCTCCAGGGTCCCAGGTTCGATTCCCGGCTTGGGTCACTGTCTGTGCGGAGTCTGCACATCCTCCCCGTGTGTGCGTGGGTTTCCTCCGGGTGCTCCGGTTTCCTCCCACAGTCCCGAAATACGTGCTTGTTAGGTGAATTGGACATTCTGAATTCTCCCTCGGTGTACCCGAACAGGTGCCGGAGTGTGGCGACGAGGGGCTTTACACAGTAACGTCATTGCAATGTGAATGTAAGCCTACTTGTGACAATAATAAAGATTATTATTATTGTAGTCCATTCTCCATTCCAGGGCCTCACTGGGAATGTTGCTGTGGGGAATGTAGGCGTCACTGTGGTGTGGGAGGGATTGCTGCTTTGATTAGGGCGAAAGCAATTTAGTTGATTTTTTAAAAATATACAAGCACATTAGTGTACCTTAGTAGGTGGATGCAAAACTACCTCAAGTAGAACCACCAGCACAGAATGGATTACCCTTTCGACTCTGGATCTAAATACCTGGACTGAGGTAAAGATAACATCTTCTGTGTTTGATTTATGGAGTGGGTGCATCAAAATGATACACTGGGTTCGATCCTGGGACCCCACTTGGCTTTTATTCCTTCAGATTTACATCTCTCTCAGTTCAGGTACATTGCCCTCAAAGGGTGTTGCCAACCATGGATTTACCTTCTGCAGATAGATGGCTAACTAGGAATCTCTGCCGCTCTCCCCACCCACCATTGGCATGTGTTGGCAGGATTTCCAAGTTGATACTCCAACCAAATTGGCCGTGTTGTGAACGCACCTTCCTTGGCCATCAAGTCCTGGTCTTTGAAGCTGGAGCTGCTGGTTCACAGACGGGGATCATACTCACTGCACCACACGTCTTTGGGAGTTTAGGTCAGGATCACCACTAAAGTAATAAAAGGATTTGAAAGGTTGATGAGATTGTTTCCTCTGGTGGGTGTCATAATATACACACAAGTATATGATGGTGCACAGACAGACATTGATTGACACACAGGATGACCAATGAACACACAGAACACAGCAGCCAATCACCAGACAGGACACGGCCACTATAAAGCCAGAGGGCACCAGTTTTCCCGCTCTCTTGGGATGCAGCCTCTGAGACAGTCAGAGCCCGTGTAGCAACAACACGAACATCCACCATGTGGCAGTAAGATAGTCTGGTCAGGTTAGCCTCAGGTCTCCAGTCAACTCAGCATAGTGTCAACCCACAGTTGAAAATGAAATTAAATAAAAATCACTTATTGTCACGAGTAAGCTTCAAATGAAGCTACTGTGAAACGCCCCTAGTCACCACATTCTGGCACCTGTTCGGGGAGACTGGTACGGGAATTGAACCGTGCTGCTGGCCTGCCTTGGTCTGCTTTAAAAGCCAGCTCTTTAGCCCTGTGCTAAACCAGCCCCTGGTTTATAAACCAGCCCCTGGAAGTAAATTGTTTAGTTGACCCAAGTGTGTGTCTGATTATGGGCGATGATGTGGCTCCTAAGAAGGCTGAGTTTGTGCATTGAGTATTTCCGTAAACATTTAAAAACTTGCATTTATATGTCTGTGCACCATCATACCAGTTCAAGTATGTTTAACAGTTGGTAGTTCAATAAAATCGAGTTGCATTTCTCCAAGTGTTGGAAGCCGGTCTCTCTCACTGCTACGGTAAACGCAGTCCTCGCAGACCCAGCTTACCCAACACATCAGTGGGTGTCAGAAAGGCAACACAAAGTGAAAGATACAGTAGAGCACCATTCAGGAACAAAATCAGGAAACACTTTTGCAGAAAGGGAAATGAAAGTCCAGAACACTTCCCCCCCCCCCCCCCCCCCCCCCCCCCCCCCCCCCCCCCAGCACCAAAAAGCTGCGAATGCTGAAGATTTAAAATCTGAGATTGATAGATTTTTGGGAGTGAGTATCAAGGCTTCTGGAGAAAAGTGGGTAATTGGAATAGAGATACAGGCAAACCATGATTTAATTGCACGACAATACGGACTCGAGGGCTGAATGGCCTCCTCCTGTATCTAATGTTTCTCTAGCTGGCAGTGAGTGGGTGTGTAAATTGGAAATAATTCTAGCCCCAGCGCCAATACCTCTCAATCACAGCGCAGAAATTCTATTCCGCTTGATATTTTTGATAATGCTCCTGATCTGCTTAAAAAAAAAGGTGAGAGGAATGTTTTGAATAATTTACAAAGAGTTTTTGTCAAAAGCAACTCTTCACAGTCTCCATGGCAACTTCAATTCTATGTTACCTAAGTGTCATGACAACCAACTCCAGTATCCTCTTATTATTACATCATGCATTCAGGATTTTGGAATTATTTTCTCTCTCCACTACATAACAATATTTCGATTTTGGGATTTGTGAAATAAATTGTTTAGTTGACCCAAGTGTGTGTCTGATTATGGGCGAGGATGTGGCTCCTAAGAAGGCTGAGTTTGTGCATTGAGTATTTCCGTCAACATTTAAAAACTTGCATTTATATGGATTTGGGTTTATTGTCACGTGTACCGAGGTACAGTGAAAAGTATTGTTCTGCGTACAGTCCAGACAGATCATTCCAAACATGAAAAACATAGGCCATATGATAAATACACAATGTAAATACATAGACACAAACATCGGGTGAAGCATACGGAGTGTAGAACTACTCCGTGGAGAAGATGTGAGGAGAGATCAGTTCAGTCCATAAGAGGGTCATTCAGGAGTCTGGTAACAGCGGGGAAGAAGCTGTTTTGGAACCTGTTGGTGCATATTCTCAGACTTTTGTATCTCCTGCCCAATGGAGGAGAGAATAATCTGGGTGGGAGAGGTCTTTGATTATGCTGCCCACTTTCCCGAGGCACTGGGAGGTATAGACAGAGTCAGTGGATGGGAGACAGGTTTGTGTGATGGACTGGGCGGTGTTCACGATTCTCTGTAATTTCTTACGGTCTTGGGCCAAGCAGTTGCCATACCAGGCTGTGATGCAGCCAGATAGCTTTCTATGGTGCACCTGTAAAAATTGGCAGGAGTCCATGTGGCCTTGCCAAATTTCCTTTGTTTCCTGAGGGAGTATAGGCGCTGTTGTGCTTTCTTGGTCGTAATGTTGACGTGGGTGGACGAGGACAAATTTTTGGTGATGTGCACATCAAGGAATTTGAAGCTGTCTGGTGCCAAGGACCCGGGACACTGTCCATGTGGAGTTTGCACAGTCTCCCTGTGCCTGCATGGGTCTCATCCTCCACAACCCAGAAAGCTGTACAGGGTCGATGGATTGGCCACGTTAAATTGCACCTTAATTAGAAAAAAAGAATTGGGTACTCTGAAATTTATTTTTTTTAAAAGGAACCTGGGGATGTGCGGCTCTTCGCTTCTGAAGTCAATGACCAGCTCCTTAGTTTTGTTAACGTTGAGGGAGAGGTTTTTATAAATTTATCGTACCCAATTCTTTTTTTCTCCAAATTAAGGAGCAATTTGGCATGGCCAGTTCACCTACCCTGCACATCTTTGTGGGTTGTGGGGGTGAAGCCCACGCGGACACTGGGAGAATGTGCAAACTCCACACGGAGAAATGGTGGTTATGCCACTCCACTAGGTTCTCTATCTTCCTCCTGTACTCTGACTCATCGTTGTTCGAGATCTGGCCCACTACGGCTGTATCATCAGCAAATAGGGGCTGGTTTAGCACACTGGCTAAATCGCTGGCTTTTAAAGCAGACCAAGGCAGGCCAGCAGCACGGTTCAATTCCCATACCAGCCTCCCTGAACAGGCGCTGGAGGGTGGCGACTAGGGGTTTTTCACAGTAACTTCATTTGAAGCCTACTTGTGACAATAAGCAATTTCATTTTCATTTCATTTCAACATGTAGATGGAGTTGGAGCCAAATTTTGCCACACAGTTGTGTGTGTACACAAAGTACAGGTAGGGAGGCTAAGTACGCAGCCTTGCGGGGCCTCGGTATTGAGGTCTATTGTGGAGGAGGTGTTGTTCTTTATCCTTGCTGATTGAGGTCTATAGGTCGGGAAGTTGAGGATGCAGTTGCAGAGGGAGGAGTCAAGTCCTAGGTTTTGGAGTTTTGATATGTACTTGGCTGGGATTATGGTATTTAAGGTGGAGCTGTAGTCATTGAAAAGGAGTCTGACGTAGAAGTTCTTGTTGTCGAGATGCTCCAGGGATGAGTGTAGGGCCAGGGAGATGGTGTCTGCTGTGGACCCAGTTGTGTCAGTATGTGAATTGCAGTGGACCAAGGCATTCTGGGAGTATGGAGTTGATGTGTCTCATGACCAACCTCTCGAAGCGCTTCATTACGATTGATGTCAGGATCACCAGACAGTAGTCATTGAAACGCGTTGCCTGGCCCTTCTTTGGCACCAGTATGATGGTGGTCTTCTTGTAGCAGATGGGGACCTCGCACCTTTAACAGTCAAATGTCCCAACTGCCTCACAGAGGCATTTCACACTGGCTCACATTTGGGATTATCAAGGCAAGGGACCAACATTTGATTAAAAAGATGGGTTTTGGGGAGTGTCTTGAGGAGGAAATGGAGACAGATGTAAAGACCTGGGTCCTGCGTTTAGAAAGCACACCTTAGCTGGGCCTGTGATTGGCATCCGGACACTGGGACAGGGACTGAATAATTGGCCATGGTTCCTTTTCATTAACCCCCAATAAGTGGCCGGAAATGACGATTTACAAGCATGAATTACATGGAATAAAAGGGACAGTAACATCATCGATACAAATTGGCTGAGTAGGAAGCAGCGAATAATGGTCAAGTGGATGGTTTTCAAGCTGGAGGAAGATTTGTAGTGGCGTTCCCTAGGGGTCGGCATTGGGGTCCTTGCTTTTCCTGATTATATTAATGATCTAGATCTTAGTTTACAGGGAACAGTTTCGAAGGTTGTGAATTATACAAAGGTTGGAAGCACAGTAAACTGTGAGGAGGACAGTGAGGAATTTCAGAAGGACATGCACAAGTTGTGGCAATTGAAGTTCAATGTGGAGAAGTGTGAGGTGATGCCCACTTTTGGAAGGATGAACCTGAGAGACAATGTAACATAAGAGTGTGCAGGAGGAGCAGAGGGACCTGCGTGTTGTATCAGCCTTATTGTTGATTCCCTTATTTCCCATTTGTTTATTTTTGCGGTTATTAATTTTGATCCATGGATGGATAATGGACATATCTTTAAGTCAAGAAGTGAAGCACTCAAAAGTTACAAAAGGGCTAGCCTTCGGACAGTAGAACTCAGACTTTTCTCATTTTTCCTACACGTGGAAACATCCTCTTCATGTCCACTCTATCCACTTGGACAAGCTAGGAGAGTGGGCAAAGAAGCGGCAGATGGAATACAATGTGGCAAAGTGTGAGGTTATGCACTTTGGAAGAAGGAATTTAGGCAGCGACTATTTTCTAAATGGGAAATGCTTCGGAAATCAGAAGCACAAAGGGACTTGGGAGTCCTTCTTCACGATTCTCTTAAGGTTAACGTGCAGGTCAGTCGGCAGTTAGGAAGGCAAATGCAATGTTAGCATTCATGTCAAGACTCATGTCATGTAGAATACAAGACCAGGGATGTACTTTTGAGGCTGTATAAGGCTCTGGTCAGACCCCATTTGGAGTATTGTGAGCAGTTTTGGGCTCTGTATCTAAGGAAGGATGTGCTGGCCTTGGAAAGGGTCCAGAGGAGGTTCACAAGAATGATCTCTGGAATGAAGAGCTTGTCGTATGAGGAGTGGTTGAGGACTCTGGGTCTGTACTCGTTGGAGTTTAGGAGGATGAGGGGGGATCTTATTGAAACTTACAGGATACTGAGAGGCCTGGATAGAGTGGACATGGAGAGGATGTTTCCACTGGTAGGAAAAACTAGAACCAGAGGATACAATCTCAGACTAAATGGACGATCCTTTAAAACAGAGATGAGGAGGAATTTCTTCAGCCAGAGGGTGGTGAATCTGTGGAACTCTTTGCCGCAGAAGGCTATGGAGGCCAAATCACTGAGTGTCTTTAAGACTGAGATAGATAGGTGTTTTAAAAAAATAAAAATAAATTAAGGGGCAATTTAACATGGCCAATCCACCTAACCTGCACATCTTTTGCATTGTGGGGGCTGGGATTCGAACCCGGTTCCTCAGCGCCGTAGTCCCAGTGCTAACCACTGTGCCACCATGCTGCCCTGATAGATAGTTTTTTGATCAATAAGGGGATCGGGGGTTTTGGGGAGAAGGCAGGAGAATCGGGATGAGAACAATATCAGCCAGGATTGAATGGCGGAGCAGACTCGATGGGCCGAATGGCCTAATTCTGCTCCTGTGTCTTGTGGCCTTATACCAATGGCAGGACAGGTGGGGATTCTGGGAAAACTCATTAAATGGCTCAAAGGAAGAAATGTTTAAAGACATTAATCACACATCAAATGGCAATGATAGTGAATCTGATTCTGCTGATACTGATGAAATGATCTGTACGAGAAAGAAGTTTGTCAAAAATAAAATCTAGTAGAAAAGCAGATTCTGAGAACTCCAAGACTGAAGGTGATCCGAAGAAAGAGGAGTCTGAATCTAACGGTAATAACAGTGATGAAAATTCAGACGAGAGTTTTGGATACGATTTGGGTTCTTTATTATAATAATAATGACAATAATTTCTGATTATGAACGACTGCCATTGAATAGACCTGTCACTAACTGATCTTGAACAGGTGCCAAGCAAATCTTCCAAATCTAAGGAAGAAGACAGCAAATTGGAAGAAGAAAGTGAATTGGACTCTCCTAAAAGTAACTTTCTACAGCCTCTTGCAGTAAACCCATTGTCATCAACTCCAGGTGAAAATATTTCCCAGAGTATGCCTGTTTTGAAGGGAAATATACATAATAGCAAGATGTCAGCTATTCAGGATGAGGACCGTAACGACTGAGAAATGACTGGTCCCTTCAGTGCCCCTTCAAAATAAAGGAAGCAAATAGCAAAGGAGATAGTGATTCATTTCCTTTTGAAAATGAAAAGGAAGATGGATGAAGAACCATGCAGTGATTCTGAAACCACATCCATCAGCAATAAACAGAGAGTTTATTAACAGAACCAACAATGTGCCATCCTCTGATCCTGATAATGATGTGATAAAGGGACAATGTCTCTTCAATTGACCATATCCACCATGGACACTCCTAGTCATGAGCTCCACCTTTGTATATCTAAAAGTATTTTAATAAATGAATTTAAAGTACCCAATTTCTTTTCTCCAATTAAGGAAAATTCAGCGTGGCCAATCCACCTACCCTGCATATAGAATCATAAGAGTTTACAGTGCAGAAAGAGGCCATTCGGCCCATCGAGTCTGTACTGGCCCTCGGAAGGAGCACCCTACTTAAGCCCATGCCTCCACCCTATCCCTGTAACGCAGTAAACCCACCTAACCTTTTTTTTTGGACACTAAGGGCAATATAGCATGGCCAATCCACCCACCCTGCACATCTTTTTGGGTTGTGGAGGTGAGATCTATGCAGACATGGGGAGAATGTGCAAACTCCACTTGGGCAGTGCCTGGGGCCGGGATCGAACCCGGGTTCGCGATGCTGTGAGCCAGCAGTGCTAACCACTGCGCCACCGTTCCACCCCTAGTATATCTGAAAGTAAAGAAGAAAAGGTGAAATCTGGAAAGCACAAATGATTTCAATCCGTATTACCAAACAGAGATAAAAGCTGTGGTTACGAAGAGGTAAAACAAAGAATGGTGCATAAAGGTTAACCAATTCTGCGAAGATTGAACACTCCGTTTTATTGTCGCTGGAAGTAACCATGTGAAAGAAAAAGAGAGAATGTAAATCTGGCGAGGTTGCATAATATTTCCCTCCGTATTGACAATACTGCTTATAGTTTGGCTGCAGCAGATCCTCGAAATTGGGGAAAATATTTGTTGGACAATCAGAAAAGACTGCATTACAAGAGAGGCAAAAAGAGACTGAAATGCAGAAGAAAGTCATTCGGGGGTCTTCTCCAATTTGGACAGTCAGAAACTTGGCAACTTGCATATCTAACATGCACTGTATTTCAGTCTCTAACTGAGCCAGTCTCTGTGGCTTTAGTTGAGATGGGTGTGGCTTTATTGGTTCGGAGTTTCCTATGTAGAATCCAATCACCGCCTGTTACCGGGCAGGATACGACAATCAAATCGAGTTCCCACCGACCCCTTGGGTCACAGTCCTAATTCTACACAGACCTAATTCTACCTCGCTCTCTCGCTCGTTCTCCGAAACCTCGAACTGGCAGCCTAGATTGAAGGAAGATGTGCTAGAAGATAACCATCTGCAACAAAGACTCGATCCGTTTTGCGTCTATTGTTATTTTACACCCCTCTTTTCCCTCTCTGTGTTTGTCTGTCTCATTTGTATTGTTACGAGAGGGAGATATTACAAATTTGGGTCCAGAAATGGGATCGAAGATGTAGCAGGCAATTTAGGGGTTTACAGATGGATGAAAAAACTGCTCACATAGAATCAGAGGAATATGCCCACACCTGGCCTGAGTTACATTATCCCATTCAGACTTAAACTCATTGGTGGGGATACACAGGATGCCCCCGTTCAGCCAGGATGATCCACTCGAGGTCCATTGTCCTTCTGAACACTCTTGCTTGACCAGTCATGAGGCCAATAAGAGTCTGATGGCCTCTTTTGTCTGTAAATTGTAGGATAGTTGCCTATCAATAGCATAGCTCTGTTCTTTTATATAAACAGGAGTGGGAAATCAGACAGCCAAGTTAATGATAATGGGTTCAAGTCTAGTCACCCCAGGAGAGAACCTTTCTTTGAGGGGCTAGAGAGAGCTAAGAGAGTGAGAGAAAGAATTCTGTTTGAACAGTTGGGGAGAAGGATTTGTAAAACCACAGGGAGAGGTCTGGGAAAGCTGTTCAGGAAACAGGCTTTTGAAAAGAGTTCTGAAGAAACTCCATTAACAAAAGAGAAGTTGCTTTGTAAATGCAAGGATCACCTTTGCCTGCCTATGTAAGTGGCATGAGAGCTGCATGTTCACATTGAGGCGCTGTTTTTGGTACTAGTGTGTTAGGATTAAGAAACTACATGTCATCTGTTATTGTTAGGGTTGAAGTTTAAAAGTTTTAATATTGTTTTTCTTTTAATAAAGTTTGTTTGTAAAATAACCAAGCCCTATTTCTCATGTTATCACTCCTCGAACGAATGTGCACTATCTCAAAACTTATGGTTCTGGTCCAGTATCTTAGCCACTGCTGAGAGCTGACCAGGTATCCGGAACAGCGTGCAGAGAGTGGAGCAAGTTAAAGTGGGAGGGTTAGGAATATGATAATTAGCCTGATGTATTTGCTGCATATTTAATCATAGTTCTTATTACTAAAATTAATTGTGCTTAAATTTGCAAACCTGGTGGCTACAGTTATTGGACAGGCAAGGGCCAAAGACTTTGGCTGTTTTTCTGAGAATTATTTATTAATTTCAATTGTGTTGCGACTCCAGGTTAATTGGGGGCTGGAATAATATTAATATTTATTATTGTCACAAGTAGGCTTACATTAACACTGCAATGAAGTTACTGTGAAAAGCCCCTAGTTGCCACACTCCTGGGTCTGTTCGGGTACACTGAGGAAGAATTCAGAATGTCCAATTCACCTGACAGCACGTCTTTTGGGACTTGTGGGAGGAAACCGGAGCGCCCGGAGGAACCCCACGCAGACACGGGGAGAATGTGCAGACTCCGCACAGACAATACCTAAAGGGCGGCGCAGTGGTTAGCACTGCTGCCTACGGCACTGAGAGACCAGGTTTGATCCCGGCCCCGGGTTACTGTCCGTGTGGAGTTTGCACGTTCTCCCCGTGTCTGCGTGGGTTTCACCACCACAACCCAAAGATGTGCAGGTTAGGTGGATTGGCTACACTGAATTGCCCCTTAATTGGGGAAAAAAAAGAATTGGGTACTTTAAATTTATTTTTTAAAAATACAGTGACCCAAGTGGGAATCGAACCAGGACCCCAGAGCTGTGAATGGACAGTGCTAACTGCTGTGCTACTGTTCCACCCAATAACCTAGGCCCTGGGGGTCATAGCAGTGTTGATGTGCACAGATAATTGAAGGTGGCAGGACAGATGGAGAGAACAGTGACTAAAGCAGAGTATTCTGAGCTTTATTAATAGAGGCATAGAGTATAAGAGCGAGGAGGTTGTACTAAATTATACAAGACGCTGATTAGACGGCAGCTGGAATATTGTGCACAGTTCTGGGTGTCACACTAAAGGAAGGATGTGAACACATTGGAAAGAGAGCAGATGAGGTTTACAAGAATGTTTCCAGGGATATGAGACTTCAGTGATGAGGATAGATTGGAGAGGTTGGGACTGTTCTCCTGGGAGAGAAGAAGGCTGAGAGGAGATTTGATAGAGATGCTCAAATCATGAGGGGGATGGTCAGAGTAGACGGGGAGAAACTGTTTCCCACTGTAACCGGTTCGAGAATGAGAGGGCACAGATTTCAAGTGATTTGCAAAAAGAAACAAATGTGATGTGAGAAAAAACCTGTTTGCCACAGCGAGGTAGTTGGGGTCTGGAATGCACGGTGTGGAAGTCTGGTGGAGGCAGAATCAATCGAGACTTTCAAGAGGACATTAGTTGGGCAGCACGGTGGCCTAGTGGTTAGCACAGCTGCCTCACGGCGCTGAGGTCCCAGGCTCGATCCCAGCTCTGGGTCCACTGTCCGTGTGGAGGTTGCACATTCTCCCCGTGTCTGCGTGGGTTTCGCCCCCACAACCCAAAAATGAGCGGAGTAGGTGGATTGGCCACGCTAAATTGCCCCTTAATTGGAAAAAATAATTGGGTAATCTAAATTTATAAAAATAAAAGGGCATTAGTTAATTACTTGATTAGACATAATGCGCAGGGGTACAGGGTAAAGGCAAGGGAATGGGAGTCATATTGTACCTTTGAACAGCCGGTACAGACACGATGGTCTGTATGGCCTACTTCTGCGGTGTAACAATTTGTGATTTTGACAAGGTGATGATAGACAAGACTGGGCTCCGTTGCGATGCACCCACAGTCAAATGGTTTACAAGCACTCATTGTTGAGATTCAGGGATGGACAATGAACACTTGGGGCAAAATGGCAGGTACCCTTGAGCTGTATCACATCGTCTTCAGGTGAGGTACAAGAGGGAAGGTAGGGGTAACAATACGCCAGCATGCTAATATGTATCAGTTTTTGTTCAATAACTCTCCTGTGAAGAACCTGGCCTTATTTTATTATGCTAAAGGTGTTTCTATAAAAACTTCATGCCCTTTAGATCAGCCCAAAGTATTTCACAGCCAATCACTGGACCAGTAATCCAGAAGCCCAGGCTAATAGGGACAAGAGTTCAAGTCCCACCACGGCAGGTAGCACAGTGGTTAGCATTGTTGCTTCACAGTGCCAGTGTGCCAGGTTCGATTCCCGGCTTGGATCACTGTGTGGAGTCAGCATGTTCTCCCCGTGTCTGCGTGAGTTTCCTCTGGTTTCCTCCCGAAAGACGTGCATGTTAGGTGAATTGGACATTCTGAATTCGCCCTCTGTGTACCCGAACAGCGCCGGAATTGAATGTGGCAACTGGAGGATTTCACAGTAGCTTCATTGCACTCTTTAAGCCTACTTGTGACACTAAGATTATATTTTTTATTTAAGTGCAGTTAATAAATGCATGCCCTATGGGAAAGGAAGTCTACCGGCCTGGCTCAGTCTGGCCTACACTTGACTCCAGAACCACAGCAATTTGGTTCTTAACTGTCTTCTGAAATTGCCTGGCAAGACATTCAATTGTAGCAATTAAGGATTGGCAACAAATGCTGGCCTTGTGAGTGACGGCCACATCCCATTAAAATAATTTTTTTAAAAACAGGCAACCAATTTCTGCTCTGTCTGGTCCCATAAAGAACAATGAGATCCATTACCAGTTATTCTCGTTTTGGCTGAGCGGAGACTTGAAATATCTTCTGCTCCTCTAATCGTGCCTTGGGATCTTTCACATCCAAATAAGAAGGCGGATGATGTCTCTGGTTTCACAACTTATTCGAATGACAAAATACTCTGGCAGGACAGCTTGCCCCCAGTACTGTACTGATGTATTGGCCGAGATGATACTATCCACCCCTGCTTGAAGCTCCTGACTCATAGATGAGACTGCTCCCAGTGAAGCAAATCGAGAATGTGGGAATATGTGGGAATCTGCCAGAATCAGCAAGGAGGGAGGGAATTGGACTTAAAAAAGTTAATGTGGTTCTGAATTTAAACCCAGGCCGATCCTTTAGTCACCAGTTCAAGGATTACTCTGTCCAACATCCAGTCATGGGACTGAAGTGAGTTATGACGCAGACCCAGTCGGAGGCTGTGATTCCCTACAGAGTCAATACATCAGCTGCTATTGAAGTCACGGGCACTTTGTGTGGAACTGGAGATGATGCACCGTGATTTGTCCTGTGCTGGTGTGGGTACATCTCTTACTAACGTTGACCTCTGCAGAAGCAAAACAGATTATTCTCTGCTCACTGATGATTGTTATACCAGGAGACGTATTAGCCTTGCAGTGTGCTTGTAAAGCAGCCCGCCTCAAGCCACATGGTATCAGCCACTTTTCCCAGTGTGCCTTGTACAGGGAATTGATGCCAGATTGGAATGGATTGCCACCTCGTGCACACAGTGTTTGATGACGAATGTACACATGCAAGCTGATGCAGTTCATTTCCAGCGTTAGACATGGAGTTGCATCCTTTATCTGTTTCAAATCCATTTACCAGATGCTGTATTAAAGGATTTTCACCATTATTGACTAATGCACTGAGTCCCCCAACACCCGAATCACTCAGCGATATGTCATTGTTTTAAGTTTGAAATGTCAGGATGTAGAGTAACAAGGACGTCCCATGGGCACTTCAGTGAAATGAATGAGATGGTGACCAAGCAGATAATGCCAAATTTATCAGGAATATAGATGATGGGTGGTTAATATTCTTGTGACGACAGAAAGCTGTCTGATCCAGTAATTAGTTGCCGTGAAGAATGAGTTGCAGCTGATCTTGATAAATCACCAGCAACAAAGTCAGGAGTCGATGCCACAAATTAGACATACGGTATATCATTTGTGTCTTCAACTATCTGGGCCCTCCGCTCTGAACATCTCTCCCCAAGCTACTGCACCTCTAACTTTTAAGACGGCTCTTAAGACCTCCGACTTCGACCAAGTTTTTAATCCCCTCTCCCAAAGTCTCCTTAACGTGAATGGGTGTAAAGTTTTGTCTGATAATGCTCCTGTGAACGTGCTTTGAAAAGTTGTTTCTCTATTGTTGTTACTAATAACTAATTTGATATTGAACTTTCTGACTTTGGCCTCAGCTTGGCGTCACTAATGATTGTTTGGAAGCAGTAGCTTGTCTTGTAAAATCAGCAAAGGGGCTTGCTCCCCGATTACAGTGTGTTAAATGACAGTCTATAAATACGGCACAGGGTGGTGCTGATGACCCATTATCAAAGGCACAAGCTTTGTAACTTTGTGAATGAAATTTTAAAAAGCTTTGAAAAAAGTTTCAAACTTCCCCACAAACTTCAAACCGATGCAATTACTGCAGCCAGATTGATCTTTGGCTATAGAAGTCTGCGTGGGTTTCACCCCCCACAACCCAAAGATGTGCAGGGTAGGTAGATTGGCCCACTCTAAATTGCCCCTTAATTGGAAAAAATAATACTCTAAATTTAAAAAATTAAAATATCTTTGGCTATAGACACTGAATTAGTAAGAGCTTTCCTTGGGGCTTCCCAACCTCACCTTCCCATCCTCCCTCAATCCATTAAAACACAAATGTCTCAGGAAATGGGGACTAGAATATTACAGAATACATTAATAATAAATCAAACCACAATATGCTGCGTTGTAACTGAGTTGCCAACCCTCCGAATTGCTCTGGAGTCTCCCTCCGGGAAGTTTTGGATGATTGTCCTGGATACACCCAGAAATATCATAGGGATTTAATTAATTTCCTTGCACAGTTGCCATTAGTTATTGGAAATGGGTGGGTGGGGGGGTGGGGGCCATTTAAAATCCATAGCTCAAACATTCCTGCTTATTACACTTTGCCCCTGTGAGTTTTGTATAATTCTGGTAACTTTTAGGGTTGGTTCTGGACCGTGTCCTGTCTTGGTGATTGGCTGCTGTGTTCTGTGTTCATTGGTCATCCTGTGTGTCAATCACTGCCAGTCTGTGCACCATCATACCTGTGTATTTTATGACAGGGCAAAACCGACGCAAACAGGGGGAGAATGTGCAAACCCCACACAGACAGTGACCCAGAGACGGGATGGAACTGGGACCTCAGCGCTGTGAGGCTGCAGTGCTAACCACTGCACCACCGTGCTGCCCGCACAATTAGCTTTTTAAAAAAATCAATTTTAAGAAATGGCTAATAGGAGTTGGTCCTTAGAATGTATTTTAGGGTTAGGTCCAGGGTTTAGCGAACCCCAAAGTGTATCAAGGAGTTCACCTGACCCTTAACTTTGAATTTATTGTGGTTATGGGGAGCACGGGCCTGCCTTTCAGGTATTATTTAACAAGAGTGTTACAGTACTTTAAATAAAAACATGTTTATTTCATGAACCAGTTAACATTTATAAACCCACAGTAAACATCTTAACAACTATCAACACCAATAAATCCACAAGGAATACAGTACTCGGACAGATGATCCATTGATAAGTTCCCAAAACAACATCCAGAAAGACAAATAACCTTTTTAATACCGAGATCAGGTTTAAATTCTCTAATGAGAGCAGTTATCCCTTTGAAATCACCCAAATGAACACTCTTTCGCTGCAGAGAGATCCATGCACATCTGCTGGCTTTCACTGCAGCTCTCTCTCTGAAAACAAAACTAAAAACTCACTCTGTAAGCAGCCTGCTCAAAAACGAAAGTAAAGCAGACAGACAGAGAGCCCAGCTCCACCCACACTCTGACTCATACTGCAGCTCTCTAATAAACACCCATTTCTTAAAGGTACTCTCATGACAAAATGGATTAACGATATTTGTAGGGCAGGACATCTGTATGAGAGGGAACCTTTACTTTATGATTTAAGCTATGAAGTGTTATTGACAGGCGGATTTTGACTTTATAACTGCACTGTATCTAGAGGAAATGTATCTTTATTTCCAATGGAATGCAAACTTTGAGGGGCTAAAGGAAATGAGAGATGAACAATTGTTTATTTAGTTTTTATTGCTCTAGTTAGAGAGGTGAAGCAACGCACGATGACTTGCATCCCATGCCAGTGGGGATATGAATTTTGACCTATTCCAAATAAGGGAGGAGAATAATGAGAAGTGGGGATAAAATGTTGGAAAATCAGAATCGTTGTTGGCACAGTGTCACTGTGGCTTCTGTAGATATGACTCTTCTGGACACAGTTCAACATAACTTCAGAGGCAGGGACCAGCATGACATCGCCTGAGCTGGCAATGCTCAAGGATTCCGACGATCTAGTGTAAGGGTCCTTGCTGTTTGTTCTTCTTTGTTCTTGTTTATGCCCTTGTTTATGCCCTATTTTCCGCTTTCTTTACTTTTGCTGTTGCATTTTTAATCCGTGGATGATTAATGGACTTGTGTCTTTAAGACCGCCTGTGCCTTTAATTCAAGATTCTCTTCAGGTTGGGGCCGCACGGTGGTGCAGTGGGTTAGCCCTGTTGCCTCATGGCACCGAGGTCCCAGGTTCGATCCCGGCTCTGGGTCGCTGTCCGCGTGGAGTTTGCACATTCTTCCGTGTTTGTGTGGGTTTCACCCCCACAACTCAAAAAGGTGTGCAGGAGAGGCGGATTAGCCTCAATTGCCCTTAATGTAAAAATGAATCGGGCACTCTAAACTTAAAAAAAAAGACTTTCTCTTCAGGTTAACGAGCAGGTTCAGTCGCAGTTAGGAAGGCAATGTTAGCATCATGTCAAGAGGGCAAGAATACAAGACCAGGGATATGAAAATGAAAAAAATGGAATGCTTAGTGTCACAAGTAGGCTCAAATGAAGTTACTGTGAAAAGCCCCTAGTCGCCACATTCTGCGCCTGTTCGGGGGGCTGGTACGGGAATTGAACCGCACTGCTGGCCTGCCTTGGTTGCTTTAAAAGCCAACTCTTTAGCCCGTGTGCTAAACCAGCCCCTTTGTGCTAAACCAGCCCTGAGGCTGTATAAGGCTCTGGTCAGACCTCGCTTGGGAGTATTGTGAGCAGTAGTTTTGGGTAGTGCTGGCCTTCAAAGGGTCCACAGGAGGTTCACAAGAATGATACCTGGAATGAACAGCTTTTTAAAAATAAATTTAGAGTACCCAATTCATTTTTCCAATTAAGGGCAATTTAGCATAGCCAATTCACCCTAGCCTGCACATTTTTGGGCTGTGGGAGCGAAACCCATGCAAACACGGGGAGAATGTGCAAACTCCACATGGACAGTGACCCAGAGCCAGGATCGAACCTGGGACCTTGGTGCCGTGAGGCCGCAGTGCTAACCCACTGTGCCACCATGCAACCCTGGAATGAAGAGCTGTCGTATGAGGAACGGTGAGGACTCTGTGGTCTGTACTCGTTGGAGATTAGAAGGATGAGGGGGATCTTATTGAAACTAACAGGATACTGTGAGGCCTGGATAGAGTGGACGTGGAGAAGATGCTTCCACTAGTAGGAAAAACTAGAAGCAGAGGACACAATCTCAGACTAAAGGACGATCCTTTAGAACAGAGATTGAGGAGGAATTTCCTCAGCCAGAGAGTGGTGAATCTGTGGAACTCTTTGCTGCAGCGAAGGCTGTGGAGGCCAATTCACTGAGTGACGTTAAGGACAGAGATAGATAGGTTATTGATAATAAGAGGATCAGGGGTTATGGGGTAGAAGGTCAGGAGAATGGGGATGAGAAAAGTACAGCCATGATTGAATGGCAGAGCAGACCCGAAGGGCCGAGTGGCCTAATTCTGCTTCCGAATGCCTTATGTCTAACAATGGATCCAGAGGCGTTTTAGGACTGGTTGACATCACTCAGTTGGAACGATTTGGCTTGCAGCCAAGGGCTGTACTCTGCCCGTTAACAGGTGGCGTTTGGGTCTGAGCCCACTGGAATGAGTTACGAGGCTGCAGTTTGGTTTTACTTTTTTTTAAATTTAGAGTACCCAATTATTTTTTTTCCAATTAAGGGGCAATTTAGCGTGGCCAATCCACCTAACCTGCACATCTTTGGGTTGTGGGGGTGAAACCCACGCAGACATAGGGAGAATGTGCAAACTACACGCGGACAGTGACCCAGGGCCGGGAGTGGAACCCGGGTCCTGAGCGGCATAGTCCCAGTGCTAACCACTGCGCCACCGTGCTGCCCTTTGGTTTCACTTTTGATTCTGCAGCCTGGATAGCGGGTTCCAATTAACTCGCTCCCAAAAGATCCAGTTTGATGAGAATTAAAGTGAGTCTCCAGAGCGCCTGCTACCTGGGAGTGCTGAGTGAATGACTCTGCATAGAACATCATTATCAGCTGTAAGCCAGTGACTCTAATCAGAAAACCTGCTGTGAGGGATGCGTGCTAAAGGACCATCATTGGAAGCAAAGACTCTTAGCCTTTGACCCTTGTCCTTATTATCCCCCCCTCGGTGTGCGTGTGTCTGTCTTGTGTGTATCCGGAGAGGGGTGGGACTGCTGGAGGGGGGTAATCGGTAAGCTTGTTGTTACCCAATTCTATTACTACACATTCATCATTTATTCTCGTCTAAATAACAGTAATTGTGTTTTACATTACAACCTGGTGACTGTAATTATTGGGCAGCCAAGAGTCCAAAGACTTGGGGAATTTTTAGAAGATTATTGGTTAATTAACTTGTGTTGTGACTCTGGGGCACGTGGGGCTGGAATTGACCGCGACCTGCCCAGCACTCGAAGATGGAAAGCTTCCATGTTTGTCTTCACTGTTTGTGTTAAGTGCATGTAAAAATTGCTTAATAAATTCGCATGATTCATAAATACTAGCTATTCGTACCTTGTAGATCAAACAGAGCTGAGGACCAAGAGTTAGAAATGAACATTCAGACCGTAAAGTTTTTAATTATACCCCCCACACCCTAAAAATCGTATAGCCTCCTTCGCCTATTCACATGTAATATCCACCAAAGCAGCAACATGCTTGTTAAAACAGTGAGATTGTAGCAGCATCGAACCAAGACTTGTATTTGTGTAGCATCTTCCATAACCTCTAGATGTCCAAGGAAGTACTGTTGATGTGTGCTCCCAGCTGTAATGTAGCCTGTTTTGAGGGAACCCTACCTGTGTGAGATACCAAGGATGCTTGCCGGCACCTTAGACTCAGAAGTTGTTTCTGGTCAACACCCCTGACCTCGTGGATTGATCCAAGTATTTCATTAACTGAATGTATTTAGCCAGAATGATTTTGAATAACAAATCTAAACGAATTTGATGCTAGCATGTCAACAGATCGTGATGTACTTGTGTGAAATTTATTCAGTTCTGCATCTGGCAGACAATGCAAAGGAATATTAATGCCTTTTTGTGTACCATCCTGTTAGTTATGTTAATAGGCACAAACAGACATTGAAATCCAATTCATTGGGTTCCAGCAATCGTTCTGCATTGAAAGATTTCACACAATGGGAGATGGAGCATTTACCCACAGATCAATAGATAAACCTCATGCTCCGTTTGAGAGAGAATACAAAAGGCAAATTAAATTGCTAATTTTTTCAATTATTTTGTATCTTTTGCCACCTACCTGTTGTTTTCTCTCTGCTTTTGTTGCATTTCCCAATGTGAGAGGACCCCTCCCAATCTCCAGCACTCGTTGTTCTGACTCCCCCTGTCAGGAAGGGAAGATCGGAAGACCATCCGAAGTGGCCGCTCCTCATTGTCCAAATGGTTCAACATTGTTGAAGCAATGACTCGTTCTGATGTTTCTGACAGATTTAGGTTTTTAAAAGTTTTCCAATTAAGGGCAATGTAGCGCGGCCAATCCAACTACCCTGCACATCCTTTGGCTTGTGAGGGTAAGACCCATGTAGACACGGGGAGAATGTGCAAACTCAGCACAGGGACCCGGGGGCCTGGATCGATCCAGGGTCCTCTGCACAGTGAGGCAGCAATGCTAACCACTGTGTCACTGTGCCGTCCCTGGAGATTTTCGGTTTAAGCAGTAACTCTAGGCTGACATCCCCATTGTCATAATTGGGAGTTATGATGTCCCGGTCAGCATTTATCCCTGAACCACCATCTTAACTTCATATTATCACATTGTGGATTGTGGGGCTTGCGGTGCATAAATAGGGCTGCCAGATTCCAGCATTAAAGCAGTGGCTGCTCTTCAAAGGTATCCATTGGCTATAAAGCACTTTGGGATGTTCTGGGGCCTTGAAGATGCTATGAAATGAAGTTGCTTTTTAGCAAGGTGGGAAAAAAAATTATTGAACCTCCCGAACTATCTGTGAGCACATGTGTTACTGTGATTGGCTTCAGAAGAAAGGGTAAATGTTCACAACACCACTCAGCTGGTTGTAGACAGCTGCCTTGGT
Source organism: Scyliorhinus canicula (assembly GCF_902713615.1). Taxonomy (NCBI): domain Eukaryota; kingdom Metazoa; phylum Chordata; class Chondrichthyes; order Carcharhiniformes; family Scyliorhinidae; genus Scyliorhinus; species Scyliorhinus canicula. Next base: position 3,484,288 of record NC_052157.1, read on the forward strand.
GGGCACGGTCACATAGTGGTTAACACTACTGCCTCACGGCGCTGAGGTCCCGGGTTCGATCCCGGCCCTGCGTCACTGTCCCGTGTGCAGTTTATACATTCTCCCTGTGTCTGCGTGGGTCCTCACCCCCCCACAACCCAAGGATGTGCAGGGTAGGTGGAGTAAACACGCTAAATTGCCCTTAACTGGAAAAATGAATTGGGTACTCGAAATTTAAAAAAATAATTAAACAGCTGGCCTTTGGTGAATATGAAAATAAGAATGGTGGGGACTGTCAAAATATCTGTTGGTATTTACAAATCGAATTACCTTCCCCTTTAATATTGAGTGATGTCTTGACTAGAGACATTTTTTGCGTGTAGCACAATGGAAAGGACTTTGTCACTTTTGTGTTATTCATCCTAAGTGGGTCAATGATGGAGGTTCCAGTCAGACTGCCCTATGCCTGCTGCATTGTGTGTCTGTAATGGCTGTCTGTGTGTCACCGTATGACTCTATTGTCCTTACAGACAGTCTTTCATCCACTCAGCTTCCCACAGTCATCTTTCCTGTGCAGTCACAGACCTCATCCCCTCCAGGCAATTCACACCCAGTCTGAGGAACGTGAACAGCACAAACCCCTAAAATGTACGAGCGCACGGTTGAAAATGAATAGATCTCACTGTAAACAAGGTCATCACCGAATTCACTGACAATGGGAAGAGGGTTACACTAGTCAACAGGTCGATGACATTTCAACCAGCGATGTAACTGCAGTAGTGATGGGCAGAGCAGGCTGTACAATGCTCAAATAGAGGATCAATCAATGATTTATTTTTTGTTTAGAGTACCCAATTCATTTTTTCCAATTTAAGGGGGCAATTTAGCATGGCCAATCCACCTAACCTGCACACCTTTGGGTTGTGGGGGCAAAACCCACGCAAACACGGGGAGAATGTGCAAACTCCACACGGACAGTAACCCAGAGCCGGGATCGAACCTGGGACCTGTGGTGATATGCATCACTGTAAATACACAAGGGGTTAATGTAAGTACACGTAGACTAACTAGACACTAGAGGGAGCACCAGAGACATGACACACAGACACTCAATCAATAGGTCAGTAAGATAGTACACGACCAATGGGCATTCACGATACACACAGAGGTGACACTATCACAGGAGGGCATTACACCACCCCATATATAAAGGGCACAGCACACATGATCTTCCTCTTTCCAGTGGAGACACTCAGTGAGTACAGACACAGGATTGATTCAACATCACACCCACCACATGGATTGTAGCAGACTAGTTCGTCAGTCTGAGTAGCTGTAGAAGGAATAACAGTGGAGGCGAATCCAAGTAGGAGAATTGTAGCTAGTTAAATAAACGTGTTGAAGTTATCTCCATGTCTGAATCTTCCTTTTGTCAGAGTGCACATCAAGGAAGTAGCTTATGCTACGCCAAGAGCATAACAAGACAGGAACTCGGCGCCGTGAGGCAACAGGGCTAACCCACTGAATCACCGTGCTGCCCCCGAGGATCAATCAATGATGATGACAGTTATGATGGTGAAATTCACAAAGACACAGTCCCTGGGAAGAGTTGGATTCGAGCAACAGAAGGAAGAGGGATTAGGGAAGCGCAGGTGAAGAGGTAGATAGAGGTATGGTAGCATGGTGGTTAGCACAGTTGCTTCATAGCTCCAGGGTCACGGGTTCGATTCACAGCTTGGGTCACTGTCTGTGCGGAATCTGAACGTTCTCCCCGTGTCTGCGTGGGTTTCCTCCGGGTGCTCCGGTTTCCTCCCACAGTCCAAAGGTGTGCATGTTAGGCTGATTGGCCATGTTTAAATTGCACCACTTAGTGTCCACAAAACGTGCAGTGGGTTATAGGGATAGGGTGGAGGTGTGGGCTTAAGTAGGGTGCTCTTTCCAAGAGCCGTGCAGACTCGATGGGCGAATGGCCTCCTTCTGCACTGTTAAATTCTATGAATTAAGAAAACTATTAAAGCTGGAGAGAGAAAGAGGCCTATAAATGAAATGTAATGAAAAATCGCTTATTGTCACGAGTAGGCTTCATGAAGTTACTGTGAAAAGCCCCTAGTTGCGCCACAGTCCGCACCTGTTCGGGAGGCTGGTACGGGAATTGAACCGTGCTGCTGGCCTGCCTTGGTCTGCTTTAAAAGCCAGCGATTTAGCCCAGTGTGCTAAAACCACCCCATAATGGAGGATAATTGGGGCGTTGGGAAGTTGCACAGGCGGGGACTCTCTCTTGCAGGGATGTTGCTGTAATCCAGACTCTGGGTTCAGCTGAGATTTAAGAACCATTTGAGTTTTGCCTTGTGCATTGGCAACTCGCTGTAGGAGGAGGCTCCACAAATATCCCCATCCTCAATGGTGGAGGAGCCCTGTGACATCTGTGCAAAAGACATGGCTGAGGCACTTCGCAACAATTTCAGTCAACGTTCCCAGTGGGGTTATCCATCTCGGTCTCCTCCGGAGGTCACCTGCAAACATAGCTTTGGGTTTATTGTCCTGTGTACCAAGTGCAGTGAAAGTATTGTTCTGCGTTACAGTCCAGACAGATCGTTCCATATATGAAAACATAGGACATACGATAAATACGCAATGTAAATACATAGACACAGCAACGGGTGAAGCATACGGAGTGTAGTACTACACAGTAGTGAAAGTGTGTGGAGAGATCAGTTCAGTCCATAAGAGGGTCATTCAGGAGCCTGGTAACAGTGGGGAAGAAGCTGTTTTTGAGTCTGTTCATGCGTGTTCTCAGACTTTTGTATCTCCTGCCCGATGGGAAAGTTGGAAGAGTGAGTAAGCCGGGTGGGAGGGGTCTTTGATTATGCTGCCCGCTTTCCCCAGGCAGCGGGAGGTGTGGATGGAGTCAACGGATGGGAGGTAGGTTTGTGTGATGGACTGGGCGGTATTCACGACTCTCTGAAGTTTCTTGCGGTCTTTGGCCGAGCAGTTACCATACCAGGCTGTGAAGCAGCCGATAGGATGCTTTCTGTGGTGCATCTGTAACTAATCTGGACATGCTGAATTTTCTTAGTTTTCTGAAGAAGTTTAGGCGCTGTTGTGCTTTCTTGCTGGTAGCGTCGACGTGGGTGACTAGGACAGATTTTTGGAGATGTTTAACCTTCGGAATTTGAAGCTGCCAACCATCTCCACCTCCGTCCCGTTGATGCTGACAGGGGTGTGTACGCTTTGCTTCCTGAAGTCAATGACCAGCTCTTTAGTTTTACAAACATTGAGGGAGAGATTGTTGTCGCTGCACCACTCCACTAAGTTCTCTATCTCCCTCCTGTATTCTGACTCATCGTTATCGAGATCCAACCCACTACAGTCATGTCATCAGCAAATTTGTAGATGGAGTTGGAGCCAAATTTTGCCCCGCAGTCATGTGTGTATAGGGAGTAGAGTAGGTAGCGAATGACAGTCTGGCGGGGCCCCAGTATTGAGGACTATCATGGAGGAGGTGTTGTTTATCCTTACTGATTGTGGTCTATGGGTCAGGAAGTCGAGGATCCAGTTGCAGAGGGAGGAGCCAATACCCAGGTTTTGGAGCTTTGATATGAGCTTGGTTGTGATAATGGTGTTTAAGGCGAATGAATAGGAGTCTAATGTAGGAGTCCTTGTTGTCACGATGCTCCAGGGATGAGTGTAGGGCCAGGGAGATAGCATCTACTGTGGAGTATGCAAGTTGTAGTGGATCTAGGCATCCTTGGAGTATGGAGTTGATGTCTCATGACCAATCTCTCGAAGCACTTCACAATGATCGATGTCAGTGCCACCAGACGATAGTCATTGAGGCACGTTGCCTGTTTCTTCTTTGGCACCGGTATGATAGTGGTGGTGTTCTTGAAGCAGGTGGGAACCTTGGAATGGAGTAGTGAGAAGTTGAAGATGTCCGTGAATACAGCTGCCAGTTGGTCCATGCAGGGTCTGAGTGCACGACCAGGGACCACATCTGGACCCGTCTCTTTTCGAGCGTTCACTTTCAAGAAGGCCGATCTGACTTCAGAAGCTGTGATGGGGGTATGGGTGTGTCCGAGGTTGTTGGGGCAGTTGACAACGGTTTGTTCGTTTTCCTACTCAAAATCATAGAATCATAGAATTTACAGTGCAGAAGGAGGCCATTCGGCCCATCGAGTCTGCACTGGCTCTTTGGAAAGAGTACCCTACCAATGTAAGCCTTCACTTCCACCCTACCCCCATAACCCAGTAACCCCACCCAACACTAAGGGCAATTTTGGACACTTAAGGGCAATTGATCATGGCCAATCCACCTAACTTGCACATCTTTGGACTGTGGGAGGAAACCGGAGCACCCGGAGGAAACCCACGCAGACACTGGGAGAACGTGCAGACTCCACACAGACAGTGACCCAAGCTGGGAATCGAACCTGGGACCCTGGAGCTGTGAAGCAATTGTGCTACCGTGCTGCCCAAATGAGCATGGAATGCATTGAGTTCAGTGGGGAGGGGTACGCTGTTGCTGGAGATTCTACCCGGCTTTGCTTTGTAGCCCGATGAGGGTCCGTGTCGTTAGTCTATGACTCTAGCTTAGTCTGGTATTGTCTCTAGACATCCCTAATGGCTTTGCAGAGATCGTACCTGCATTTCTTGGATGGTCAGGGTCTTGAAAGCCTCAGACCTGGCCTTCAGTAGGAAGTGAATCTCCTGGTTAAACCATGGTTTCGGGTTGGGGAATGCACATACTACCTTCTGTGGCACGCAATCTTCTACACACTTACTAAAGAAGTCAGTGCCAGTGGTGGCATACCCATTTAGGTCGGCCACTGAGTTCTTGAGTATGGACTAGGTCATTGACTCCAAGTAGTTGTGTAGGAGCTCGGTCCTCAGCCAATACGATTCACTCCACATGACATCAGGGCTGAAGGCACTGAATTCTGCAACAGCCATGGGCCTCGACAATATCCCGGCAATAGTAGTGAAGCCTTTGAGAGAGAAGTGCTCCAGAACTTGCCGCATCCCTAGCCAAGCTGTTCCTGTATAGCCAAAACACTGACACTACCCGGCAATGTAGAAAATTGCTCAGGTGTGTCCTGGACCCAAGAAACGGGGCAGTCCAACCCAGCCAATTACCATCCTATCAGTCTACTCTCCATCATCAGCAAATTGATGGAAGGAGTCATCGACAGTGCTGGCAAGCGGCCACGTACTCAGCAACAACCTGCTCACGGACGCTCAGTTTGGGTTCCGCCAGGGTCACTTAGCTCCTGACCTCATTACAGCCTTGTTTCAAACATGGACAAAAGAGCTGAATGTCAGAGGTGAGGTGAGAGTGACTGCCCTGGACATCAAGGCAGCATTTGACCGAGTATGGCATCAAGGAGCTCTAGCTAAACTGGAGTCAATGGGAATCGGGGGGGGGGGGAAACTCTCCACTGGTTGGAGTCATTCCCAGCATTAAGGGAGATGTTTGTGGTGGTTGGAGGTCAATCATCTCGGCTCCAGGACATCACTGCAGGAGTTCCTCAGGGTAGCGTCCTAGGCCCAACCATCTTCAGCTGATTCATCAATGACCTGACATCCATCATAAGGTCAGAAGTGGGGATCTTTGCGGATGACTGCATAATGTTCAGCACCATTCGCGAAGACGCAGATAATGAAGCAGTCCATGTCCAAATGTAGCAAGACCTGGGAAATATCCAGGCTTGGGCTGACAAGTGGCTCACAGGCGCCGGAATGTGGCGACTAGGGGCTTTTCACAGTAACTTCATTGAAGCCTACTCGTGACAATAAGCGATTTTCATTTCATTTCATTTTTCATTTCAAGTTACATTCCATAAGGCCATGAGACGTAGGAGCAGAATTAGGCCATTCGGTCCATCGAGCCTGCTCTGCCATTCAATCATGGCTTATATTTTTCTCATCCCCATTCTCCTGCCTTCTCCCCATAACCCCTTATTCCCTTATTAATCAAGAACCTATCTATCTCTGTCTTAAAGACACTCAATGATTTGGCCTCCACAGCCTTCTGCGGCAAATAAATTCATTACCCTTTGGCTGAAGAAATTCCTCCTCATCTCAGTTTTAAAGACTTCAGGAAGCAAAGTACACTACACACCCCTGTCAGCATCAACGGGGCCGAGGTGGAGATGGTTAGCAGTTTCAAATTCCTTGGGGTACACATCATCAAAAGTCTGTCCTGGTCCACCCACGTCGACGCTACCAGCAAGAAACACAACAGCACCTATACGTCCTCAGGAAACTAAGGAAATTCGGCGTGTCCACATTAACTCTTACCAACTTTTACAGATGCACTATAGAAAGCATCCTATCTGGCTGCATCACAGCCTGGTATGGCAACTGCTCGGCCCAGGACCGCAAGAAACTTCAGAGAGTCGTGAACACCGCCCAGTCCATCACACGAACCTGCCTCCCATCCATTGACTCCATCTACACCTCCCGCTGCCTGGGGAAAGCGGGCAGCATAATCAAAGACCCCCCCCCCCACCACCCGGCTTACTCACTCTTCCAACTTCTTCCATCGAGCAGGAGATACAAAAGTCTGAGAACACGCACGAACAGACTCAAAAACAGCTTCTTCCCCGCTGTTACCAGACTCCTAAACGACCCTCTTATGGACTGACCTCATTAACACTACATCCTGTATGCTTCATCGAATGCCGGTGTTATGTAGTTACATTGTGTACGTTGTGTTGCCCTATTATGTATTTTCTTTTATTCCCTATTCTTCCCATGTACTTAATGATCTGTTGAGCTGCTTGCAGAAAAATACTTTTCACTGTATCTCGTACACGTGACAATAAACCAATCCAATCCAATAAACAATCGTTCTTTCAGTCTGAGGCTGTGCCCTCGGATTCTAGTTGTTCCTACAAGTGGAAACATCCTCTCCACGTCCACTCTATCCAGGCCTAGCAGTATCCTTTAAGTTACAGTAAGATCCCCCCTCATCTTTCTAAACTCCAATGGGTACAGACCCAGAGTCCTCTTGAACAAGGACTCCCTTGTGCTTCTGATTTCTTAAGCATCTTCCCATTTAGTAAATAGTCTGTGCCTCCATTCCTCCTTCCAAAGTGCATAACCTCACACTTTTCCACATCGTATTCCATCTGCCACATCTTTGCCCACTCTCCTAGCCTGTCCAAGTCCTTCTGCAGCCCCCCACTTCCTCAATACTACCTGTCCCTCTACAGATCTTTGTATCAACTACAAACTTAGTAACAGTGCCTTCAGTTCCTTCCTCCAGATCATCAATGTACATTGTGAAAAGTTGTGGTCCCAGCACCGACCCCTCAGGCACACCACTAGTCACCGGCTGCCATCCTGAAAAAGACCCCTTTATCCCCACTCTCTGCCTTTTGCCAGTCAGCCAATCCTCTATCCATGCCAGTTTTGTACCCTTAACACCATGGGCTCTTGACTTATTTAATAATAATAATCGCTTATTGTCACAAGTAGGTTTCAATTAAGTTACTGTGAAAAGCCCCTAGTCACCACATTCCAGCGCCTGTTCGAGGAGGCCGGTACGGGAATTGAACCCGCGCTGCTGACATTGATCTGCATTAAAAGTCAGCTGTTTAGTCCACTGTGCTAAATCAGCCCCTTAATGAATTTATTTAACAGCCTCCTACCCGGCAGCTTGTCAAAGACCTTCTAGAAATCTAAATAAATCACGTCCACTGGTTCTCCTTTGTCTAACTTCATTGTTACTTCCTCAAAGAACTCTAACAGATTTGTCAGACATGACCTCCACTTGACGAAGCCGTGCTACTCAGTCCTATTTTATCATGCACTTCCAAGTACCCTGCAATCTCATCATTGCCTCACAAGTGCCAGGCAATGACCACCTCCTGCAAGAGAAGATCTAACCATCGCCACTTGACATGACATTCAATGGCATTACCATTGTTTAATCCCCCACTATCAATATCCTGGGGGTCACCATTGATCAGAACCTGAACTGGACTAGCCACATTAATACTGTGGCTATCAGAACTGGTGAAAGGCTAGGAATCCTATGGTGGATGACTCCCCTGACTCCCCAAAGCCTGTCCACCATCTACAAGGCACAAGTCAGGTGTGTAATGTAATACTCTCCATTTACCTGGATGAGTGCAGCTACAACAACACTCATTTTAAAAAAATAAAATAAATTTAGTGTACCCAATTCATTTTTTTAAATTAAGGACCAATTTAGCGTGGCCAATCCACCTATCCTGCACATCTTTGGGTTGTGGGGGCGAAACCTACGCAAACACGGGGAGAATGTGCAAACTCCACACGGACAGTGACCCAGAGTCGGGATCGAACCTGGGACCTCGGTGCCGTGAAGCAGCAGTGCTAACCACTGCGCCACCGTGCTGCCCTACAACAACACTCATGAAACTTGACACCATCCGGAACAGAACAGCCCAGTTGATTGCTACCCCTTCCGTGTGTACTATCTACAAGATGCACTGCAGTAACTCACCAAGGTTCCTTAGTCAGCACATTCCAAACCCACGGCCACTACCATCTAGAAGGACAAGAGCAGCAGATACCTGGGAACCCCACCAGCTGGAGGTTCCCCTCCAAGTCACTCACCACCCTGACTGAAATATATCTTTGTTCCTTCACTGTCGCTGGGCAACATCCTGGAGCTCCCTCCCTAACAGCACAGTGGGTGTACCTACCACCCCAGGAACTGCAGAGGTTCAAGAAGGCAATGCCCCACCACCTTCTGAAAGGCAACTAGGGATGGGCAATAAATGTTGGCCTAACCAGCGACGCCCACATCTGTAAATGATTCATTTTTAAAAAAGTTATTTCGCAAATTGAATTCCGTATTGCAGATGTGGTTTCAATGCCGGTAAACACTAACCCACAGGAATCTGCTTTATTTTGCAGATTGCTTTCTCTGCCCTGACGGTTCTGACTCTCTCACTCGGGCTCAATCCCACAGACCCCAGATCACCTCTCCACATCCGAAAGACAGCACCTAAGGCAGTGCGGCACTCCCTCCGGACTCCTTCCGGAATGCACTGTTAGGTTCCAGCCCGGATTTTGTGTTGAGCTCTCTGGAATGGGGCTCGAACCGTCAACGCTCTGCCTCAGAAGTGCGCGTGTCACTCGCAGAACCGTGACCAACATCCCATCAGCTAGTAAATATAGGGAGGGATTTATCCTGTGGCAGTGTAGGTGAACCGAGTGATCAGCTCTGGGTGTGTGTGGTCAAATTCAGGAGTGCATGCTCACTCGGGAGGGAATGTGTGATGGGAAGGAGGTTGAAGGACTGGGTGTGGAGTGAGTGTGAGAGCTTCCCGTCCACTACTCTGTCCCCCTGTTAGTGCACCAACTTTTCTTAAAAGTTGACAATGTCCAATACCTATAGTAGGTTTCACAGCCACGTGGCCATTCTCACCAGTTGGAAATATCTGAGAGTGTTTAATGCAATCGATGTTTCTGAAGTATGGTGAGTGTTGTTGTGCGAACATTCTGTACTGGCTGCTATCCACAAACACTTGGCTGTGATTTCCACGCTGTGATTTGAGGAATTAATGCGAATGTCATGAATTATAACCATCGAATAAATGCCAGGGTTACATCATTATTTTACACTCTCAATCTGTTGTGTGAATTCTGTGCTCTGGGGAAAGGACTTGCACAGTTTGGACACCCAGTATCAACAACTCGTGGTTCAGCCAATATAAAGTGAAATAAAGGATCTGACTTTCTGCCAACAACACACCTCCCCTTCACTGCCTGAAAATCACTTTATAGGTGTGAACGGAGATCAGAGTCTGAAACCCCAGTGCAGTACTCGGGTATTGCTGAGGGAGGTGCTGTGATCTGGAGATGTTAAAACTGGGGCATCTTCAGCCTTCTCTGGTGGGTGGAAAAGAGCCTGTGGCATTTTGGAGAAGAGCAGGAGGGGTAGAATCGTCGAAGTCTACAGCACAGAAAAGGCCCATCGTGTCAGCGCTGGTCAAAAACAACCACCTAACTATTCTAATCCCATTTTCCAGCACTGGGCCCATAGCCTTGAATGCCCTGGGATTGCAAGTGAACATCTAAATATTTAAATATTGTAAGGGTCGCTACCTCCACCACCCTTTCAGGCAGCGAGTTCCAGACTCCCCCCACCCCCTGGCTTTCCTCATAATCCCCTCGAAACCTCCTGCCCCTCACCATAAATCTATGTCCCATGGTCATTGATCCCTCCAACAAGCGGACATGCTTGTTCCTGTCTACTCTATCTCTGACCCTCATAATTTTATACATCTCAAATAAATTCCCCCCTCGGGTTTTCTCTACTCCCAGGAAACCTCCGATCTCTCCTCATAATTAAAACTCTCCAGCCCAGGCAACATCCTGGTAAATTTGCTCTGCACCCTTGCCAGTACTATCAAATACCCCCCCCCCCCCCCCCCCCCCCAATAATGCGGTTATCCCCCGTGACCTGGTCAAAATGATCCCGGAACCAGCATTCCGAAAACAAATTATCTGGTCATTATCTCATTGGTCCTTGTGCACAAATTGGCTGGCTGCTGTATATCCGACATAACAAAGACTTCACTTCAAAGCTACTTTATTGGCTATACACCCTTCAGGATGTCCAATAGTTGTCAAAGGGCACTCACTAACTTCCTGTTTATTCCCATATTTCCCCTTTTTTTTAATTTTGCCGTTATCATTTTTGATCCATGGATGATTAATGGACATGTCTCTTTAAATCGAACAGGATGGCTGGTTTAGCATAGTGGGCTAAACAGCTGGCTTGTAATGCAGAACAAGGCAGCAGCACGGGTTTCGTATCGGCCTTCTCGAGCAGGCGGCGGAATGTGGCGACTAGGGGCTTTTCACAGTAACTTCATTGAAGCCTACTTGTGACAATAAGTTATTATTATTATTATTTATTATTATTATGAATCGACCTGTATCTTTAAATCGAGCAGGATGAATGGACATGTGTCTTTAAGGCAAGCAGCATAATTTGGAAGTTACCAGAGAGCATACTAGTTCCTGCTGGTTTGAACACGAGGCTCAGACATGTTGGCACCACTGAAAAAGATAGGCTGGGACTTGGTTTGATTGATTGGCTGGTGGCCAATGAATGAACCCAAAAGGCTGCGCTCTGCCTGGCAATGGGTGGTGATTGGATCCTCTCCTAGTGGAATGCGTTTAGAGTCCCAAAGAGTTTGTTTGATTCCTGGCAGCTGAGAGCGAAAATCCCACTCTCGTTCCTCCGTGTCTCTCTCCAGAAAGCCTGTGGGCGGTGTATTTCTGAACCTACAGAGGACCTGAATGAATCTATCTACAGGAAAACCAGTACAGGCTGCAAACAAAAGACCAGACCGTGCTACTCCCTCTCCGGAAATGCTGTGACTGCTGTACTTCTGAGGTTGCAAGGACCTAGATACATGAATGAATCGACAGAGAAGACCTTTACAGGCTGCAGACAGAGGCTTTAAGTTGCAAGCTTGCTGTGAAGGACGGGGTGCGAAAAAACAAAGACCTTTTTCCCCCTTTTACCCCTTTCCACCCCTCTGTGTTTGTCTGTAATTTGTGTATGTGTAGCGAGGATGTGAGGAGTTGGGAATTAGTTAACAGTCAACCAGTTGTATTTGTTGCACAGTTCATTATAGTCCTTGTTATAACTAAACAGTAATTAAACGTACAAACCTGGTGACTGTAATTATTGGGCAGCCGGGAGCCAAAGATTTCCGGTGTTTTTATAAGTATTATTGGTTAATTTCTTGTGACTGTGGGGCCGGAATTGACCGTTCACTCGCCCAGGGTGTCATAACAAAATACATGTACTTTTTTTTTTTTTAAATTTAGATTAGCCAATTATTTTTTCCAATTAAGGGGCAATTTAGCGTGGCCAATCCACCTACTTTGCACATTTTTGGGTTGTGGGGGTGAAACCCACGCAAACACGGGGAGAACGTGCAAACTCCACACGGACAGTGACCCAGAGCCGGGATCGAACCTGGGACCTCAGCGCCGTGAGGCGATTGTGCTAACCACTAGGCCACCGTGCTGCCCTAAAATACATGTACTTTAAACAGCTGGCTTGTAATGCAGAACAGGGCCAGCAGGGCGGGTTCGATTCCCGTACTGGCCTCCCCAAACAGGCGGCGGAATGTGCCGACTAGGAGCTTTTCACAGTAACTTCATTGAAGCCTACTTATGACAATAAGAGATTATTATTATTATTCCAGTGTGACATCAGTAGTTTGACATTCAGCAGATCGAGCCCAGTTAGGAAATCACAATTATTCTCGAGGCCCAGTCTGTGGGAGCCTTGGTGAGACCACAGCTGCAGGTCTGTCTACAGTTTTAGTTCCCTTACCAAAGGAAGGAAATACTTGCCATAAAGCGAGTGCTATGGTGGTTGGTTCACCAGAGTAGTCCCTGGGATGGAGAGATTGTCTTAAGAGGAGAGATTGAGGAGACTGAACCGGTGTTCCCTAGAGTTTTGAAGAATGTGAGGTGACCCCATTGAACCGTATAAAATCCTTCTGGGGATATGACGGGGAGGAAGATGTTGGTAGGATGTCCCCCAGACCGGTGAGTCGAGAACCGGTGGGCAAAGTCACAGGCCGTCTCCGACTGAGATCAGGAATATCTTCACTCGGGGGTGGTGAATCTTTGGAATTCTCTATCTCCGAGGCTGTGGAAGCTCAATCATTGAGCATGTTCAAGTCAGAAATCAATGGCCGTCTGGAGACTGATAGCGACAAGGGGATAGTGCGGGTAAGTGGCATTGAGGTAGACGATTAGGCATTATCTGATTGAATGGTGGAGCAGGCTTGATGGGCTGAATGGACTTCATCTGCTCCTCGGCCCCTGCCCAACCTGATCATCATAGGCAACAACAACTATCTGCATTTAGATAGCACCTTTAACACAGCAAACACCAAAAGGCATTTCACAGGAGGTCTATCAAAAACAGAATTTGACAGCAAGTCACATTAAGACACATTGGTCCAAGAGGCAGATTTTAGGAAGCACCTTGAAAGAAGATGAAAAGCAAGTGCCACAGTACGCCCATCCATTCACCGCCCTCCTTATGAATTTGTATCTTAAGTAAAGTTTTCTGGCTTACTTCACCGGATTGTTGCCTGTGCCTTTTTTGGTTAAAGTCTCAAATGAAAGAAATTGAATTTAAGTTCAAATAATACCCAGAACTCACAATGGAGAGATAGAGAGTCTTACTTGGGATAAAGGGAGAAAACTTAATTAGCAGCAAATAGGACCCCAATGAGATTTGGTGGTCGTGGGATCCATGCCCCCCTGCGAGTCGACCCCCCCAACCCCCGGGGCGAAGGGCAGAAAAGTTACAGTAGAAAGAACGGTAATGTTGCCTGACTAGACTGAGTGACATGTTTCCCGAGGCAAGCGACTGCAGAGAAATGAATGAGTCACTTCCTCTGGGATACAACCTTGACTAACTCACTATCCTATTATTTCATTAATGTTGCAGAAATGGATTCCAGAATTCCTGACTCAATCATTCCCTGTCCTCTGGCCGTTCAATACGTCTTGCAAAATAAGAAATGGATTTAGTTTTCAAAAAGCTTTCCTAATAAAGATTTACAATGTAAATCCTGTGTCACAATGACCACTTGATTCTATCAAAAGTACTGCCACCTGCTGTTCCCTCTTGGTGTTTGTCATCGGGCAAACTGCTGATGATTTGCCTGTTATTGTGTCAAAGGTGCTTAAATTAGTTCAGGTTGATGAGTTAGCCCTGCTAAAATATCAGAGCGAGAAATGGCCAGTGAGGAAATTGCTGAGGTACTGTCAATGGGCTAATAATCCAGAGATCCAGGCTCATGCTCCAAGGCAGTGATGGGCAACCTGGGCTAGTGAGTGGGCCTCATGGACTAGTGAGTGGGCCTCATGAGTGACCCTGCTTCATCTCAGTGGCTTCATGATTGAAATTGGGCTTGTTCACTAACCATGAATAAGAATAAATACATTTAACACATGTGAATATGGCAGCAATGGATGGCACGGCAGCACAGTGGTTAGCACTGTTACTTCATGGCGCCAGGGTCCCAGGTTCGATTCCTGGGTTGGGTCACTGTCTGTGCAGAGTCTGCATGTTCTCCCTGTGTCTGCGTGGGTTTCCTCCGGCTGCTTTGATTTCCTCCCACAGATCCCGAAAGACGTGCTTGTTAGGTGAATTGGGCATTCTGAATTCTCCCTCGGTGTATCCGAACAGGTGCCGGAATGTGGCGACTAGGGGCTTTTCACAGTCATTGCATTGCAGTGTTAATGTAAGCCTACTTGTGATAATAATAAAGATTGAGATTATTATATTTAATAACTAGCCATGGAAAAAGATTAATCATTTGTATAATAACAGCTATCATTAACTTTAATGGTTAAAAACAAAAGGAATATTTCCACTTTGGACACAGAGGGAGCGCGTGGCTCTCACGGTCAGTGTCGTGAGCAATCAGCACCCACCTCACTTCACTCGTCCTCGCTTTGTGTGTCAATCATTTCAGTCAGAGCAGCAGGGAAGAAACTACACGATGGAAATCAGCGGAATGTAGCGACCCTGCGTGTGGGCAGTGGTCAACAACATGAAATGAAATGAAAATCGCTTATTGTCACGAGTAGGCTTAAATGAAGTTACTGTGAAAAGCCCCTAGTCGCCACATTCCGGCGCCTGTCCGGGGAGGCTGGTACGGGAATTGAACCGTGCTGCTGGCCTGCTTGGTCTGCTTTAAAAGCCAGCGATTTAGCCTTGTGAGCTAAACCAGCCCCTCGTGGGCACAGGGAGAACATGCAGACTCTGCACAGACAGTGACCCATGTCTCGTGGGGCCACACTCGGGACCCAGATGGGCTGCATGTGGCCCCGGGCTGCAGGCTCCCTGCCACTGCTCTAAGAGCGTGAATTCAAATCCCAGCACGGCACCTGGTGGAATTGAAGTTCAATGAATACATTTGGAATATAAGCTCTTCTCGGTGATGGTGACCATGACGACAATTGTTGTAAAATCCCAGCTGATTCCCGTACAGGGAAGGGAATCTGCCATCCTTACCCGGTCTGGTCTACATGTGACTCCAGACCCACAGCAATGTGGTTGACTCTTAAGTACCCCCTGAAATGGCCCAGCCAGCCTCTCAGTTCAAGGGTAATTAGGGATGGGCCCAGCCGCCGACGCCCACATCCCATACAAGAATTTAAAAAAGTAAACACCGAGAATTTTCACATCTGAGGTGAAAGGGTTACAGGAGGATAGTTGGGAAGGTGGAACTGAGATCGAAGGTCAGCTGTGATCATGCTGCAGGCTTGAGGGACGGACCCCTCCTCTTTCTGATATCTGTGTCACCGACAACAGCCTCCAGTCCTAAATACTCGGTGTCCGGTCAGACAGCTGGATTCAGTTTCCTACACTCCACTATTGGCAGCCGTGCCCTGCAATGTCTGGACTTGTCTCCCTAAACTTTTCCCATTTTCCACCTGCCTCTCCCTCCACCTTGTAAGGCTCTCCTTCAATTTCACGTCTTTGGGGCAGCACGGTGGCGCAGTGGCTAGCACTGCAGCCTCACAGCGCTGAGGTCCCATGTTCGATCCCGGCTCTGGGTCAATGTCCCCGTGTTTGCGTGTGTTTCACCCCCCACAACCCAAAGATGTGCAGGGTAGGTGGAGTAGCCACGCTAAATTGCCCCTTAATTGGAAAAAAATTAATTGGGTACTCTACATTTATTTTTTTTTTAAATTCACCTCTTTGACCAAACTTTCGAATTAAGTGAAGACTTGCATTTCTTTAGCGCCTTTCACATCATCCAGCTTTCGAGAAGTGCTTCACAGCCAATGAGGCATGTTTGAAATGCCGTCGCTCCTGTCATGTGGGAAACCTGGCAGCCATTCTGCACACAGCAAGCTCCGGCCAGCGGCAATGTGATGATGATGGGGATAACCTGCTTTGGTGATGTTGGCTGAGGGATAACTTATTGGACCCAAGACACCAGAAAGACCTATAAAGATTTGCTGCATTAAAGTGGCTACATAGACTCAAGTTGCTGTTGTGCTCTTCATTCAAAGACTGGTCATCTAACTAAGCACATACAGGGGAGTGGACTCAGACATTCTGTTCTGGTTGGTTCACATCAGGCTTTCCGTTTACTAACTGCACCAACAACTACTTGGGATACCTTATCCACAGGGCAGCATACAGCCAGAATATTTATAAATTGTTATCTCCTGGTTGTAAAAGACCAAAGATTAGTTTGTTGATCCCAGCTCAGATAGTGTCTCTGTTTCCTTTGACGTGGAGGTGGGAAGCGATGAGCCAGGATTCTCCTGATATGTCTCCAGTGGTCCTGGACTTCCTGGTACATTGGTGCAGGTGGGCACTGGATCTGTCTTTCCTGGAAGCGCGCGCGCACACTCATACACACACACACACACACACACACACACACGGGCTGGTTTAGCTCACTGGGCTAAACCGCTGGCTTTTAAAGCAGACCAAGCAGGCCAGCAGCACGGTTCGATTCCCGTACCAGCCTCCCCAAACAGGCGCCGGAATGTGGCGACTAGGGGCTTTTCACAGTAACTTCATTGAAGCCTACTCGTGACAATAAAGCGATTTTCTTTTTTTTTTCCATTTTTCACACACACACAGACACACACTCACACTCTCTCAAGCACACACACCCTTGGCCCCACCACCATTCCTCAAATAACAACAGCAACAACTTGCTTTCGTTTGGCATCTGTGATGTGAAGTGAGATCAGCCGTTAGTAAAAATTCGCACCACGTCTGGGCTGTCTTGGAGAGTGACGGGGTGAAAAGGGAGTTGTGTCTCTCGCACACTGGTTAAACACGCACACCCCATAAATACCCAGCTCTTCAATCCGAAGTCTTGATAGCGTCAAAATATCCAAGACCCGATTGGCAGAAGTGACGGTTTAAATCAAAATAATAACCAGGAAAACGAAAGGCTTTATTTTAGATCAACATTAATATTCAGAAAAACGCTATTTTTAACTTTGAAAATGCGATGGCGCAGCTGTGAAATTAATGAAACTATAATTTTAAAGGGATGGTTTTATCACTGATTGAGAAACAAGCTAACTTCCTGGTTCTTTGAACAGCTTCGAATTGAACTTGCAGACATGAAAGTGACTATCCGTCTGGGGTGGTACCAGGAGTGCGGGTTACCAACCTCCAGGACTGCCCTGGAGTCTCCAGGAATTGCAGTTTAATCTCCAGGACATGACTGCCAGCAAATAAATCACAGGGTGCATTAAAAATAGATGGTGTGGGTATTTCCTCAATTCTATTGGAAGTATTGGGAGACGGGGGTGATGGAAGGAAGGAGGCTGGCTGACTGACACAGCAGAAACATCCTGTGCGTCTTCTCACTTTTTTCAATTGACTGGGCGAGCAGGGCAGACAGTCGAGTGATCAATGGGTGGGAGGTGAGGATGGGGGCGGGAGGGGGGTGCAGGGGGGTCACAATGGGGAAACGTTCAGGAATGTGTCCAAGGGGCAGCACGGTGGCCTAGTGGTTAGCACAACCGCCTCACGGCGCTGAGGTCCCAGGTTCGATCCCGGCTCTGGGTTACTGTCCGTGTGGAGTTTGCACATTCTCCCCGTGTCTGCGTGGGTTTCGCCCCCACAACCCAAAAATGTGCAGAGTAGGTGGATTGGCCACGCTAAATTGCCCCTTAATTGGAAAAAATAATTGGCTAATCTAAATTTATAAAAAAAAGGAATGTGTCCAAGACCTGGGAGGTTTAATTGTATCTGGGGGAGCAGTCTGCAGTGGGGAAGCATCAGCCACTTCCCGGGTTAACGTTTGAAAAGCAAGTCCCAATAACTTCATAATGGATCAATGTGCACCATTTAAAGTACCCCCTGGTTTTGAGTTTGTGTCCTGAGCGACTCCAGTTTAAAATCGGCAGGATTGGGGTCAGGGACCTTTGGAGAAGTCTCCCGCTGAATTTTAATTCTTTCTTTAGCCCCATCTGTGTTTTATGTGATCAAAGGGTTAAAACTCTCTCCTCCTCTCTCCCGTCTCCCCAAATTTTCTGAAAACTGTGGTGTCGAGCTGTGCCCTCAGGTGTTGCTTTTCTGGACAGGATACAGGGGAAACCTCCACCATGACCTACTCGATCACTCCCATCATCCCTTGTCTTCTGACCCCCCCCGTCTTGATGCAAGCTTTCTGATCCCTCTGCGGTGGTTAATCGTGCCCACAGGTCTCCAACCCTGCTCCTACACAGCACCTCTATACCCCCTTCCTCTATACGCCCTGTCATCTCACTGGGCTGAAATCGAGACTCTGTACATTCTCACCTACTCTGATTCATTCTTTCTCAGATTCTCCAAACTGAAGCACCTAATCTCCCTCGCACTCCCCCCTCTCCCACTCAACCCAAACTTGATGCCACAACTTTTCAATTTGCTCTGTGCCAATTGGCTTCCGCAGCTCCCACAGTGTGTCATGGTGAGTGTCCCTTTAAGAAAGGTTTGGTCTTACCACATGACTTGTAGCACGGCTTCAGTGATGTCATTTGTGGGTGGAGCTAGGCTGTGGCTGGCGGGTGAGAGGGGGTCTAGTGTTTGGGAGTTCAGTTTCGGTTTGGACTGCAGAAGAGAAGCAGTGTTTCCCTGTTTTCATTTGAAAGCTGTTCCAGGGAACTGAAAGCACATTGGCTGTGGCAAACTGCCTTGGTAACTTTAAAGATAGAGTTGCTTTCAGAAGGGAGTTTTGAATCTGCTGGTTGGAGGCTGGATCTCGGGGAAAGGACCCGTCCCATTCAAGTGAGAACAGAGTGTGCTGGGCCACGCCCTTGAAAGGGGTTTTGGTTTATTGGATTTTGTTATTGAATTGGAACAGCTAAGGGGGATTCATTAAGAGTTATATACATAGATTATTGTAGCTGTTGTGTTTTCTTTGTTTGTAATTGATATCAAATTTTTGCTCTGTTTTATATACGTTAACTGCATTCTTATAATAAACTTTGTTTTGATAAAAGTGCCGAGGAGGTCTGATGAATCACAGCTGCAGTGAAGGGTGTTGTGTTCAGCCTAGCCAAATTAAACATAAGTTATAGGTCAGGTGAACTTCATAGAATTCATAGAATTTACAGTGCAGAAGGAGGCCATTCGGCCCATCGAGTCTGCACCGGCTCCTGGAAAGAGCACCCTACCCAAGGTCAACACCTCCACCCTGTCCCCATAACCCAGTAACCCCACCCAACACTAAGGGCAATTTCGGACACTAAGGGCAATTTATCATGGCCAATCCACCTAACCTGCACATCTTTGGATTGTGGGAGGAAACCCAACCAGACACGGGGAGAACGTGCCAACTCCACACAGATAGTGACCCAAGCCGGGAATTGAACATAGGACCCTGGAGCTGTGAAGCAATCGTGCTAACCACCATGCTACCGTGCTGCCCAAATACATAATACAGTTTGGTGTTTCTAAGCCCTGACCCAGAACAAGTGTGACAGTGACGGTGAAAAGTTCTTCAACTGCGTGTAAAGTAATACAAATCCTTTCTTTATCACAGAATCTTCCAGCTGAGGAGACTATGCCAGCTAGCATACCTGCAATGACTCTGAATTATACAATTAGTCCCAGTCCTCTGCTCTTTTTCCAAAGCCCCTGGCATTTTTCATTATTTATCTAATTTCCTTTTGAAAGTTCCTGTTGAATCTTCTTTCAATACCTGTTCAAGCTCTTCCAGATCATAACAACACATTGTGTTTTTAAAAAATAAACTTAATCTTCTCCTCCCCACCCTCCTAACGCCACTTTCTGACAATCATCTGAAACTTTATTTTCCTCCTCCTCATTTCACGCTTGGTGCAAAACTGCATTCTGGGTTTTGACCCACCATCTGGTTTTAGCCAACGAAAGGGTTTTGGGACTTTTATTTCGATGTGGGGTTGTTCCAGTGCCTGGACCTGGGTTTGAACCCATGGTGCCTATGATGCAATCTGTAAGGAGGCGAGGCGTGACTTTCAAGTTCAGATCTGCAGTTGCTCTGGCATGACCTGGCCGACACTGGCATCAGATCGGAGGCTTCACTTTGATTTAGACTTTACTGCTTTGGATGATTTATCAGTTTGGTCTCTTTATGTAACCATTTTCGATCAGAAGCTGTCTGCTGATTGGACAGAGGCAGCAGGTGGGTAAACGCAGATTGGAGTTTCGGAGTTGGTCGTCCCCTTGTGTCCATGTCTTGTGGTATATGTGAATGTGCTTTCCTGTGAATCCAATTCATAATAACAGCTGAGGTACAGGAGGGGTCAGTTAATGTTGATGGTGAGGGATGGGAGTTTCTATTTCCAGTGGAGAATGCATCATCTCCACTCACTGAACCCGACTGAGATTTATGTCCTGACATGAACCAATTTAGGAGTTATTGATCAGTCCATTAACCTACTTACCCATCCTTGCGTATCTGGATCTCTCCCTCCATTTCTCTATCTTTATTGATTTCTGTATCTTTCTGTCTCTCGCATGTTCGCTCTGTCTCTTGTCTATTTTGCTCAATCTTTTTCTCTGACAAATAGTTTTAAGATCTTTAGACAGTGGGGTTTTTTTTTCCGGGTAGAATTATATAATTGGCTCATACCAGTTGAACGCAAAGCCACATCTGGATGGGATTGACTGCTCCACCGTTGATTTGCACCAGGCAATCTGTCAGAGCTTCGTTATTTCTTCTTTCACAGGATGTGGGCATTGAGACCAGCATTTTATAAGAATAATCTTTATTATTGTCACAAGAAGGCTTATATTAACACTGCAATGAAGTTATTGTGAAAAGTCCCTAGTTGCCACATTCCGGCACCTGTTCGGGTAGACTGAGGGAGAATTCAGAATGTCCAATTCACCTAACAAGCACGTCTTTCGGGACTTTTGTGGGAGGAAACCAGAGCACCCGGAGGAAACCCACGCAGACACGGGGAGAACGTGCAGACTCCGCACAGACACTGACCCAAGCCGGGAATCGAATCTGGAACCCTCTTGCTGTGAAGCAACAGTGCTAACCACTGTGCTACCGTGCTGCCCATTTCTAATTGCCCTTGACCTGAATGGCTTGCTAGGTAGTCTCAGAGGACGGCTAAGAATCAACCGCACTGATGGGGCGGCATGTGGTGCAGTGGTTAGCACTGGGACTGCGGCGCTGAGGACCCGGGTTTGATCCCGGCTCTGGGTCACTGCCCGTGTGGAGTTTGCACATTCTCCCCGTGTCTGCGTGGGTTTCACCCCCACAACCCAAAGATGTGCCGGTTAGGTGGATTGGCCACGCTAAATTACCCCTTAATTGGAAAAGAAAAATAATTGGCTACTCTAAATTTTTTAAAAAAGGAAAATAAAGAGTCAACTACATTGTTGTGGGTCTGGAATCACATGTAGATCAGACCGGGTAAGAATGCAAGATTTCCTTCCCTAATGGACATTAGTAAACCAGTTTTTTTTAATAAATATTTTTATTCTCTTCCTTTTTCACATTTTCATCAAAATTTACAACAACAGATAATCAACAATAACAACAAATACAACGGCAATCCCCAACCATCAGTCCGCTCATCCCACCCACCCTCAAACTGCTCCCAACATTTTGAAAAAGAATCATCAATAAATAACTGCATGGTTTATCAGCCCGGCTAGCTCAGTCGGTAGAGCATGGGACTCTTAATCCCAGGGTCGTGGGTTCGAGCCCCACGTTGGGCGCTTGTCTTTTTAGGGCAGCACGGTAGCACAGTGGTTAGCACAATTGCTTCACAGCTCCAGGGCCTCAGGTTCGATTCCCGGCTGGGTCACTGTCTGTGTGGAGTCTGCACTCCCCGTGTGTGCGTGGGTTTCCTACGGGTGCTCCGGTTGCCTCCCACAGTCCAAAGATGTGCAGGTTAGGTGGATTGGCCATGATAAATTGCCCTTAGTGTCCAAAATTGCTCTTAGTGTTGGTTGAGTGAGGTTACTGGGTTATGGGGATAGGGTGGTGTGGGCTTGGATAGGGTGCTCTTTCCAAGAGCCGGTGTAGACTCAATGGGCTAAATGGCCTCCTTCTGCACTGTAAATTCTATGAACAAGGCCCATGAGTTGTAGAACCCTTCCATCCTCCCCCTCAACTCAAGCTTTACTTTCTCGAGCGTTAAGAACTCCAGCAGGTCCCCCCCCCCCCCCCCCCCCCCCCCCCCCCAACCACGCCGAGGCACAGGGCGGAGAAGCCGACCTCCATCCCAACAGAATCTGCCTTCGGGCGACGCACACACGGAGAGTGAAGGCCAAGACACCTGCCTCCGCTTCCAACCCCAGCCGATCTGACACCCCGAATATGGCTACTAGGGGACCCGGTTCGAGTTTCACGTGTACCACCTTTGAGATTACCCTAAAGATATCCCTCCAATACCCCTCCAGATTTGGGCAGGACAAAAACATATGAACGTGATTAGTGGGGGGCCCCCCATCCACACCGTTCACAAACATCCTCCACCCCCTCAAAAAGTCGGCTCATCCTCGCCCTCGTGTGAGATGCGCCCTATACACCACCTTCAACTGTATCAGCCCCAACCCTCGCGCACAAAGTTGACGCATTCACCCTCCGAGCACCTCAGACCATGATTCCTCCTCAATATCCTCCCCCAACTCTTCCTCCCACTTTGCCTTAAACCTCTCTAGCTTCCCCCAGAATGAACCAGATGGGTTTTTAGGACAATTTATTTTTAGAGTACCCAATTATTTTTTTCCAATTAAGGGGCAATTTAGCGTGACCAATCCACCTACCCTGCACATTTTTGGGTTGTGGGGGCGAAACCCACGCAGACACGGGGAGAATGTGCAAACTCCACACGGACAGTGACCCAGAGCCGGGATCGAACCTGGGACCTCAGCGCCGTGAGGCAGCAGGGCTAACCACTAGGCCACCATGCTGCCCTTTTAGGACAATTTATAACTATGGTCACAGTAAACTAGATTTCAATTTCAGATTTATTCATTGCTGCCGTGATGGGATTTGAAGCCCTATCTCCAGAGCATTAGTCCGGCTCTCTGGATTACCAGTCTAGTGCCAATACATCACTGCCTCCTGTTAACATTAGGGATAAGGAGATGCCCCAATGAGCAAGTGCTGATCCCCTTTGAGAAGTGATTCATATTATTTGCTCTCTCAAATTTTGTTTTAATTTCTTGTGACATTTCAGGAGAAACCTGGAAGATTTACAGAAAAAACTAGAGGAGCTCGAGTTGGATGAACAACAACGCAAACGGCTGGAGGCATTTCTGACCCAGAAACAGAAGGTTGGAGAGTTGAAAGATGACGACTTTGAGAAGATATCTGAACTGGGAGCAGGGAACGGAGGAGTGGTTTTCAAAGTTTCTCACAAACCGTCCGGTCTCATTATGGCCCGGAAGGTAAAACACGTTTTCTTCCTTTTCTAACGCCTTTCTCTCCTGAAACCTTGGGTCACCTGATGGAGGAGCTAGTCTCCGAAAGCTGGTGATTCCAAATAAACCTGTTGGACTTTAACCTGGTGTTGAAGACTTCTTACAAGAAATGACTAAGGTGAACAGCGTGGATATGTTTAAGGGGAAGCTGAATAAGTACGCGAGGGAGAAAGCAGTAGAAGACAATGTTGATAGGGTGAATTGAAGAGCAGTGGGAAGATGCATAAATACCAGAATGGCCTGTTTCTGAGTTGTGAATGTTTCTCCTGAAATGTTAATTATGAAAGACTGGGAAAATGGCTGAATTTATCTGTATCTTTGATCCTAGCTAATTCACCTGGAGATAAAGCCAGCCATCCGAAACCAAATCATCCGTGAACTGCAGGTTCTACACGAGTGTAACTCTCCGTATATTGTGGGATTCTACGGAGCTTTCTACAGTGATGGAGAGATTAGCATCTGCATGGAACACATGGTACGGAGGCTAAAAGTATTTGCTTAAGAACATCAGGAGGCGGGAATGAGAAATGGCTGCTTTTCAGCCCCAGTTGCAGGAGCGGCCAAGATTGTTCCCATCTTCCCCTCAGTGTCAGCCATTGTCTCCACTCTGAATCATATCTTTCACGTGGCCTTCATTCCAGGGGTTTGCTGCACTTTCTCCACTGTCCTCCCAGCCTGTCCCATAGAGGCCAGCCCACGTTCCGATATTATCCATCTGTGCCATCTCAGGTATTCCATGCCCACGTTCTCCTGGTGTTTTGCCTTGCATTACCAACACTCCACTCCTGTTTGCATCACGTGTCCAAAGCTTCCGTCAAGTCAGTACGTCAAACAACAAGTTCCTCTTAACACCAGCCTTCTCGAGCATCCACCCCAGGCGTTACAATCCTTAATTGTTTTCTTCTGGTTCTGCTCTGTGACCTTCTACATATTTACCCCAACAAATCTTCTTCAACAGATACAGCGGGACCTTCATAGACTCCCGACAGTTCAGGAGGAGGCCATTCGGCCCATCGGGTCTGTGCCGGCCCTTGGAAAGAGCACTCCACCCAAGCCCACACCCCCACCCTATTCACGTCACCCAGTAACCCCATCTAACCTTTTGGACACTAAGGGGTAATTTAACACAGCCAATGCACCTACCATTCACATCTTTGAACTGTGGGAGGAAACCGGAGCATCCGGAGTAAACCCACGCAGACACGGGGAGAACGTGCAGACTCCGCACAGACAGTGACCCAAGGCTGGAATTGAACCCGGGGGAGGGGCAGCAGTGCTAACCACTGTGCTACCATGCCGCCCACGAAACAGCCTTGCTGGCTCTGTCAAAGAACATTGTGATTAGTTTCACACCCCTTCCCCAGAACCCTTTAACGTTTCGCCTTCTAGTATTTATCCCTCTTTGCTTTTGAAGGTTGTAGCTGAATTTGCTGCTGCAATGTTTTCAGATGGTGAGTTCCTCTTTACAACAACTCACTGCCTGAAAACATCTTGGGCGCGATTCTCCGCTCCCCATGCCGGGTGGGAGAATCGCAGGAGGGCCCCCCAGACAAATTTCACGCCCCCCGACAAATTTCACGCCGCCCTGGCGCCTCGATTTCCCCCCCCCCCCCCACCCCGGCGCCGCTCCCAGCCCCGCCGGGAGGGGAGAATAGGGGGCGAGGAATAGCCTCCGAGGCCGACGTGAAACTCGGCTGCGTTCATGACGGCCTCCCGATTTTTCCCGGGAGCGGAGAATTCCGCCCCTTGTCTTTGATGCTTTTGCCAGTTATCTAAAGTCTGCGTCCCATGGTTACCCGCCCACTTTGCCAGTTGAAGCTATTTACTTTGTCAAAACCCCTTACATCTCCCCGATCCTTCTCTGCTCCAAGGGGAACGATCCCAGCTTCTCCGTTCTCTTCACATAACTCCACGGTTTTCATTTCCTGCTCCTTCATTTGGATTTTGTTTCTCTATATCTAATCATTCCTCCAAACTTTAAGTAAAAACCATTTATTTTATAAACAAGCGGTGATTTCCAAAGTTTAAGATATTGCGTTACATTTTCAATAGTGATGTGTTTGCCATAGCCTCTTGCCCTGCCTGTTATTTTGTTGTAAGGGATTCATTGCCTGACTGTTTGAACCTTCATTTCCAGGTTTTCAAAGAGGTATCGGTGGGTGTGGAGGTTTCCCATGGGTGTTTTAAAAACTGATCCCTTTTGGGAATCCTTCACTTGGGTTGTCTGAAACGTCACTAAGGGCAACTGTTAAACATGTAGCTTGAGAGTGGGAGGAGGGGGACTGGCATTAAAAACAATTAATGGAAAAAAAATTGGGTCTTTTACTGCACATCCTGAAACCAGTTTGATAACGAAAAAGACCAAGGGCAGCAGGGTGGCACAGTGGTTAGCACTTCTGCCTCACGGTGCCGAGGACTCTGGTTCGATCCCAGCTCTGGGTCACTGTCTGTGTGGAGTTTGCACATTCTCCCCGTGTTTGTGTGGGTTTTGCCCCCACAACCCAAAGATGTGCCATGTAGGTGGATTGGCCAGGTTAAATTGCCCCGTACTTGGGAAAAAAAGAATTAGGTACTCTAAATTTATTAAAATAGATAAAGAAAAGACCAATCACAAGCTAAAGAACTCAATGGATTGATAATTCAACAGTCATTGATTATTTCTAAGGCTGTGTTAGATTGAGCTGGGCTATAGGACGATTCTCAATCACGTTAGTTTATTGATTGTTCTTCATTCTGAGGTATGAAGCTGCACTGTGGTTAGCACTGATGCCTCAGAGTTCAATTTCAACCTTGGGTGACGGAGCCTGCACGTTCTCCCCGTGTCTGCGTGGGTTTGCTCCAGGTGCTCCGGTTTCCTCCTACTTCCAAAGATGTGCGGAGTAGGCGGATTGGCCATGCTACATTCTCCCGTAGTGTCCAATGGTTAGTTGGGGTTATGAGGATGGGGCAGTGGTGTGGACT
The DNA here is from genome assembly GCF_902713615.1 of Scyliorhinus canicula. NCBI lineage: Eukaryota > Metazoa > Chordata > Chondrichthyes > Carcharhiniformes > Scyliorhinidae > Scyliorhinus > Scyliorhinus canicula. The sequence goes on from NC_052157.1 coordinate 3,510,674, forward strand.
TGGGTAGGGTGCTCTTTCAGAAGGTTGGTGCAGACTCGAAGGGACGAATGGCCTCCTTCTGCACTGTAGGGGTTTTATGATCAATATTTTGCTCACAGGATTGCCCTGTGACACATTGCGATGACCAGGGTATGGTGCTGTTTAGTTCACTGAGTAATTCTAACTTTTAACTCTGTGTTAGGATGGTGGATCATTGGATCAAGTGCTCAAAAAAGCTGGCAGGATTACAGAGGAAGTCCTGGGGAAAGTCAGCATAGCTGTAAGTACGACTCGCTCGGTACAGGAGTGTGATGTTCCAGTATCGAGTAGAATCCTCAATTCTGGTTGGCCAATGTTTGCAGAGGTTTCATCACATGCCCATCCCCCCCCCCACCCCCCCCCCCCCCCCCCCCCCCACATTCCCTCCATTGGTTGTTTAATGTGTCAATCATTCAGTAATGACAGAAACAACATCTGCAATCCACCACACTACAGAAACCGCTGTATCCATCATGTGATTTATCGGAGGACCCGCTTCTCTTTGTTCTGAAAAGCTCAAATGACTATCTGTGTAACTGAATCAATCTCCTGTGGCATTGTTCACAGATGGATGATGTGTTATTTACTGCACAGTGTTCTGCTGACATTAGAACTTTGGACAGCAAGAGGCACACGCAAGGAGACCACACCTGAGTGGGATATAGACAGTGTGGAGATGGGAATTCGGTGCACCAGGGAAAAGAGGTGCTTCAATTTCTATCTGTTTATCAGTCTCCAGTAGGTGGTGAGATTTTCTCCCCTTGTCCCTAAGCTAGGAAAGTGGAAGTTTCTATTATATTACTTTGGCTGTGTAAATGATTAACTAACTCACTGAACAAAGTTAGTGGGGTGTGTCATTACTGGGTAATTTTTACTGGAGAGGGTGCAGAGGAGATTTATCAGGTGGATCTGAGCTATGAGGAAAGATTGGATAGGCTGGATCTGTTTCCCTTGGAGCAGTGAACGTTGAGAGGGGACGAGGTGTGTGAGATTATGAGGGGCATAGATCGGGTGGATATCAAGGCGCTTTTTCCACGAGTAGAGAGGGTCAAGAATCAGGGGACGTAGATTTAAGGTAAGAGATGGAAGGTCAAGAGGGGAGTGGAGGGAAACATTTTCACCCAGAGGCTGGTGGGAGTTTGGAACTCACTGCCTGAAAAGGTGGTTGAGTTGGAAACTCTTGTAACGTTTAAGAAGCATTTAGATATTCACTTGCGCTGCCGTCACCTCCAGGGCTGTGGGCCAAGTGCGTGAAAATGGGATTAGTGTGGTCAGATCTTTGTTACCTGGTGTGGACGCAATGGGCCGAATGGCCTCCTCTGTGCTGTAAATGTCTCTGAATCTAATATTGGTAAGGTTTTTAGCAGGAGAAAGGTTAACTAATAAAGGAATAGCAGCACTATTCCAACCTCCAAGACGTGGGAACTCCGGGATGCTTCCTGTGATAATCGTGTGCAGAAAGTGCCGACAGTTGCTGCAGCTTGAGCTTTGATTGTGAACGGGAGCAGGAACTGGCATCACTGCGGGGCACCGGTGAGGCTGAGAGCCATGTGGATAACACGGTTATCGGTGTGGTCACTCCGCTGATTAAGAGTCTGCGGGGAGAGAGGGATTGGTGAACACCGGGTAGTTACAAATTCCAGGCAAGCAGTAGAGGAATCCCCCGAGGAGTGCATCCCACTCTCCAACCAGCATTCAGTTCTGTATACTGATGAAGGTGCTCATTCCTCTGAGGGGTTTAGCCAGAGCCAAGTACACGGGACCCCCGGTGACTCAGCTGTACAGGGGGGTAGAAGGCAGACTTGAAATGATAGGTGATTCAATAGTTGGGGGAACAAACAGGTGTTTCGGCGATGACAGGTCTGATTCCAAGATGATGTGTTGCCTCCCTGGTGCCAGGGCGAGGATATCACTGAGAGGCTGCAGAGCACCTTGAGAGGTGTGGGGGACGGGTAGTTAACAGCCAGCAGTCTTGGACATATTGAAACCAACAACATGGGTAGAAATATGGATGTGCTCCTACAATCAGAATTTAGGGAGTTAGGTAGAAAATTAGTAAGCAGGACCTCCGAAGTAGTAATCTCCAGATTACACCCAGTTCCATGCACACGTTGTCATAATATCCACACATGTATATCATGAGATGCAGACAGGCAGTGATTGACACACAGGATAACCAATGAACACACACAACACAGAACAACCAATCACCAGACAGGACACCACCACTATAAAGCCCACAGGGCATTAAGGCTCTCCCTCTCTCACATGACACGGCCAGGGAGATAGTCACAGTGCACAGGCCAATGAACATCATTACCATGTGGTAGAGAGCTAGTCTGGTCAAGCCAGTAGGAGGTTATCAGTTAGGTTAATAGAGTGTCAGCCCACAACAGATTATGTACAGCAATCAACAGGTTCAATAAAACAGTGTTGGACCATCTCCTGTGTCGGAAGCCTGTTTCTCGTTTTACTGCATCCAGTTACAGTCGATGTTAGACCAACACAGATAACACATCACACGTAAACACCAGAATAGGAAGATAAAGCAGATTAATTTGTGGGTGGAAAGTTGCTACAGGCGGGAGAATTTTAGACTCTTGCATCATTGGGATTGGCTGCGGGGGGAGCTGGGGCCGCTACGGGCCAGACGGGTTGCACTTGAACAAGACTTGGGACTGGGTTTCTTGTCGGGTATTCTGCAAGCTCTGGTGGGGAGGGTTTAATCTAGTTTGGCAGGGGGTGAGGACATGGGGGTAAATTCTGTTGGGACAAGATCACAAATGAAAATGAAAGCTAGAAAACTAGTTGGATGAGTCTGGAAGGCAGAGGAAGCAAAGTTTGGGAATTGAAGGCCAGTTTGTCAGTGCTCAAGGGCATCTACTTCGATACAAGGAGTATCACAGAAACAGCCAACAAGCTGAAGCTACAGGACGAAACGTGGCAATGTGATAGCACAGCTATGGCGGAAACATGGATTAGAGAGGGACAGGAATGGCAGCTACGAGGAAAGATTGTAAAGGCTGGGGTCGCTCTCTATGGAACCGAGGTGGTAATGGGGAGATTTGATTGAGATGTAGAAGATTGTGAGGGGCCTGGATGGAGTGGATGGGAAGGACCTATTTACTTTAGCAAGAGGTCAGTGACTAGGGGGTATGGATTTAAAATGATTGATAGACAGATTAGAGGAGAATGAGGGAAAACGTTTTCATCCAGAGGGTTGTGGAGATCGGGAAGTTATTGCCTCAAAGTAGAGGCAGAACCACACACCTCATTTACCAGTTCCCTGGATATTCACCTCGAGTGCCGCAACCCGCAGGGCCATGGACCAAATGCTGGAAAGTGGGATTAGGCTGGGGGGGGGGCTTGTTTTTGCTGGCACAAAGACGATGGGCCGAGTGGCCTCTTTCTGTGCTGTAAACCTTCTATGATAAGGTGGGTGGTAGGTTGTTTCACTGACAAGTCCAACTGTGTTGCAAGCCGTTGCCGAGATCAATTATACGCACGTTCCTGTCGATTAAGAAGTTAACAGATTGGCGAGTGTCCTTTTATGATTCTTCCCACATGGAATGTGGATGACACTCGCTAGGCCAGAATTATCCTCGAGACAAAAGAGTCAACCACATTGCTGAGAGTCTGGAGTCACATCTAGGCCAGACCAGGTAAGAGTGGCAGATTTCCTTCCCTAAGGGACATTATAGTCCTACAACCACCATTATTGGTGAGACCAGCTTTCAATTCCAGAGTTTATTAATTGAATTTAAATTCCACCAGCTGCCATGCGGGGATTTGAACCCATTTGCCCAGAGCCTCTGGATTACTAATGACATTACCACAGTGCCATCATCCCCCCTCAGTAAATTTCTGGCTCCAGATTAAGAAAATCAGTTTGAAATTAGCCCCTGTGTCTTTCTCGTATCTGTGCTTTTGACACTTTCGAGTGTGATGTCTGGACGATACGAACAGATGGGCAATCAAGGTGTGGGTTGTGACTCAGTGGGTAATGTGCTTACCTCAGTCAGGTGGTTTATGACTGCAGTTAGAATCCAGGACATTAGCACATAATGTAGTCTACACAACCAGTGCAGCACTCAGAGAGCGCTGCACTGTCAGAAGTGCCATCTCGCGGAAATGTTACACCGAGACCTCTTCGTTCTCATGTAGTGGAACCACTGTGGGTGTGCCTGTCCCACATGGACTTCAGCAGTTCAAAGAACAAAGAAAAGTACAGCACAGGAACAGGCCCTTCGGCCCTCCAAGCCTGTGCCGACCATGCTGCCCGTCTAAACTAAAATCTTCTGCACTTCCGGGGTGCGTATCCCTCTATTCCCATCCTATTCATGTATTTGTCAAAATGCCCCTTAAACGTCACTATCGTCCCTGTTTCCACCACCTCCTCCGGCAGCGAGTTCCAGGCACCCACTACCTCTGTGTAAAAAAAAAAACTTGCCTCGTACATCTCCTCTGAACCTTGCCCCTCGCACCTTAAACCTATGCCCCCTAGTAATTGACCCCTCTACCCTGGGAAAAAGTCTCCGACTATCCACTCTGTCTATGCCCCTCATAGTTTTGTAGACCTCTATCAGGTCGCCCCTCAACCTCCTTCGTTCCAGTGAAAACAAACCAAGTTTATTCAACCTCTCCTCATAGCTAATGCCCTCCATACCAGGCAACATCCTGGTAAATCTCTTCTACACACTCTCTAAAGCCTCCACATCCTTCTGGTAGTGTGGCGACCAGAATTGAACACTATACTCCAAGTGTAGCCTAACTAAGGTTCTATACAGCTGCAACATAACTTGCCAATTTTTGTACTCAATGCCCCGGCCAATGAAGGCAAGCATGCCGTATGCCTTTTTGACTACCTTCTCCACCTGTGTTGCCCCTTTCAGTGACCTGTGGACCTGTACACCTAGAACTCTCTGACTGTCAATATTCTTGAGGGTTCTACGATTCACTGTATATTCCCTACCTGCATTAGACCTTCCACATTTGTCCGGATTAAACTCCATCTGCCATCTCTCCGCCCAAGTCTCCAAGCGATCTAAATCCTGCTGTATCCTCTGACAGACCTCATCGCTATCCACAGTTCGACCAACCTTTGTGTCGTCTGCAAACTTATTAATCAGACCAGTTACATTTTCCTCCAAATCATTGATATATACTACAAACAGCAAATGTCCCAGCACTGATCCCTGCGGAACACCACTAGTCACAGCCCTCCAATCAGAAAAGCACCCTTCCATTGCTACTCTCTGCCTTCTGTGACCTAGCCAATTCTGTATCCACCTTGCCAGCTCACCCCGACCCGTGTGACTTCACCTTTTGTACCAGTCTGCCATGAGGGACCTTGTCAAAGGCCTTATTGAAGTCCATATAGACAACATCCACTGCCCTACCTGCATCAATCATCTTTGTGACCTCCTCGAAAAACTCAATCAAGTTAGTGAGACACGACCTCCCCTTCACAAAACCGTGCTGCCTCTCGCTAATACGTCCATTTACTTCCAAATGGGAATAAATCCTGTCTCGAAGAATTATCTCCAGTAATTTCCCTATAACTGATGCAAGGCTCACCGGCCTGTAGTTCCCTGGATTATCCTTGCTACCCTTCTTAAACAAATGAACAACATTGGCTGTTCTCTAGTCCTCCGGGTCATCACCTGAAGACTGTGAGGATCCAAAGATTTCTGTTAAGGCCTCAGCAATGTCCTCCTTCAGTATTCTGGGGTAGATCCCATCAGGCCCTGGGGACTTATCTACCTTAATATTTTTCAAGACGCCCAACACCTCGTCTTTTTGGATCTCAATGTAACCCTGGCTATCTACACACCCTTCTCCAGACTCAACATCCACCAATTCCTTCTCTTTGGTGAATACTGATACAAAGTATTCATTTAGTACCTCGCCCATTTCCTCTGGCTTCACACATAGATTCCCTCCCCTGTCCTTCAGTGGGCCAACCCTTTCCCTGGCTACCCTCTTGCTTTTTATGTACGTGTAAATGGGGGCAGCACGGTGGCCTAGTGGTTAGCACAACCGCCTCATTGCCCATCCCTCATTGCCCTCAAGAAGGTGCTGAGCCAGCTGAGGTCCCAGGTTCGATCCCGGCTCTGGGTCACTGTCCGTGTGGAGTTTGCACATTCTCCCCGTGTCTGCGTGGGTTTCGCCCCCACAACCCAAAAATGTGCAGGGTAGGTGGATTGGCCACGCTAAATTGCCCCTTAATTGGAAAAAATAATTGGGTAATCTAAATTTTAAAAAAAAAGAAAAGAATGTACGTGTAAATGCCTTGGGATTTTCCTTAATCCTATTTGCCAATGACTTTTCGTGACCCCTTCTAGCCCTCCTGACTCCTTGCTTAAGTTCCATCCTACTTTCCTTATATTCCACACAGGCTTTGTCTGTTCCCAGCCTTCTAGCCCTGACAAATGCCTCCTTTTTTTTTGACGAGGCCTACAATATCTCTCGTTATCCAAGGTTCCCGAAATTTGCCGTATTTATCCTTCTTCCTCACAGGAACATGCCGGTCCTGAATTCCTTTCAACTGACATTTGAAAGCCTCCCACATGTCAGATGTTGATTTACCCTCAAACATCCGCTCCCAATCTAGTTCTTCAGTTCCTGCCTAATATTGTTATAATTAGCCTTCCCCCAATTTAGCACATTCACCCTAGGACCACTCTTATCCTTGTCCATCAGCACTTTAAAACTTACTGAATTGTGGTCACTGTTCCCGAAATGCTCCCCTACTGAAACCTCTACCACCTGACCGGGCTCATTCCCCAATACCAGGTCCAGTACAGCCCCTTCCCTAGTTGGACTACCTACATATTGTTTTAAGAAGCCCTCCTGGATGCTCCTTCCAAACTCTGCCCTGTCCAAGCCCCCAGCACTAAGTGAGTCCCAGTCAATATTGGGGAAGTTAAAATTTCCCATCACAACAACCCTGTTGCTTTTACTCCTTTCCAAAATCTGTCTACCTATCTGCTCCTCTATCTCCCGCTGGCTGTTGGGAGGCCTGTAGTAAACCCCCAACATTGTAACTGCACCCTTCTTATTCCTGATCTCTACCCATATAGCCTCGCTGCCCTCTGAGGTGTACTCCCGCAGTACAGCTGTGATATTCTCCCTAAACAGTAGGTTTGAAAGGTGTTCAAGAAGATGGCTCAGCGCCTTCTTGAGGGCAATGAGGGATTGGCAACAAATGCTGGCCCAGACAATGGCATCGTATCACATGAACAAATCATTTAAAAAAAATCTCACGGCATTAAATGGAGCAGGGGAATTCTCTCTCTGGGGTCCTGAAGCCAATCAACATCACAAGAGCAGATTCTCTGGTCATTACCACATTGCTGTTTGGGGGAGCTTGCTGTGCACAAATTGACTCCAATGCTGCATACATTAAAGCAGTGGCTACACTTCAAATGTCGTTGTCAAACCAATTAGGACATTGTGAAGTTTTGAAAGGTGTTCTAGAAATGCAAATGTATTATTAATGTCACAGAAGGTGAACTGGGGGATTTGCTGTTTCACTACAATGAGGGTGTTGTCCCACAGAATGGAATGTTTAACAGTAGACAGATCTATGCTATAGCATTACCTACCTTACTCCATTGGTCAGTCTGCTGGAGCCATTGCGCATAGGGAGTCTGAACTAGATGTAGTTCTCGGCTGAAGTGGAATTAATTGATGAGGACAAGGGTGCACAAACGTAATACGGTTCCAATTTAAAGTTGTGCAATAAGTTGTAATTTTTGTATTTTTCACAGTAACTTCATTGCAGCGTTAATGTAAGCCGACTTGTGACACTAAAGATTATTATTATTTCCATAAGAAATTATTTTCTCCATTTTTAAACTGGAAATATCCTATGTAAACATGTCACCCTGTAATTACACTTTGCTGCCAGTGGTGGCGCTTCATTGTAAATTGGGACATAATTTAGAATGAAAAACCTGACAGCTGGTGGAAGTGGATTGTTAATGCATTTTAGATATAAACAGACTTACTCCTAGTGTGTCCTGTGAAGAAAATTATAATTTTTAAAAAATTGAATCTTCGCAGGTTAACAAGGGACTGGCATACCTGCGAGAAAAACACAAGATCATGCACCGAGGTATAGTAATGATGAGTCTTATTGAATGCTGTTTTCACGTGGATATCTTTCACTAAAATCTGCCTGACTCTCAGAGTTTACAAATGAAAGGGCCGTCACATTTTAATCTGACCTGAATCAGTTCTACACCCAACCATAGGATGATAGAAACCCTACAGTGCAGAAGGAGGCCATTTGGCCCATCGGGTCTGTACCGACCCTCTGAAAGAGCATTATACCCATGTCCACTTCCCTGTCCTCTCCACCCAAACCCGCACAGTATCACAGTGGTTAGCATTATTTCTTCACAGTTCCAGGGACCCGGGTTTGATTCCCGGCTTGGACCGCTGTCTGTGCGGAGTCTGCGCGTTCTCCCCGTGTCTGCGTGGGTTTCCTCCGGCTGCTCTGGTTTCCTCCCACAAGTCCCGAAAGACGTGCTGTTAGGGTGAATTGGGCATTCTGAATTCTCCCTCAGTGTACCCGAACAGGCGCAGGAGTGTGGCGACTAAGTGCTTTTCACAGTAACTTCATTGCAGTGTTCATGTAAGCCTACTTGTGACACTAATGAAGATTATTAGATTGTTGTTAGCCACAGCATACACTCCCACTGGACAGGGTGTCCTCTCAGTTAGCAATAGCTTTGCTGCATTGAAACAATCACTTCATCTGTTGTGTCGTTTGATATCCACATTGTTTCTGAAACCCCAACGTCTGGGGCATGAACCTCCTGAATGTCGACAATGAAGAAATTAGCCACAGAGGCAAAACCTTTGACAAGTTGCTTGCATGCAACAAACTTAAAAGAAATTGGGGTCAGGAGCAGCCTCCAAAATTCAATAATCTTTCACAAAATCAAGTACTTTATATTCTTTATTCTCCAAATCAACCACCCATGTATTGGGAGCGAACGAACCCTTAAAAGCTTCATCTCAGGGCAGCACGGTGGCTCAGTGGTTAGCACTGCAGTCTCACGGCGCCGAGGTCCCAGGTTCGATCCCCGCTCTGGGCCATTGTCCGTGTGGAGTTTGCACATTCTCCCCGTGTTTGCGTGGGTTTTGCCCCCACAACCCAAAAACGTGCAGGGTAGATGGATTGGCCACGCTAAATTGCCCCTTAATTGGAAAAAATGAATTGGGTACTCTAAATTTATTTTTAAAAAGCTTCATCTCCATAATTCATCTTGAGGTGATGAACCACACTCTTCACAAAGTTCAAACTGAAGAATGTTGGTCCCCAGTCTTCATATTTGAACTTTGGATTTTGCGTCATGGTGGTTTTCAACCCCAATCCTGACCATTAGTATTGTTAATCTGCGTGAGGGACTCAGTCCCATGTAATCGACAGCCGTTCACTGTGTCTCACTGAGCTGCTTCAGAGCCCTCGTGTTGTGCACAAAATAATATTCACACCATGTTGCCATACCAACAATCCATTTTCCGAGCATAAAGACAGACAGGTTCAGGTCTGGAATGCGCTGCCTGAGAGTGTCGTGGAGGCTGCTTCAATGGAGGCATTCAAAAGGAAATGAGACTGTTATCGAAAAGGAGGAATGTGCAGGGTTCTGGTGAAAAGGTGGTGGGAATGTCAGCTCGCCGGAGAGGCAGCACAGACTCGATGGGCCAAACTGCCACCTCCTGCCACTGTTGTGATTCTGCATGTATACAGATCCTGTGATAGTCCCAAGCTGCTCCACAGGAGCAATTATTAAACTAAGTCTGAGTCACATTAGGCCAGGTGTCTGAATACTTGGTGAAAGAGGTTGGTTTACAGGGGTGCCTTAAAGGATAGAGAAATACAGACGTTTAGGGAGGGAATTCGAGAGCTTAGGGTCCAGGCAGCTGAAAGCATGACCCACCAATGATGGAGTGTAAAAGAAAATCCTTACAGACACTCCTTGAAACCTATTTTTTGACCAAATATTTGATCCCCTGGCTAATATCGCCGTCTGTGACCTGGTGTCATTTGTTTTGATGGATTACACTCCTGTGAACCACCGTTGGATATTTTGGTACATTAAAGGCACTGACAGAGGTGGGTTCAGGTAGCACCATCAGGTTTTGTTTCTACACAAGCCATGATGTTTAACTTTAACTCTTTGGGGAGAAAATATACTTAAAAAAAAAAAAATGACAGATCAGGCTCCCCACGCAAAATGATTTGCAGTTGTTTGGGGTCAGATTTCAGGTAAAGTAAATCCACTTTAATCTTACTATTAGCTTCATCTTGATATTTCTCCGTATCTCACTCTAACCTATTGGGCTGCCGTTATAAATCAATATCCAGATGATCCGGTTTAATCCTCTGCTGAGTTCCACTGGGACTTTACTTCAACTGTTACCTGCAGTAAATAGTAATGGGATGCCGGCTGCTTGGATGAATCTGGTAGTCCACTAGGTTAAAGTATAATTTACATAACGAGAGACACAGTGATCCATTTAAACTGTGTTCAGATTATCAACACAACATTCCTCTAAAACCTGGACCTTCAGTTCCTTTGAGCCACATGGATTCAAAAACACGCAGCAAGCTGCAGATAGAATTTAAAAAATGAAATACTCTGCAATCATTTTGCACCTGTCTTACCTCTTCAAGTGTCCATATCCCTCTGACAACCCTCACTGGGTTTATTATCTATCTGTGTGCAAGGTGATGAAAGGCTGTTCACCTCTGTGGCTGCCACAGTCGCCACACACTGTCCGTTTGTGCTTAAGTCCAGCTAAGAGTCAGCAGGCTGATCTTTGCTCCAACATTAAGACATCAGTGTTCATTCATTTACTCACATATCATGGAATGACCCAGTATAGGAGGAGGTTGTTTGAACCATTGTATCCATGTTGGCTGTTTTGAAAGAGCTGACAATTAGTCTACTCCTTCCTCATGCGCCTACACGTTTTTCTTTCACGGGTATATATTCAGATTTACTCATAATGTTCTCAAATCCACTAAATTGCTTCTCCTTGATCAACCTATCCTCACTATTATTGAATGTTGACAGTTCCTGCTTCAGTTGCTAAGTCTGTATATCCCTGTGACAGCGTTTGCTTCTTAATTTTCCTGTGTGTTGAAATTATTGAAGTTATTTTTTTAAGTTTGAATTCAACCATGCTGCTTTTCCCAAGTAACTTGTCAAAGCAGAAGTCAGAAACATATCATTTCTTGTATTTCCAAATTGTGTTTCTTTTCCAGATGTCAAACCTTCGAACATTCTGGTGAATTCTCGCGGTGAAATCAAACTGTGTGACTTTGGGGTCAGTGGACAGCTGATCGACTCCATGGCTAACTCATTCGTTGGGACGAGGTCTTATATGTCAGTAAGTTCTGTTGCGTTATCACGGTGGGGGTGGATTGCTCTGACCTTCGTGACACTGTGACGGGTTCCCCCAGGAAAAATAGAATCTTAAAATCAAAGCCCGGGAATCTGAAGCAAGACCAGGAAAATGCTGGAAGCATTCAGCAGGAATGGGAGGGTCCCGATGTTGTGCAAAATGAAAAGTTTACTCTGCTGCCTTTCTTGTGTTTGAATTTGGGAACGTGTTGAGAATGAGATTTACTCTGCAGCCCTGAAATTGGTGGATTATTTTCTGAGACTTGCGTCATTGGGAGGCAATCAGAGAATTGAGTTGGGCCTGTTTCAAGACACGGACTGTTTTCCAAATGTGAGTTTTAGTGATTTGGAAAATCAGGTACAGGTGGTCCCTGTGTGTCCAACGACTCTTGGATTTGTGTTTGCAGTTTCAGGCTCTGTATCTGTCGAGAGAGATTCAGCACGCAAAGTAAAAACATGTTTGGTTTCTCAAAACCTCAATTTCATAAAATTCACAAAAATATTTAAACACAGTGAATAAAGGTTGTTTTGGTCAGTTTATCTTCTGTTTCCATTTATTTATTGCAAAAATACCCTTAACTTGACATTGATAAATGTTATTTTAGCAGTTTCACTAAGTATCTTACAATGAAACAACACCAGAGAGATGCTACGTTGTGCTAATGTCACTAAATTAGTAATCCAGAAACCCAGGCTAATGCTCTGTGGCCATGGGTTCAAATCCCACAATTTAATTAATCAAATCTCAGTAATGTGACCATGAAACTCACATCAATTATTGTAAAAGCCCATCAGGTTCACCAATGTCCTTTAGGGAAGGAAATCTGCCGTCCTTACCCGGTCTGGCCGACATGCGACCCCAGACCCATAACTGCCCTCGGAAATGGTCCAGCAAGCCACCCGACATCAAGGGCAGTTAGGGATGGGTGAAAAATGCTGGCCATTGAAATAATGTTAAAAATGGAGGCCATTCAGCCTATCGTACTATCCAGTTAGTCCCACCATCCAACTCTTCCCCCCCCCTAGTCTTGCATTTCTTTTCCTTTTCAAGTATTTACCCAATTTACTTTTACTCTTCAATCAGATTTCACTCCCCTTTCCCCTTTGAAGCAAACCTGGTGTTGTAAGACTTCTTACTGTGCTCACCTTTCAAGCAGAGGCCTGAATACAGCTCCACCCAATATTGGCATGTATGTTTCTGGGATATGTTTGGGCCCAGAACATTGGCCCTATTTTACCTATTTTATGCCTGTAAGACAGGAACAACAGAGTCAAATGTCTACTCCCTCCCTCGGGAGGCTATGGGGAATGAACAAGAGGAGGGTGACTAATTGCCGAGCTCTTCCAAAGATCTACCATAGGCGGGATGGGCTGCCTGCTGTGGCCAAGAAGACATCTCGCAGGAAAACCAACCTCATTACCTCTATATTTTGACCTTGTTTCAGCCTGAAAGACTCCAGGGGACACATTATTCTGTTCAGTCCGATATCTGGAGTATGGGCCTCTCACTGGTAGAAATGGCAATCGGCAGGTATCCAATTCCTCCACCTGATGCTAAGGAACTCGAACAAATCTTTGGCTGTCGCACGGGAGAAGACTCAACATCCTTGGAGCCAAATCCACAACCTGCTGGGCGCCCAGGGAGCTGTGAGTTTAGATTGTGTGCTCATTTTCCCATCATTCACGCAGAGAGTTAAAATACTGGGTAGGGCAGCATGGTGGCACAGTGGTTAGCACTGCAGTCTCAGGACGCTGAGGCCCCATATTGGGATGCTGTGGGCCTGCAGCATTGGCGTAAGGGAAGACTGTGATACTGTGGGCCTCTTTGCTAAGGTAGTTCAGTCAATACCATCTACGGGCGGCATGGTAACACAGTGGGTAGCACTGTTGCTTCACAGCTCCAGGGTCCCAGGTTCGATTCCCGGTTTGGGTCACTGTGCGGAGTCAGCACGTTCTCCCCGTGTCTGCGTGGGTTTCCTCTGGGTGCTCCGGTTTCCTCCCACAAGTCCTGAAAGACGTACTGTTAGGTCATTTGGACGTTCTGAATTCTCCCTCCGCGTACCCGAACAGGCGCCGGAATGTAGGCCATGTTCACAGTACCTTCATTGCAGTGTTAATGTAAGCCTAGTTGTGACACTAATAAAGATTATTATTACAAAATACACTGCAGTAACTCACCAAGGTTCCTTAGCCAATACCTTCCAAACCCACGACCACTTCCATCTAGAAGGACAAGAGCAGCAAATACCTGGGAACCCCACCACCTGGAGGTTCCCCTCCAAGTCAGTCACCACCCTGACTGGGAAATATACTGGCCGTTCCTTCACTGTCGCTGGGGCAACATCCTGAAATTCCCTCGCTATTACCACTTAGTGAAGAAAAAATAAGTTGTTGAATGGAGGGATTGGATAAAGCAGGTTCTCGCTCTCCCTCATGGTGTTTTAAATGGATGTGTTTCTTTTGCAGCTTTTGGCGTGGATTGCCGACCCCCGATGGCAATATTTGAACTGTTGGATTACATCGTGAACGAGGTCAGTTCCAATCCCTACCTTCCTCTTTTTCAGTTTTACTCACATTGTCTAAGAGGCTCAATAATTCAGCTTCCATTTTTCATAATGACTCACACTCAGGAATTGTAGGAATATTGTCCTGTGATATTACCGTGTTTGCAGCGCAAAAATAGGCCATTCAGCCCATTGGATTGGGTAAGAGTTAGTGCTCCACACAAAATAATACAGAATAACAGGATTGGCCACAAAGCGGATTGATTGTTAAAGTATGAAATAGGTCACTGCCTCTTTAACAAGGGATTAAAGGGAATGCTATCAGGCAGTTTGTGAACCCATACTCTGTTGCTGCCTCCAATTTTACTTTTAAATGTCAGTCTTCACCTCTGGCAATATTTAGTTTGCTGGTTGAATCATTGCACATCATCCATCAGGAGAGAGCTCCATATAACTCAGCCCCTGGGAGCAGCAAAAGGTGAATCAAGGGTCAAATGAAAAAGGGGAAAAATCCCAGATAGTGCTGGAAATACTGGGCACGGTGGTTACGCTGCATGGTTTAGATAGAATTGAAGACCAAGTCTAATGATGGATCCGTGCATCAAACTTCACAATCGTTCTCTTAATCGAAAGCAAAATACCCCGGATGCGGGAAATCTGAAATCAAGGTGGGATTGTGGGAAATGCTCAGCTGGCCAGGCAGTGTCTGTGGAGGAATAAACAAAATTAACATTTTGGGTTTCACACCAGTTCTGATGAAGGGTCATGGGCTGAAATGCCCCCTGTTCCTCTTCACAGATACTGCCCGACCTAATCAAGTATATGTATCTTTTTCTGGGAATTAAGGGCCTGCGTAATATTTGCTTCCCCTTTATCTCCTGAAGATGTTGATGATGATGATTTATTGTCACAAGTAGGTTTCAATGAGGTTAGTGTGAAAAGCCCCTAGTTGCCACATTCCGACACCTGTTCGGGTACACAGAGGGAGAATTCCGAATTCTCAGCCGGTACGGGAATTGAACCCGCGCTGCTGACCTTGTTCTGCGTTACAAGCCAGCTGTCTAGCCCACTGTGGATTCACTTCCAGGCCGTTACTGATCTGTGAACCTTGACTGTGAGTGTTGGCGGGCGGTAGAAATATCGGAATTGCCAAATGAAATCCCGTCCAGTTTTCCGTTTACTCTCCTGGTTGTTTTCATTTTACAAAAACAACGGGGTTTGTGACTAATCAGGGCAATCAATTCCCATCAATTAGTGAAAAATCTTACATTCTCACGCCGTCACCAGAATGAGCACCTGGAATAAGTTTTCTGCTGGTTCCTGTGTTCTCACAGGATGGTGGAAACCTGGAACCCTCTTTCCCACTTTCCAAAGTGTCATAATAGATTTTGATTGGAGTTGGGGAAGGGACCTTGGGCGAAATTCTCCCCTACCCGGCGGGGCAGGGGGTCCCGGCGTTGTGGAGTGGCGCCAACCACTCCGGCGTCGGGCCTCCCCAAAGGTGCATCCCAACAGTGGGTTGGCCTCCTCCTGTTCCTATCTTGACTGGTTGGAATTGTTTAGGTGAAGATTGAGCAATTTTTCAGGTACATGATTTCCCCTGTGGATTCAAACAGATCTCACATCGGCTGATACACTAATATGTGACAGGAAGTAAAATCATAGAATTTACAGTGGAGAAGGAGGCCATTCAGCCCATTGAGTCTGCACCGGCTCTTGGAAAGAGCACCCTACCCAAGGTCAACACCTCAACCCTATTCCCATAACCCAGCAACCCACCCAACACTAAGCGCAATTTTGGACACGAAGGGCAATTTATCATGGCCAATCCACCTAACCTGCACATCTTTGGACTGTGGGAGGAAACCGGAGCACCCGGAGGAAACCCACGCACATACGGGGAGGATGTGCAGACTCCGCACAGACAGTGACCCAAGCCGGAATCGAACCTGGGAGCCTGCAGCTGTGAAGCGATTGTGCTATAGGAAATTAGCACAAGAAGCAAGATTTTAATATGGATATTCTGAAATACATTCAAAACTACGGCAGGGATTTTAGATTTTTAAAAAAAATTTAGATTACCCTATTCTTTTTCCTCCCAATTATGGGGCAATTTAGCATGGCCAATCCACCTAGCCTGCACATCTTTGGGTTGTGGGGGTGAAACCCACGCAGACACGGGGAGAATGTGCAAACTCCACACGGACAGTGACCCGGGGCTGGGATCAAAACCGGGTCCTTGCTGCTGTGAGGCAGCGGTGCTAACCACTGCGTCACCGTGCCACCCTCTACTTCAGAGTTTTAAGGCTGTAACACACTGTCTGTTGACAGGAACACATTGTCTCTCTGTTGCTTTCTAACATCCACCTGAGTCTGTTTCAGTTTGCCTGCTGCTTTTATTATGCTCAATAATGGTGTTTCTGTGTGCAAATTGAATAATTTATTTGTTATATCTCTTTACAGCCACCCCCTAAATTGCCAACTGGTGTATTCAGTGAAGAATTCCAGGACTTTGTGAATAAATGGTGAGTGGATTCTCAATGATGAAATCCTTGAAGGAGCTGACGCCTGGACAGAATGGTGGGTTGGGGTTGAGTTAACTTCTCAATCTTGGGGTATACAGTAGTCCCCCTTTATAACGTGGGTGTTGGGGTCCAAGACAGCCACCCGCGTTGTATCCGAGCCGCGGATATCCATGATGGGGGTTTTAAATTTATTTTAAAATCTATGCTAGCGCTTCCCATTGTGAGTCTACGGGGGGGGGGGCGGGGGGAGAGGTCAGACCCCCGTAGACTCACAATGGGAAGCGCTAGCATAGATTTTTAAATAAATTTAAAACCCCCATCGTGGATCCAATTAAAATTTCAGCGGCCGGCTCACTTTGATCCGGAGAGGGAAGCTGCTCTCTCACTGAAACAATCAGCCGGCCGCTGAAATTGACGCTGCCCGCTGCTCTCTCCCTCCAATCCAACTTTTAAGTTTTAATGTTTCTGATTGGAGGGAGAGAGCAGCCGGCAGTGTCAATTTCTTTTTTTTCCCTCCGGCTTGCCCCCTCTCCCCCCACATCCTCCAACTAGACCCCTCTCCCCCCACACCCTCCCGCCCCCCCCCCCCCCCCCCCCCCCCCCCCCCCCAACACCCTCCCCAGGAGTCAATGTACAGTCAGGGTCCTAGATTCTGCATTAAAACAAGCTGTCGAAAAATAGCAGAAAGTGACGTGTGTCGTGTTATTCACCCTGGGGTAACACGGATTGGATTGGTTTGGATTGGATTGGATTGGATTGGATTTATTTATTGTCATGTGTACCGAGGTACAGTGAAAAGTATTTTTCTGCAAGCAGCTCAACAGATCATTCAGTAAATGGAAGAAAAGGGAATTAAACAAGAAAATACAAGAAAATACATGAGAATACATAATAGGGCAACACAATATATACAATGTAACTACATGAGCATTGGCATTGGATGAAGCATACAGGGTGTAGTGTTAATGAGGTCAGTCCATAAGAGGGTCATTTAGGAGTCTGGTGACAGTGGGGAAGAAGCTGTTTTTGAGTCTCTTCGTGCGTGTTCTCAGACTTTTGTATCTCCTGCCCGATGGAAGAAGTTGGAAGAGTGAGTAAGCCGGGTGGGAGGGATCCTTGATTATGCTGCCCGCTTTCCCCAGGCAGCGGGAGGTGTAGATGGATGGGAGTCAATGGATAGGAGTCAATGGATGGGAGGCAGGTTTGTGTGATGGACTGGGCGGTGTTCACGACTCTCTGAAGTTCCTTGCGGTCCTGGGCCGAGCAGTTGCCATACCAGGCTGTGATGCAGCCAGATAGGATGCTTTCTATAGTGCATTTGTAAAAGTTGGTAAGGGTTAATGTGGACATGCCGAATTTCCTTAGTTTCCTGAGGAAGTATAGGTGCTGTTGTGCTTTCTTGGTGGTAGCGTCGACGTGGGTGGCCCAGGACAGATTTTTGGTGATGTGCACCCCTAGGAATTTGAAACTGCTAACCATCTCCACCTCGGCCCCGTTGATGCTGACAGGGGTGTGTACAGTACTTTGCTTCCTGAAGTCAGTGACCAGCTCTTTAGTTTTGCTGGCATTGAGGGAGAGATTGTTGTCGTTGCACCACTCTTACTCGAGATCCGGCCCACTATGGTCGTATCATCAGTAAACTTGCAGCTGGAGTTGGAACCAAATTTTGCCACACAGTCGTGTGTGTACAGGGAGTAGAGTAGGGAGCTAAGTACGCAGCCTTGCAGGGCCCGGTATTGAGGACTAAGCATACAAAGTGGCAAAGATTAGTGGGAGACTAGAGGACTTGGAAATCTTTAGGGGCAACAGAAAGCTACTAAAAAAGCCAAAAAGAAGAGTAAGATAGATTATGAGAGTAAACTTGCTCAGAATATTAAAAAAAAGTTTCTACAAATATATAAAACAAAAAAGAGTGGTTAAGGTAAATATTGGTCCTTCAGAGGATGAGAAGGGAGTTTTAATAATGGGAGATGAGGAAATGGCTGAGGAATTGAACAGGTTTTTTGGGTCGGTCTTCACAGTGGAAGACACAAATAACATGCCAGGGACTGATAGAAATTAGGTTATGACAGGTGAGGACCTTGAGATGATTGTTATCGCTCAGGAGGTAGGTTATGGGCAAGCTAATGGGGCTAAAGGTAGACAAGTCTCCTGGCCCTGATGTAATGCATCCCAGAGTGCTAAAAGAGATGGCTAGGGAAATTGCAAATGCACTAGTGATAATTTACCAAAATTCACTAGACTCTGGGGCGGTCCCGGTGGATTGGAAATTAGCAAACGTGACACCACTGTTTAAAAAAGGAGGTAGGCAGAGAGCGGGTAATTATAGACCAGTGAGCTTAACTTCGGTAGTAGGGAAGATGCTGGAATCTATCATCAAGGAAGAAATAGCGAGGCATCTGGATGGAAATTGTCCCATTGGGCAGGCGCAGCATGGGTTCATAAAGGACAGGTCATGCCTAACTAATTTAGTGGAATTTTTTGAGGACATTACCAGTGCGGTAGATAACGGGGAGCCAATGGATGTGACTATATCTGGATTTCCAGAAAGCTTTTGACAAGGTGCCACACAAAAGGTTGTTGCATAAGATAAAGATGCATGGCATTAAGGGTAAACTAGTAGAACAGATAGAGGATTGGTTAATTAATTGAAAGCAAAGAGTGGGGATTAATGGGTGTTTCTCTGGTTGGCAATCAGTAGCTAGTGGTGTCCCTCAGGGATCCGTGTTGTGCCCACAATTGTTCACAATTTACATTGATGATTTGGAGTTGGGGACCAAGGGCAATGTGTCCAAGTTTGCAGACGACACTAAGATGAGTGGTAAAGCAAAAAGTGTAGAGGAAGTCTGCAGAGGGATTTGAATAGGTTAAGTGAAAGGGCTAGGGTCTGGCAGATGGAATACAATCTTGACAAATGTGAGGTTATCCATTTTGGTCGGAATAACAGCAAAAGGGATTATTATTTAAATGATAAAATATTAAAACATGCTGCTGTGCAGAGAGTCCTGGGTGTGCTTGTGCATGAGTCGCGAAAAGTTGGATTACAGGTGCAACAGATGATTAGAAGGCAAATGGAGTTTTGTCCTTCATTGCTAGAGGGGTGGAGTTTAAGACTAGGGAGGTTATGTTGCAATTGTATAAGATGTTAGTGAGGCCACACCTGGAGTATTGTGTTCAGTTTTAGTCTCCTTACCTGAGAAAGGACCTACTGGCACTGGAGGGTGTGCAGAGGAGATTCACTAGGTTAATCCCAGAGTTGAGGGGGTTGGATTATGAGGAGAGGTTGAGTAGACTGGGACTGTACTCGTTGGAATTTAGAAGGATGCGGGGGGGATCTTATAGAAACTTAAAATTATGAAGGGAATAGATAGGATAGATGCGGGCAGGTTGTTTCCACTGGCAGGTGAAAGCAGAACTAGGGGGCATAGCCTCAAAATAAGGGGAAGTAGGTTTAGGGCTGAGATTAGGAGGAACTTCTTCACCCAAAGGGTTGTGAATCTATGGAATTCCTTGCCCAGTGAAGCAGTTGAGGCTCCTTCATTAAATGTTTTTAAGATAAAGATAGATCGTTTTTTGAAGAATAAAGGGATTAAGGGTTATAGTGTTCGGGCCGGAAAGTGGAGCTGAGTCCATAAAAGATCAGCCATGATCTCATTGAATGGCGGAGCAGGCTCGAGGGGCCAGATGGCCTACTCCTGCTCCTAGTTCTTATGTTCTTATGATTATTGTGGAAGAGGTATTGTTGTTCATTCTTACTGATTGTGGTCTGTTGGTCAGAAAATCGAGGATCCAGTTGCAGAGTGGGGCGCCAAGTCCTAGGTTTTGGAGCTTTGATATGAGCTTGGCTGGGATTATGGTGTTGAAGGCGGAGCTGTAGTCAATAAATAGAAGTCTGATGTGGGAGACCTTGTTGTCGAGATGCTCTAGGGATGAGTGTAGGGCCAGGGAAATGGCGTCTGATGTGGACCGGTTGCGACGGTATGCAAATTGCAGTGGATCAAGGCGTTCTGGGAGTATGGAGGTGATGCGCTTCATGATCAACCTCTCGAAGCATTTTCATTACGACACAGAGCTTGGTTGAAATGTATTGAAGAGCCACGTTGATGCAAAGAGGGGAGAAGTCCTGAGGTACTGGCATCATCTTACTTAAACCATCCTCATGAAGAAGGGGACACTACCTTGGTCTTACTAAAAGGACAGGGCTTAAAGTTTCATTTTCCTGGCCTGGGCAGCAATGCGGCCGTGCTGATCACTCACTCACTCACAAGCTCCACTCCAGAGATTTCAGCATCAACTCCAGGCTGACCCTCCAGCGCTTTGCTGCACCACTGTGTTCAGAATGAGACGGGCCAAAACCCCATTGACCCTCTCAGCTGGAAATAACTGACCTCCTGGCTCAATCCTGCAGAGCAGGGGAGTTCTCCACAATGTCCGAACCACTGTTTATCCCCAAATTGCCCTTTGATGTCCTGGGATTTGCAGGTTAGGTTACGGGGACAGAGCGGGGTGGGCGGGCGAGTGGACGCGGTAGAGTGCTCATTCGTAGGGTCGGTGCAGACACGCTGGGTCTGTGTCTCCTTCTGCTCTGCAGGTGTTCTGTGAACCGACATCACTAAAACAGACATTCTGCTCAGCATCACATTGCTGTTTACGGGAGTTTGTTGTGTTCAGCTCAACTATCGCAACCCCATTACAAAGGTGACTACATCCCCAGAAGTTTTTATCAGCTGCAAATCTTCGGCAGTACCCTGAGGTTGTGAAAGGTTCTACATAAATGGCAAGTCTTGACTTTTCTTGTACCGTGTAATTCTGTGTCTAACCACTAGAAGGAGTTACTTTTTGAGTGGAGACCATTGTGCATTCAATCCCTCGGTCTGAATTTAGAAACTCACTATTGAAAAAGAAAGTGATAATTAATAGTAGACCAATGATTTGTAGGTTGGGAGGGGTTTACCAGTTAGTGCAGTTTCAGCAGTGTTGTTTTACATATTACTCAAACTGACAGCACAGACAGACCATTTGACCCAACAGATCAATGCCTGTGTTTATGTTTCACACAAGCCCCCTCGTCATCTCAATCCATCAACATAACCTGCTGTACCTTTTTCACTCATCTGTATTTATCTGGAATCTTTTTAAAACATTCATATCAGTCACCTTGAATGGAGTTTCACATTCTCCCCACTCTTTGGCTAAAGTTGTTTTTCCTAAATGTCCTATTGGATTTATTGGTGACATGTTAAAGCTGCCCAACACTATAACTTTATTGAATTTTAACCAAAAGGAGTTTTTCCCTCTTCTAAGATCTCCCTATGTAACAACCTATAGCGTAATTTTGAAGACCAGGTTGGTAATTTACTCCCAGGTCAGTGTGGTGCTCTAAACTGACTCGTGGGGAGTACAGAAGACCCCCTAGGGTCTCCCTGCCTCTCCTCCCTTCAACAGGAATGTGCTTGGCCTGTACACCATGGCTGACAACTGTAAACTCACTACATGGAAACCTGATCTTAACCCTGCATCAGAGTGAAACTGATCACTGACTTACAAACTCTCAAGTGATCCCTGCCAGACGCAACTACCGACCTTCCGCAAGGTCAGACTTCTCCCATCGGATCCCGGGATCATCCAGCCGCAGCCGCCGACCGAGGAAGCGAGGGA
Source organism: Scyliorhinus canicula (assembly GCF_902713615.1). NCBI lineage: Eukaryota > Metazoa > Chordata > Chondrichthyes > Carcharhiniformes > Scyliorhinidae > Scyliorhinus > Scyliorhinus canicula. The sequence goes on from NC_052157.1 coordinate 3,532,802, forward strand.
AACACGGCGGTCTGCAGGTTAGACTGAAGCAGCGCGGTTTCAAGGCCCCTCTCCCCAGCATACTCCTGGCAAACGCCCAAGCGATCAAAAACAAGCTGGATGAACTTAACGCCAGACTTACCTCTCAGAGGGAAGTAAGAGACTGCTGTGTGCTCTGTTTCACAGAGACATGGCTCACCCCCGCCTCACCGGACTGTGCCATACAACCTGAAGGCTTCTCTATTCACCGGGCGGACCGCACGGCATCTTCAGGCAAAGCGAAGGGTGGAGGGGTTTGCCACCTCATCAACTCCTCCTGGTGCTTGGATGTGGCGACCCTGGCGACCTACTGCTCCCCAGACCTGGAATACTTGACCGTAAAGTGCCGCCCATACTATCTTCCACGTGAGTTCACTTCAGCCATTATCACAGCAGTCTACATCCCACCCCAGGCAGAAGGGAAGAAGGCTCTGGATGAACTGTACACAGTCATAAACAACTACGAAACAGAACACCCGGAGGCCTTGTTCAACGTGGCCGGAGACTTCAACAAAGCCAACCTCAAGAGTGTACTGCCAAAATTCCACCAGCACATCTCCTGTCCCACCAGGGACGACAACACTCTTGACCACTGCTACTCAAAAATCAAGGGCGCCTACTGTTCCATCCCCCGACCGCACTTTGGGAAATCAGACCATAAGACTGTGCTCCTTCTCCCGGCTTACAAGCAGAAACTCAAGTGGGAGAATCCAGCTAAGAAAGTTGTGCAGTGCTGGTCCAAGGAGACAGAAGAGCTTACGTGACTGCTTAGAGACAGTGGACTGGTCCATATTTAAGAACTCAGCGACTAAATTAAATGAGTATGCCACCACCGTCACAGACTTCATCAGCAAATGTGTGGACGACTGCGTGCCAAAGAAAGCAGTACGTACGTTCCCCAACTGAAAACCATGGCTCAACCGCGAGATTGACTCCCTACTGAAGGACAGATCTGAGGCGTTCAATTCAGACGACCTTTACAAGAAATCCAGGTACGACCTCCGCAAAGCCATCCGAGATGCCAAGAAAGAATATCAAACCAAGCTAGAGTCACAGACAGACTCTCGGTGGTTGTGGCAAGGACTAAACAACATAACGGGCTACAAAGCGAAGCCGAGCAGTATCTCTGGCAGCAGCGCACCTCTCCCCGATGAACTCAATGCATTCTATGCTCGGTTCGAGCAGGTAACCAACAATCCGCTGTCGAGTGCCCCAGCAGCCCATAACTCACCCATACCCACCATCACAGCTTCCGAAGTCAGATCGGCCTCACTGAAAGTGAACCCTTGGAAGGCGATGGGCCCGGACAGGATTCCTGGTCGTGCACTCGGAGCCTGCGCGGACCAGCTGGCAGAGGTGTTCGCGGACATCTTTAACCTGTCCCGACTCCACTCCCGAGGTGCCCACCTGCTTCAAGAAGACCACCATCATACCAAAGAAGGACCAGGCAACGTGCGTCAATGACTACCGTCCAGTGGCCCTGACTTCAGTCATGATGAAGTACTTCAAGAGGATGATCATGAAGCGCATCACCTCCATACTCCCGGAGCGCCTTGATCCACTGCAATTCGCATACCGTCGCAACCGGTCCACAGCAGATGCCGTTTCCTAGTGGAGTGGTGCAGCGATAACAATCTCTCCCTCAATGCCAGCAAAACCAAAGAGCTGGTTATTGACTTCAGGAAGCAAAGTACTGTACACACCCCTGTCAGCATCAACGGGGCCGAAGTGGAGATGGTTAGCAGTTTCAAATTCCATGGGGTGCACATCACCAAATATCTGTCCTGGTCCACTCATGTCAACGCTATCACCAAGAAAGCACAACAGCGCCTATATGTCCTCAGGAAACTAAGGGAATTCAGCATGTCCACATTAGCCCTTACCAACTTTTACAGATGCACCATAGAAAGCAACCTATCGGGCTGCATCACAGCCTGGTATGGCAACTGCTCAGCCCAGGACCGCAAGAAACTTCAGAGTCGTGAACACAGCCCAGTCCATCACACAAACCCGCCTCCCATCCATTGACTCCATCTATACCTCCCGCTGCCTGGGGAAAGCGGGCAGCATAATCAAGGATCCCTCCCACCCGGCTTACTCACTCTTCCAACTTGACCCAGCAACAAAGAAGAAACGGCGATATATTTCCAAGTCCAGGTGGTGAGTGGCTTACGAGCACAAGACAATAAGATATAGGAACAGTAGTAGGCCATTCGGCCCATTGAGTCTGCTCCGCCATTCATTGAGATCATGACTGATCTGATAACCTTTTTTTTAATGTAAATTTAGAGTGCCTAATTCAATTTTTCCAATTAAGGGGCAATTTAGTGAGGCCAATCCACCTACCCTGCACATCTTTGTGTTGTGGGGGTGAAACCCAAGCAAACATGGGGGGGAATGTGCAAACTCCACACGGACAGTGACACGAGGCCGGGATCGAACCTGGGACCTCTGTGCCGTGAGGCAACGGGGCTAACCACTGTGCCACTGTGCTGCCCATCCCCATAACCTTTTGATTCTCTTATTGATTAAAAATCTGTCTATCCCAGCCTTGAATATACTCAATGACCAACCACTACAGCTCTGTGGTGAAGAATTCCAAAGATTCGCCAAACTCTGAGTGAAGGAATTCCTCCTCATCTCTCTCTTAAATGGGCGATCCCCAAGGGCAGCACAGTGTTTAGCACTGCTGCCTCACGGCATTGAGGACCCGGGTTCGATCCCTGCCCCCTGTCACTGCCCGTGCGGAGTTTGCACGTTTTCCCCGTGTCTGCGTGGGTCTCACCCCCACAACCCAAAAAGGATGTTCAGGGTAGGTGGATTGGCCACGTTAAATTTCCCCTTAATTGGGAAAATAAAGAATTGGTTACTCTAAATTTATAAAAAGTAAATAAATAAATGGTTGACCCCTTACTCTGAGATTATGCCCTCTGGTCCTAGACTCTCCCACAAGAGGAAACAACCTCTCAGCATCTATCCTGTCTGGCCCTCTGAGAATTCAATATGTCTCAATAAGGGCGGCAGTAACACAAGTGGCTAGCACTGTGGCTTCACAGCGCCAGGGTCTCGGGTTCGATTCCCTGCTGGGTCACTGTCTGTGCGGAGTCTGCACGTTCTCACCGTGTCTGTGTGGGTTTCCTCCGGGTGCTCCGGTTTCCTCCCACAGTCCAAAGATATGCAGGTCAGGTGGATTGGCCATGATAAATTGCCCTTTGTGACCAAAAATGTTAGGACGGGTTATTGGGTTACGGGGATAGGTGGAAGTGAGGGCTTAAGTGGGTCGGTGCAGACTCGATGGGCCGAATGGCCTCCTTCTGTACTGTATGTTCTAAGGTTACCTCTCATTCTTCTAAACTCCAACAAGTACAGGCCCAACCTACTCGACCTCTTCTCAAGAGAAAATCCGTCCGTACCCGGGATCAACCCAGTGAATCTTCTCTGAACTGCCGCCAATGCCAGAATATCTTTCTTTGGAAAAGGTGACCCAAATTGTTCACTGTATTCCAGCTGCTTGGAGGGGAACACGTAGGTGCCGGTGTGTTTCGGTATGTGCTGCCCTTGTCCTTCTAGGTGATCGAGTTTGCAGATTTGAAAGGTGCTGTTGAAGTAGATTTGGCAAGTAACTGCAGTGAATCTTGTGGATGGTACGCACGGCTGCCACTGTGTTGTAGATAGAGTACTGATCAAGTGGTTCTTTCCCTTCAAATAGGGTTTTTAAAAAATCACACCATTCCTTAAGAGTTAAAAGTGCCTTTCTTTTATTTAAGCTTGATAAAGAATCCTGCAGAGAGAGCGGACTTGAAGCAGCTTATGGTAAGTCGGTGTTGATTTTTAGTTTTTGAATAAAGTTATAAGCAATATGCGAGCACTGACTTGTCATAATAACTACCTTACTTTTTAAAAATGAATTTGCAAAGGAGTTTCCTCCATGTTTGTGAGTAATGGGTCCCTTGACTTGAGCTATGTTAGTTGGACCAGAGAGAGTGCACGGACGATGGTGCTACTTCTGTAGGTTTGGAAATGGTAGTTTGGGGATGGGGAAATAGGGGGGGAGGTTTTGGGTTAGGGGTCTTTAAAAAGGACAGTTCCAGTGTGTTCAATGCGAATTCAGAGACCTTGAGGGGGAAGTACCCATCGGGTGAGGATGGGATTTGGTCCTTGTGTAATGCTCCCTTAGTCGAAGATCCTGCAGGTTGGTTACCCGTAAAGCTGTTGTAATGATGAGTTTGAATAAAGGTAGGAAAGTCCTTCCCTGGACAGGGGTTTGGTAACCAGGGATTGGCTTAATGAGCCAATTAAGTTAATTGGCTAAAAACAGGGCCACCTGGGACTCACCGCCAGACAGAGTCACAGAATGTTTACAACACATGGAGGCCATTTGACTCTTTCTTTCTATGCTGGTCCTCTGAAGTCACATTTCACCCACCTTCTCCCCATAATCCTTCACCTTTTTTTTCCAAAATACTATAATAATCCAATTCCCTTTTGAATGCCTCAGTTGAACCTGCCTCCACCACACTCACAGACAGTACATTTCAGATCCTAACCACGCGCTGTGTGAATCTGTCTCCACCACACTCACAGACAGTACATACCGGAACCTAACCACTCGCTGTGTGAATCTGTCTCCACACTCACAGACAGAACATTCCAGATCCTAACCACTTGCTGTGTGAATCTGCCTCCACCACATTCTCAGACAGAACATTCCAGATCCTGACAGTACATTCCAGATCCTAACCACTCGCTGTGTGAATCTGCCTCCACCACATTCTCAGACAGAACATTCCAGATCCTGACAGTACATTCCAGATCCTAACCACTCGCTGTGTGAATCTGCCTCCACCACACTCACAGACAGTACATTCCAGATCCTAGCCACTCGCTGTGTGAATCTGCCTCCACCACACTCACAGACAGTACATTCCAGATCTTAACCACTCGCTGTGTGAATCTGCCTCCACCACATTCTCAGACAGAACATTCCAGATCCTGACAGTACATTCCAGATTCTAACCACTCGCTGTGTGAATCTGTCTCCACCACACTCACAGACAGTACATTCCAGATTCTAACCACTCGCTGTGTGAATCTGCCTCCACCACATTCTCAGACAGAACATTCCAGATCCTGACAGTACATTCCAGATCCTAACCACTCTCTGTGTGAATCTGTCTCCACCACACTCACAGACAGTACATTCCAGACCCTAACCACTCGCTGTGTGAAAAGGTTTTTGCCAATTACTTTAAATCTGTTCCGTCTGATTCTCAATCCTCCCACCAATTGAATGTTTTTCCCGATCCACTCTGTCCAGGCTCCTCGTGGTTTTGAACATCTCCATCAAATCTCCTCTTAGCCGCCTCTCCAAGGGAAACAGTCTCAACCTCTCCAATCTGTCCTCATCACTGAAGCTTCACATCTCCTGCTCTCTCTCCGATGGGTTCACATCCTTCCTATAGTGTGACACCCAGAACTGTGCACAATATTCCAGCTGGGGTCTAACTCGTGTCTTGTATAATTTCAGTATAACCTCCTTGCCCTTTGTACTCTATGCCCCTATTAATAAAGCCCAGTGTACTCTCTGCTTTATTAACTGCTCTCTCCACCTGTGCTGCCACCTTCAATGATCTCTGCACAGATAGACCCAGGTCCCTCTGCTCCTGCACCCCTTAAGAATGTTATTCCTTTTATTTAGGACTAAAGTAGATTTAGGACTGAGTTTAGGAGGAACTTCTTCACCCAAAGGGTTGTGAATCTATGGAATTCCTTGCCCAGTGAAGCAGTTGAGGCTCCTTCATTACATGTTTTTAAGGTAAAGATAGATAGTTTTTTGAAGAATAAAGGGATTAAGGGTTATGGTGTTCGGGCCGGAAAGTGGAGCTGAGTCCATAAAAGATCAGCCATGATCTCATTGAATGGCGGAGCAGGCTCGAGGGGCCAGATGGCCTACTCCTGCTCCTAGTTCTTATGTTCTTATTTAATGTTGCCTCTCCGTGTTCTTTCACCAAAATGCAACCTTGGCCTCCTCCTGTCCTCTACAGTTGTGACTCGATTTGCAATGTTAAAAAAATTCTAAGAATGTGGGTAGTGTTGGCAAAGCCAGCGTTTATTGCTGAATTTGTTACTCCCAATGCTATTGGACATTCCAGGATTTTGACCCCGTGACGTGGCAGGAATAGTGACACATGTATAAGTCCAGCTGGTGACCGTCTCATCTAACCAATGGCCTTTGTCTTCGCCAATCTCTCTTTCCGACAGGCCCATGCTTTCATCAAGCGGTCGGAGGCGGAAGAGGTGGATTTCGCAGGTTGGCTGTGCACGACCATTGGCCTGAAGCAGCCTAACACACCAACGCACACACCCGCCGTGTAGTCACCCGGGCTGCTCAACCTCTGATGGATGTTTCTGCTAACATTACCTCATCAATTTCCCTCTGTCCCATAAATAATTCTAAAGATATATATTTAAAAAGAAATGTATTTTCATTTTTAAAGGAAGGATGTCTGTGAAAAATAATTGCCAAGATTTAGCTGCCCTCTTAAACCATTAGATCTTGTCAATGGGAGTTATTGTTGAGTTTTGAATGGACTTCAGCTTAGGAGCTGAAGGTAATGGGGCATCTCACTCGACCAGTAGGAAACCCATTCTGCTGCGCAATTTGGTGGCCAATGTTGGAGATCTGAATCATCACCCATCCTTTTAAAGAGGGAGAACAGCATCTCACCCTTCCTTAAGGACATTGATATGACACTCTGAATACCAATTTAACATACACTGCACTATAAGTGGGAAACTGTAACAGAGTAATGTTCCCTGATTGATTTTGACTGCACCCCTCAGGCCGTCAGAGGAAAAAGACCATTTGTCTGATCACAATAATCCAGCCAAGAGCTAGATGCACTGCAGCTTGGGTCAGAACTCTTTTTCTATCAAACATAATAAGACTGAGATTGGCAACTTGTTGCAGACTTCCAGCCCAAACTGAGATATTGTAGGCAGGGCTGGGGGCAGGAGGAAGAATTTACACATTCACCCAAACACAATGAGAAAATCCTGGACTTGCATTAGGTAATCCCAGAGTCAACCTTCATTTTGCTGTTTTTAAAACCAATGGAAGATCGCAAAGGAGGGCTGATGTAGTCTGGATGCATTCAAGAAGTATTGCTTAAAACTTAGTGTACCCAATTATTTTTTTTTCCAATTAAGGGGCAATTTAGCCTGACCAATCCACCTGCCCTGCACATCTTTTTGGGTTGTGGGGGGTGAGACCCACGCAGGCACGGGGAGAATGTGCAAACTCCACACGGACAGTGACCCAGAGCCGGGATGGAACCTGGGTCCTCAGCGCCGTGAGGCAGCAGGGCTAATCCACTGCGCCACCTCCTTCAAGAAGTTCAAGTATAATTTAGTAAATTTCCCACTGGTTGATTGAGACCGATTTAGATCGAGATGAATCCAGTGTGTTGTGTCCAGTGTGGAATCTCTGCCAGATTCGACCCAGGTATCAGCACAATCCAGGGAGAATCAAATGAAACAGCAGCAAAGATTGTGTAATTTTAGACAAGTGAGTTACAAAGAGTTTAGTCCTGACTATATGGTTTGTCCATTCACGAATTGGGAATGTTGCACCCGTTCTTCCGCTGTGAAGAAGACTGTGGTCCCATGAATCCAATGTGTGTGTGTCACTGGCAAGCCCAGCATGTGTTGCCCATCCCTAATTGCCCGTGAAAGCAGTTAAGAGTCAGAGTCACCTAGAGACCAAGCATTCTGTGCCTTTCCATTTGGCATGGTTTCCTGTATGGCCTACTACTGCACACCCTCCACTGTCAGGACATGCCTTGACGTTCCATTTACCGTCTATTGGGGGGGGGGGGGGGGGAACCAAACCAAAATCAACCCCAGCGGAGGGCTCTCTGTGGGAGCCCTCCTTTTCTCCATCGGGGACCTGGCGTGGAGGGTTTTGCATACAGCAATGCCATGCAACCATTCACGTGATCCACAAACTCCCACGCCTTTTCTGCAGCCAAGTGGAGTCTGTGTTCCATGTTGAAGTAGATTTAGTTGTTTGCAGGGGAGGCTGCTCAATGTCTGGTTGCACTTCAGCGCCATGCTCACCCTCAGTCACACGGTGTAGAGAGGCAGGAGGACCTCCTCGTAAACCTGCTCCTGGGCTGGCCAAGCTGACCATTAGTAGCTCCAGGCAGCTGACGGTCGTCCAACCCAACTTTCTCCCCCTCTATCGTTTGCGGCCGAGTCGCCTTGGAGACGGAGCACACAGTGTTCATCGGAATGTTTCCGGTCTTCTGTGGCCAATGGTTCTGTGGGGGTTGGGTTGCATCATCACTCTCCTGAACGATATTTTGATTAAAAATTTTTTTTGATGTTTTTTAGTTACAGTACCCCACAGCGGCTGTAACTTTTGCTTAATTTATTGATTATTGTTTTTCCTTAAGAGTGTAGACGAAGGATGACATTTCCTTCCCTAAAGGACTTAGTTAACCAGATAGGTTTTTACAATAATTTGCTGTTTCATGGCCACTGTTAATTCCACCAGCGGCAGTAGTGGAATTTGAACCCATATCCCTAGAGTATTTGTTTGGACCTCTGGATTACTGGTTCAATTCAGTGACATTACCACGATACCACCGTCTACAGAATAGACACGAGTGGCTCCAATTGACTGTTGATCACAGGTCTTGCACCTAGAGCAGCTCAAAAGAAAAGACTAAATAGCGCAGAGTAAATACTCAGCAATTTAGGCAACATCTGGAGAGAGAAACAGTTAACATTTCAGATCTGTGACCCTACTTCACAATGGAAAAATAATTTCCAGGTGAAGCAAATAGAGGCTGCGGAAGTAGAGAAAGAAGAAAAGGGAAATCTGTAATAGGGTGGGAGTCTGAAGAGAATAAATGACTCGAGGGGATGGGTCAGTAATAGGACAAGAAATAAAATAGGCTTGGAGGAACTGCAAATGCAACAGAAATATTACTAAGACTCATTGTGCAAACATTTTTTTTTTTTTTAAATAATTTTTATTGAATTTTTCAAAATACAAACATTTTAACCCCCCCTACATTTACATTTAAATTATAACAAAACAAAGTCAAACCCCCCTACTTAACAAGAAAAAGAAAAAGAATCCCCCCCCCCCTACCCGCGCATCCCCCCCCCCCCCCCCCCCCCCCCCCCCCCCTCCCCCCCTCCCGCCCTCCCCTCCCCTCCCGGGTTGCTGCTGTCATGGCCTCAGTTTCTATCTCTGATCCAAGAGGTCTAGGAAGGGTTGCCATCGCCTGGAAAACCCCTGCACCGACCCTCTCAGGGCGAATTTGATCCTTTCCAATTGGATAAAGTTTGCCATGTCGTTTAACCAGGTGTTAACACTCGGAGGCCTTTCGTCCCTCCACTGAATCAGGATCCTCCTCCGAGCCACCAAGGACGCAAAGGCTAATATTCCAGCCTCCCTCGCCTCCTGTACCCCCGGTTCCACCCCAACCCCGAAGATCGCAAGTCCCCATCCTGGCTTGACCCTGGACCCCACCACTCTCGACACCGTCCCTGCCACCCCCTTCCAGAACTCCTCCAGTGCCGGACATGCCCAAAACATATGTGCATGATTCGCAGGGCTTCCCGAACATCTAATACACCTGTCTTCACCCCCGAAAAACCGACTCATCCTTGTCCCCGTCATGTGGGCTCTATGCAGTACCTTAAATTGAATGAGACTTAGTCGCGCACATGACGACGACGAGTTAACCCTCTCCAGGGCGTCTGCCCATGTCCCGTCCTCTATCTGTTCCCCCAGCTCTAACTCCCACTTATCTTTCAGCTCCTCTACTGGTACCTCCTCCACCTCCTGCATAATCTTATAGATGTCCGAGATCTTCCCCTCCCCGACCCAGACCCCTGATAGCACCCTATCACTCACCCCCCTGTCGGGGAGCGCGGGGAACCCCGCTACCTGTCGTCTGGCAAATGCCTTCACTTGGAGGTACCTGAACGTGTTCCCCGGGGGGAGCCCAAATTTCTCCTCCAGCTCTCCCAGGCTCGCAAACCTCCCCTCTATAAACAAGTCCCTCAGTTGTCTAATACCCGCCCTCTGCCAGCTCTGGAATCCCCCTCCTGTGTTTCCCGGCGCAAATCTGTGGTTCCCTCTTAGTGGTGCCCCTATCAGACCTCCCACTTCCCCCCTGTGTCGCCTCCACTGCCCCCAGATCTTGAGGGTGGCCGCCACCACCGGGCTCGTGGTATACCTCGTGGGAGGGAGCGGCCATGGTGCCGTTACCAGTGCCCCTAAGCTTATGTTGCCGCAGGACGCCCTCTCCATGCGCTTCCAGGCTGCCCCCTCCCCTTCCATCATCCACTTTCGTACCATCGATGTATTTGCCGCCCAGTAATATCCGGAAAGGTTGGGTAACGCCAGCCCTCCACTATCCCTACTCCGCTCCAAAAAGACCCTTCTAACTCTCGGGGTGCCATGTGCCCACACATACCCCATGATACTACTCGTTACCTTCTTGAAAAAGGCCCTGGGGAGGAAGATGGGCAGACACTGGAACAAAAACAAGAACCTCGGGAGGACCGTCATTTTAACTGACTGCACCCTCCCTGCTAGCGACAGCGGCACCATGTCCCACCTCTTAAACTCCTCCTCCATCTGCTCCACCAGTCTGGAAAAGTTCAACTTGTGTAGGGTCCCCCAGTTCTTTGCCACCTGCACCCCCAAATACCTAAAACTTTTAACTGCTCTTTTGAAGGGGAGCCTCCCAATTCCCTCCCCTTGGTCTCCCGGGTGTATTACAAAGACCTCACTTTTCCCCAGATTTAATTTATATCCCGAAAAGTCCCCGAACTCCGCTAGTATCCCCATTACCTCCGGCATTCCCCCCTCCGGGTCTGCCACATACAACAACAAATCATCCGCATAGAGCGAGACCCGATGTTCCTCCCCTCCCCTTGTCAGTCCTCTCCACCCCCCTGAACCCCTCAGTGCCATCGCCAACGGCTCAATCGCTAATGCAAAGAGTAAGGGAGATAGGGGACATCCCTGCCTAGTACCTCGATGGAGCCCAAAATATTCTGACCTCCTCCCGTTTGTTACCACACTTGCCATCGGAGCTGAATAGAGCAGTTTTACCCACTTGATAAATCCCTCCCCAAACCCAAACCTTTCCAACGTCTCCCACAAGTATTCCCACTCCACCCTGTCAAATGCCTTCTCCGCGTCCAGCGCTACCACTATCTCCGCCTCCCCTTCCACTGCTGGCATCATAATCACATTTAACAATCTCCGAACATTTGTGTTAAGTTGGCGTCCCTTCACGAACCCCGTCTGGTCTTCATGGACTACCCCTGGCACACAGTCCTCTATCCTGGTTGCCAGGACCTTTGCTAACAGCTTGGCATCTACATTTAAGAGGGAGATAGGCCTGTAGGACCCGCACTGGACCGGGTCCTTGTCCCGCTTCAAAATCAAGGAGATCAGGGCCTGCGACATTGTTGGAGGCAGAACCCCCCCCTCGCGCGCCTCATTGAAGGCTCGCACCAGCACTGGACCCACCAAGTCCACAAATTTCCTGTAAAACTCCACCGGGAACCCATCCGGCCCCGGCGCCTTCCCCGCCTGCATCTGGCCTATCCCTTTAATTAGCTCCTGCAGCTCTATCGGCGCCCCCAACCCTTCCACCAGCTCCTCCTGTACCTTTGGGAACCCCAATTTGTCGAGAAAGTTCTTCATTCCCCCTCTCCTCTTCGGCGGTTCAGACCTATACAATTCCCTATAGAAGTCCCTAAAGACCCTATTCACCTCTTGCCCCTTCTGCACTACATCCCCACCCCTCTCTCTCACTCCCCCAATCTCTCTGGCTGCATCTCGCTTACGAAGCTGGTGTGCCAGCATCCTGCTCGCCTTTTCCCCGTACTCATACGCCGCACCCTGCGCCCTTCTCCACTGCATTTCCGCCTTCCTAGTGGTCAGTAGGTCGAACCTGGCCTGCCAGCTACGCCGCTCCCTTAATAGCCCCTCCTCTGGCGCCGCCGCATATTTCCTATCTACTTCTAGGAGCTCCCCCACCAGCCTCTCCCTTTCCTGCCTCTCCTTCCTCTCTCTGTGTGCCCTTATGGAGATCAGCTCTCCTCTAATCACTGCTTTCAAGGCCTCCCAGACCGTCCCCACCTGCACCTCACCTGTGTCATTCGTACCCAGATAGTTCTCAATGCCCGTTCTCACCCTTCTGCACACCTCTTCGTCCGCCAACAGCCCTACATCCAGGCGCCACAACGGGCGTTGGTCCCGCGCCTCCCCCATGTCCACGTCCACCCAATGTGGTGCATGGTCCGATATCGCAATGGCCGAGTACTCCGTGTCCTGCACTCTCGGTATCAGCCCCCTGTTCAATACGAAAAAAATCGATCCTAGAGTACACTCTGTGGACGTGGGAGAAAAAAGAATACTCCCTCGCCCTAGGCCTACCAAATCTCCATGGGTCTACCCCTCCCATCTGCTCCATGAACCCCCTTAACACCTCTGCCGCTGCCGGCCTCCTATTCGTCCTGGAACTCGATCTATCCAGCCCAGGGTCTAACACCGTATTAAAGTCCCCTCCCATGATCAGGCCCCCTGCCTCCAGTCCCGGGATGAGGCCCAGCAGGCGCCTCATAAAACCCGCGTCGTCCCAGTTCGGGGCATACACATTTACCAGTACCACACTCTCTCCCTGCAGCCTACCCCTCACCATCACGTACCTGCCCTCCTTGTCTGCCACCACCTCTGCCGCCACAAACGACACTCTCTTTCCCACCAAAATCGCCACCCCCCGGTTCTTGATATCCAAGCCTGAGTGGAACACCTGTCCCACCCACCCCCTTCTCAGGCGGACCTGATCTGCTACCCTCAAATGAGTCTCCTGCAGCATTGCTACATCAGCCTTCAGTCCCTTCAGGTGTGAGAAGACCCTTGATCTTTTGACCGGCCCATTCAGCCCCCTTACGTTCCACGTGATCAATCGGGTCGCAGAGCAACCCGTCCCTACTCCCTGTCGATTAGCCATGTCTTGTCCCTTGCTCGCCCCGGGTCATCCCTTCTTTTCTGACCCGCTTCCCATAGCGATGGCCCCCCCCCCCCCCCACCCCCCCCGGCTCTCCCCTTCTCGTCCCTGGTCTTTCTAGCAGCAACCCGGTGTCCCCCCCCAGTCCCCCCCCCCCCCCCCCCCCTGGCTAGGACCCCTCCTAGCCGCGATGTACCCCACATCGTACTCCCGAGAGTCAGCTGGTCTCCGCTGACCCGGCTGCTCCTGCCACATTCCGACTCCTCCCGGTTCACCCCATCTGCGCCCGTGAAAGATCCCCTTAAAACCCCCGAGAAAGACCCGCATAATCAACCCGCTCCCCCCCGTCCCGTCTCCCCAACTTAACGATATAAATACAAATACCCAATGGCAACTAAATACATAAATACTTAACTACATACTTAAATAACAAAATAATTAACTAACTATCAACTAACCGCGTGCCCAACCATCACCCTCCATCAAACAGTATAAATAACCGCAGATAACCATAACCCGAAAAGAAAAAAAAGAACCAAAAAACCCCCCCAAGCACCCAAAGAAAAAGGGTAAGAGGGGTAAATAACTAAGGGAAATTGGAAACGGGAAAAAACACCCCATAAGAAGCCAACGACCCACAATAGAGATTTCAACAGTACAAATATACAGAAACACCCAACAACTCGAAACCTTCAAAATATTCAGAAAAGTCAACCGTTCGAGAAAAAACACCCCAAACACTCCACGAAACTGTTACCCAGTTCCGACCTGGCCTGAAAAAGAAAAGGGCCACTTGCACAATCAAGAGTCCCCCGGCGGCTACGACCGCCGGTGCTCCCAGGTTTTAGTTCGTGTCCAACTTTTCCTCTTGTACAAAGGTCCAGGCCTCCTCTGGGGACTCGAAATAATGATGTTGGTCCTTGTAGGTGACCCACAAGCGCGCCGGTTGCAACATTCCAAATTTGATCTTTTTCGCGTGTAGCACCGCCTTTGTCCGGTTGTACCGGGCCCGCCGCTTTGCCACCTCCGCACTCCAGTCCTGGTACACCCTTACCGTCGAGTTCTGCCACTTGCTGCTTTTCTCCCTTTTAGCCCACCTCAGGACTTTCTCTCGATCACTTAGCCGCTGGAACCGCACCAGCACCGCCCTCGGGGGCTCGTTTGCCCTAGGCCTCCTGGCCATGACCCGGTATGCCTCTTCCAATTCCAGGGGCGCCGGACCGGCCCCTTCCCCCATCAGGGAGCTCAACATCTCCGCCACATATCCCGGGAGATCCGACCCCTCCAGGCCTTCTTCCAGGCCCAGGATCCTCAAATTTTTCCTCCTCATCCGAGTGTCCAGCTCCTCGAAGCGGCTCTGCCACTTCGTGTGGAGTGCCTCGTGCACCTCCACCTTTGCCCCGATGACTGTGGCCTCCTCCTCCCTCGCGGCCATCTCCTGCTGCAGATCTTTAATCGACGCCTCTTGGATCGCCTGGGCTCCCACCAACCTGGTGGCCGTCGCGTTCATGGACTCTAAGAGTTCCACTTTCATCTCCGTGAAAAAACGGAGGAGAGCGGCCTGCTGCTCCTCCGCCCATTTCTTCCACTCCTCCGGTGCACCGCCGGCCGCCATTTTGATTTTCTTCCCCCGCTTTTTTTGGGGAGCTGCTGCCGTTTTTCTTGCCGCTCCACTCCAGGTACCGACCATAAAATCGGTCTAGTTCTCCTCAGGGGACCTTCCCCCACCGGGATTCGTTTTTTCAGCGCCGTTGGGGCCCTCCAATTGGCCCAAAAACACCTTTGTTGCAGGAGCTTCCAAATGTGCGGCTTAGCTAGTCATAGCCGCAACCGGAAGTCTCATTGTGCAAACATAATTGGGAGAAGTGATCTGAATGTCGTCAGGATGGCTGTAAAAGTGCATAACTGAAAGAGAAGGTTTTTCCTCGTACTTCAGTGGAAGCAAAGTTAGTGTGGGAGTGGGGCTGAGAATTAAAATGACAAGTGACTGAAGACGTGCCTGTCAACTTTAGAGATCAGTCAATTTAGAAAGACCAGGAACAGTATAAGTTAGTTGAAGAATGGAATAGCTCATCCCCTGGCAATGCCAATCTGCGTGCTGGAAATTGCCTGTTCCAAATATTGCCTTTTCCAAAGACTGGATGTACTCCCAGCAGATTTACATTATGGCTTTTGTAAACAAGATTGCACAGAAACCGATGCTTTACTTTATTGCAGTTCCTTTTAGATTGGATCATAAAACCGAGTACCACTGTGAGACCACAGGGCAAATTAACATTTGGGGTTTCCAGCACTCGAGCTTTGCAGAATAGCATCACTTGACTGTTTAATTGCATCTGATTTCAGTTGTTAGGAGATAGGATATTTGAAACGTGCCACAATCCCATCCCACTGGGACAAGGGATCAAAGGATATTTGAAATGTTCACCAATAAAGAAATTGACATCTAAATA